>NC_141152.1:72303318-72613171 GCF_053477565.2 Lygodium microphyllum
GTGTTTCGAGTCATGTTTATGACTGCGATGCATTCCCCGGATTATCGACAAAGGGTCGAAATGATGAACATCCTAGACCGCATTTACAATCCATCGCTTGTGTACGTGGAACGAAGATGGATGGGTGTTTCAGGGATCTATTACATAGCTGCCCATCGACCTGCATACCTTCAAATTAACTTGAAGAGAATCAAGTGGATGGAGGATTTAAAGATTGTGAAGCTGTTCGTTTTTATTGAGACTCACGCAAACGCGACCCTACATGTCGAAGGTCGAAGGGTTAATCAGAATAAGTACGTGTACGTAGAAGTGATTCGAGTAATCCCTGCCGACCGAATTAAGGTGTTGGGACGTCATGAGAAGAACAGATATCAAAGAAAAAGATACCCTAATCTTCCAATGACCTATCGATTCCTAAAAATCGATGACCCCAATCCGTACTACTACTCAGTTCCCGTATAGCTGAATGCAACAACATCTTATTCTCCTTGAATTAATGTATCAGCTTGTTCCATCACCCCAAGAAATAATAGTACCTCGAAAGGGCTATGCCCATATGAATGGAATAAGACTTCTTTTTATCAATGATTGTCTTGACTATGAATATTGCTAAAGAAGTAAAGTGATTTGGTCACTTGGATAAAGGCTGAAGTAAATATGTAATGTAATGTGAAATTCTTTCTGGGAGGAAAGACGACTTCGGTCAAATTTAGAGTCATGAACTTAGGTATCCATGATGAGTGTCTACTCGGAATGGATTGGCTTAAACCTAATGACGCTGGCATTCATTGTGGAAAGGGCCAAATTTCCTTTCGGAACTCTGAAGGGGATTTAGTCACAACTCATGGTGAGGCTAGAGTACCAAAAATCCAATTGGCCAAAGCATCTCGGATCATAAAGGGAGTCAGAAAGAGGCTACCTGTCTACTTGATTAAGCTCAATAAGTTAGATCAGAAGCAAGAGTCTAGTGAAGGGCCTTCATGGCTAAAGGAATACACAGACGTATTTCCTGAAGAGATAATAGAACTCTCGCCTCAAAGAGAAGTGGACCATGAGATCAAGCTAGTGTACCAAGAGCTGCGCCAATTGCAAAGAGACCTTATAGAATGTCCATACCGGAAGCAATTGAGCTGAAGGAACAACTCAAGCAACTGCTAGATCAGGGCTACATCCATCCTAGTAGTTCACGCAGCTTTAGTCCCTTTTTCCCCTTGGCCCCCCCCACAAAAATTCTTTCTTGTGGACTTAGTTAAAGCCCTTTCAAGTGGGTTTAATAACCCCCCCCCCTCGGGATCCAAAGCCCCTTCCTGTGCCCCTTTCCTATTGCCTTTACAAAGTGGGTTTTTTATGACCTCACCCCCCAGATTTAACCCCTTCACAAGCGGCCCCTTACACCTCCTTTCCCCCTTGCGTTCTTATACAAAGGGAGTCTCACCCCGGAATTTAGGCCCTTGCATTCCACAAAGCCGTTTGTTAAAACTCCATTTCCGTGGATTTTCCTTTCCATACATCTCCCATAATGCTCACAATAACCAGTTTTTTTAAAGCACATTTTCATAGCATCCCCACAAAGTTTTAAACCCGTTTCTTTTCATTGATTCTCCTCAAGTTCATTTTAACCACCGGATCAAAAACCATCTTTCCTATTGCAACTCCCACAAGTCTTTAAGGCCTTCTAAAGCCGGTTCCAAAAGATGGTGAAATTGATCAAGGAAGCCGATTCACAAAGGGAGTTTCGCGTACGAAGGAGACGGACAAGATCATAACTCTGCGTCCAAGGCAAAAAGGAAGAATTTGCGATGGCCCCTAAGAAGGCACAAGGCGCAACAACAGGAGGATCATCTCCTAGCATCCATGTGGACATTTCACCACAAGTCCAGGTTTTCTTTCTAATTTTGATTTACGTCGTTAAAAATTCAATTGTGCATGATTCATTTACAAAATTTAGAATGCACTTTTCGATTGAAATACCTTGGCTAGATTAAAGGAAATAACTTCAATCAAAGAATCGGTCATTTGTATTAAACGAATGAAAAAGAAGAGCATAAGATCTCTATGCATTCCTAGCAAGTGGTTTTTATGCATTGCAAAGTAACGAAATTAGATTAACTAATGCCCATCTTTACATGTCGGAATCATGATAGTACACTTCGATTATGCATGGAAGGAATAAACCGCATATTGCATTATTGAACATCTTTTCTTCGAAATGATTCTTTAAAGAAGGTGGCGAACAAACTATAGGAAATTACTAGGCATGGAAATGGTCCTTGAGATGCATGAAGTAGATTAAACCCTAGTCAATTGGCTTAATTCTCAAACAAATACGTAAATAGTTATGAAAGGTTGTGTAATGCTCATTCAGCGTACAAAAATCTCATTTAGAAAAGAAGTTAGAAAAAGCTGCATGGTTCAATCATAAAACCCTAAAGTTTAGTAGCATGAATCTTGAATGCATGTTATAAAAGGACCAATTGAAATTATGCTATAACTTAACATATGCTTTGATCTTTACCCGAGAAGTTAGGGTTTGTAAATCAACTTATACGTAGGCAATGAATCAGGGTAGCATAATTATCTTCAAGAATAGACAAGTAAAATTGGTTTAACCTAAACACCTAAACCACGAGGGACTCGTTTACGAATGGTTAAATCAATGCAACATATCTCAAGTGCTAACTAGGATTTAGCACGTTGAGGACGTGACCTAGTCGCTCTTATTGCCAAAGCTGAAACTCTTATACCCTAAAGACTTGCTCACATTTATGGAATGTAGGGACAATAGTACATAATTGCAAGAAATGAGCTAGGGTTTTTACCCTAAGGTTCGCTCGCTAAAAGATTGAAACTCGATTTGAATTTGGAACCTTAGGACCGACAATATTGGCCTAGTGCAATCAAGAACGGATTGTTATGAAGACACACTAACCCTGTTTCATCATGATTTCGTGATTAGAAGACGCCATTCGATGGGTAGAATAGTCCCATGAATTAGGTGCGACACTTGGCAACAAGTTGCAAAGTCGCATGATCTTGTGATTTGATCACAAGGAAATGGCCAATTCCTCGGAATGAGATTGGCAGATTCTTACGCAAGTTTATCTTGCAAGAGGACGAATAATCGTCTTGATGTAGTATCTTTCTTGGGTAAAGTGACCAAGATACGGGGATTAGATGTTTGCTTGGAAGCAAAGGACCAATCAGTAAATTGGAATAACATATTTACTGCGAATAGAACTTAAGGTATTGGTTAAGTTGGGTTAATAGGGTACGTCCTAACCCAAGGATATAGGAACAAACAAATCCTTGGGAATCTTGCCAAGTCACAATTGATCGCGAATTGAATGCTGAATGCATTCTGAAAAAAGGATTCACTCCTTAGAATTTGGCCAAAAATATCGACCACTCGAAATGATTGTGCTTGTAACAGTTGTATAGAGCACTCTTTGCTTTATTTACTCAAGGAATTAAAGGATGAAAAGATATCTAATACTTCAGATTGAAGGATTGAAGGGAGAGGCAACTTCAGTTACCCCGACTGCCTGCCTGACCCTAACCAAGGGGGTTGTTAACCGCGCCGAGAAGGTGGACCGAACCTGCCGCGAGAGGTCTCTCCGTTGAGCGCTACTTGTTGCAGGAGGACGCTTGGGTGCGAGAGGGGGCTCTGACCGTAAATCCCTCGCCTTTCAGGCCCTACACAAGAGGCCAACGTGATTGGGGATTGGATCTCGAGGCCCGCATACTAGTCTACGGGGCAGAATCTTGGATTAGTAATCCCTGTGGATTGTTGGATAGCCTTCGACCGAATTATGGATAAGCCTACGGGATGGATGTTATAAATGTATTCCAAAGATAAATATGATAAGCTATTGAAAAGGAACTTGTTTGACATTGCTTTTCTATGTCAAGTGCTATGATTACGTAAAGAAACCAGTGCCTAACAGACTAATTAAGGAAGCTGTATGATGCATGTCCAACTAAATGTGGTAGGTAATTAGATAACTAAAACAACATGAGGAAAGTGTGGTGGATGTGGCCATGGGTCCGTCCTATGGATGGGTGGTCCCGGTTGGCCAAGAACTTTTCTCAATCATGATGGACAACAAGAAGATCATTCAAAGGATACGAACAATAAGGGTATTGACCTAGAATCTAAGTTATAATAATTTTGATTTACGCTGTTTTAGGGAAACGGAATGGGATTGTGCCTTATGGGAGAGAGGTCGAGCCTTGCATCCCTCTCGTTTTCCATTCTCCTTGAACTAAGTGCACCGTGAATCCACTTCGGACCTGGCGTTTCTGCGTAAAGTAGTTCGCTCGAGTTCGATGCTAATAACCGTTTAGGAAATGAACAAAACGAAAAAACCCTGATTCAGGTCGGTCCTAAGTGGGAACGGCCAGAATACTACCGCCACGTGGCAGACATAGAAAGTCCTAGATCGCAAACCCCGTAACATTCCATGGGAGTGTGGGCGGAGCTTTCTAGACATCCTTTCCAATGGACTGTTAAGACGTGTCCTGAAGACAACAGGTGGACACGTTATAGTTGGTATCAGAGCCAACCAATGAAGGATTTGTTTTTAAGAAATCTTAATTAGATAAAGTAAAGAAAATGTTGCTGTTCCGAACATTTCCTTACTCTTGATGCTATCTTGCAGAATTATGAAGCATGTTTATGACTACGAGTCATGTTTATGACTGCGATGCATTTCCCGGATTATCGACAAAGGGTCGAAATGATGAACATCCTAGACTGCATTTACAATCCATCGCCTGTGTATGTGGAAAAGAAGATGGATGGGTGTTTCAAGGATCTATTACATAGCTTCCCATCGACCTGTGTACCTTCAAATTAACTTGAAGAGAATCAAGTGGATGGAGGATTTAAAGATCGTGAAGCTGTTCGTTTTTATTGAGGCTCACGCAAACGTGACCCTACATGTCGAAGGTCGAAGGGTTAATCAGAATAAGTACGTGTACACGGAAGTGATTCGAGTAACTCCTGCCAACCGAATCAAGGTGTTGGGACGTCATGAGAAGAACGGATATCGAAGGAAAAGATACCCTAATCTTCCAATGACCTATCGATTCTTGAAAATCGATGGCCCCAATCTGTACTACTACTCAGTTCCTGTAGCTGAATGCAACAATATCTTATTCTCCTCGAATTAATGTATCAGCTTGTTCCATCGCCCCAAGAAATAATAGTACCTCGAAAGGGCTATGCCCACATAAATGGAATAAGACTTCTTTTTATCAATGGTTGTCTTGACTGTGAATATACTGATAAAGAAGTAAAGTGATTTGGTCACTTGGGTAAAGGCTGAAGTAAATGTATAATGTAATGTGAAATTCTTTCTCGGAGGAAAGACGACTTCAATCAAATTTAGAGTCATGAACTTAGGTATTCATGATGAGTGTCTACTCGGAATGGATTGGCTTAAACCTAATGACACCTGCATTCATTGTGGAAAGGGCCAAATTTCCTTTCGGAACTCTGAAGGGGATTTAGTCACAACTCAAGGTGAGGTTGGAGTACCAAAAATCCGATTGGCCAAAGCATCTCGGATCATAAAGGGAGTCATAAAGAGACTACCTGTCTACTTGATCAAGCTCAATAAGTTAGATCAGAAGCAAGAGTCTAGTGAAGGGCCTTCATGGCTAAATGAATACGCAGACGTATTTCCTGAAGAGTTAATAGAACTCCCGCCTAAAAGAGAAGTGGACCATGAGATCAAGCTAGTGTACCAGGAGCTGCGCCAATTGCAAAGAGACCTTATAGAATGTCCATACTGGAAGCAATTGAGCTGAAGGAACAACTCAAGCAATTGCTAGATCAAGGCTACATCCATCCTAGCAGTTCACGCAGTTTTACCCCCCCCTCGGGATCCAAAGCCCCTTCCCGTGCCCCTTTCCTATTGCCTTTACAAAGCGGGTTTTTTATGACCCCACCCCCCAGATTTAACCCCTTCACAAGCAGCCCCTTACACCTCCTTTCCCCACCTTGCGTTCTTATACAAAGGGAGTCTCACCCCAGAATTTAGGCCCTCGCATTCCACAAAGCCGTTTGTTAAAACTCCATTTCCGTGGATTTTCCTTTCCATACATCTCCCATAATGCTCACAATAACCAGTTTTTTTAAAGCACATTTTCATAGCATCCCCACAAAGTTTTAAACCCGTTTCTTTTCATTGATTCTCCTCAAGTTCATTTTAACCACCGGATCAAAAACCATCTTTCCTATTGCAACTCCCACAAGTCTTTAAGGCCTTCTAAAGCCGGTTCCAAAAGATGGTGAAATTGATCAAGGAAGCCGATTCACAAAGGGAGTTTCGCGTACGAAGGAGACGGACAATATCATAACTCTACGTCCAAGGCAAAAAGGCAGAATTTGCGATGGCCCCTAAGAAGGCACAAGGCGCAACCCCAGGAGGATCGTCTCCTAGCATCCATGTGGACATTTCACCACAAGTCCAGGTTTTCTTTCTAATTTTGATTTACATTATAAAAATTCAATTGTGCATGATTCATTTACGAAATTTAGAATGCACTTTTCGATTGAAATACCTTGGCTAAATTAAAGGAAATAACTTCAATCAAAGAATCGGTCATTTGTATTAAACGAATGAAAAAGAAGAGCATAAGATCTCTATGCATTCCTAGCAAGTGGTTTTTATGCATTGCAAAGTAACGAAATTAGATTAACTAATGCCCATCTTTACAAGTCGGAATTATGATAGTACACTTTGATTATGCATGGAAGGAATAAACCACATATCGCATTATTGAACATCTTTTCTTCAAAATGATTGTTTAAAGAAGGTGGCGAACAAACTATAGGAAATTACTAGGCATGGAAATGGTCCTTGAGTTGCATGAAGTAGATTAAACCCTAGTCAATTGGCTTAATTCTCAATCAAATATGTAAATAGTTACGAAAGGTTGTGTAATGCTCATTCAGCGTACGAAAATCTCATTTAGAAAAGAAGTTAGAAAAAGCTGCATGGTTCAATCATAAAACCCTAAAGTTTAGTAGCATGAATCTTGAATGCATGTTATAAAAGGACCAATTGGAATTATGCTATAACTTAACATATGCTTTGATCTTAACCTGAAAAGTTAGGGTTTGTAAATCAACTTATACGTAGGCAATGAATCATGGTAGCGTAATTATCTTCAAGAATAGACAAGTAAAATTGGTTTAACCTAAAAACCTAAACCACGAGGGACTCGTTTACGAATGGTTAAATCAATGCAACATATCTCAAGTGCTAACTAGGATTTAGCACGTTGAGGACGTGACCTAGTCGCTCTTATTGCCAAAGCTGAAACTCTTATACCCTAAAGACTTGCCCACATTCACGGAATGTAGGGACAATAGTACATAATTGCGAGAAATGAGCTAGGGTTTTTACCCTAAGGTTCGCTCGCTAAAAGATTGAAACTCGATTTAAATTTGGAACCTTAGGACCAACAATATTAGCCTAGTGCAATCAAGAACGGATTGTTATGAAGACACCCTAACCCTGTTTCATCCTAATTTCGTGATTAGAAGATGCCATTCGATGGGTAGAATAGTCCCATGAATTAGGTGCGACACTTGCCAACAAGTTGCAGAGTCACATGATCTTGTGATTTGATCACAAGGGAATGGCCAATTCCTCTGAATGAGATTGGCAGATTCTTACGCAAGTTTATCTTGCAAGAGGATGAATAATTGTCCTGATATAGTACATTTCTTGGGTAAAGTGACCAAGATACGAGGATTAGATGTTTGCTTGGAAGCAAAGGACCAATCAGTAAATTGGAATAACATGTCTACTACTAATAGAACTTAAGGTATTGGTTAACTTGGGTTAATAGGGTACGGCGCTAACCCAAGGATATAGGGTTAACAAACAAACCCTTGGGAATCTTGCCAAGTTGCAATTGATCTCGGATTGAATGATGAATGCATTCTGAAAGAAGGATTCACTCCTTAGCAATTTGCCAAAAATATCGACCAGTGGAAATGATTGTGCTTGTAACAATTGTATAGAGCACTATTTGCTTTGTTTGCTCAAGGAATTAAAGGATGAAAAGATATCTAATGCTTTAGGTTGAAGGCCTAAAGGGAGAGGCAGCTTCAATTATCCCCGACTGCTTGCTTGACCTTAGCCAAGGGGGTTGTTAACCATGTCGGGAAGGTGGACCGAACCCGCCGCGAGAAGTCTCTCCGTTGAGCGCTACTTGGAGCAGGAGGACGCTTGGGTGCCAGAGGGGGCTCTGGCTATAAATCCCTCGCCTTTCAGGCCCTACACAAGAGGCCAACGTGACTCGGGATTGGATCTCGAGGCCCACATACTAGTCTATAGGCGGAATCTTGGATTAGTAATCCCTGTGGATTGCTGGATAGCCCTCGGGTGGATTATGGATAAGCCTACGGGCTGGATGTTATAAATGTATTCCAAAGATAAATATGATAAGCTGTTGAAAAGGAACTTGTTTGACATTGCTTTTCTATGTCAAGTGCTATGATTACGTAAAGGAACCAGTGCTGCCTAACAGACTAATTAAGAAAGTTGTATGATGCATGTCCAACTAAATGTGGTAGGCAATTAGATAACTAAAACAACCTGAGGAAAGTGTGGTGGATGTGGCCATGGGTCCGTCCTACGGATGGTTGGTCCCGGTTGGTCGAGAACTTTTCTCAATCATGATGGACAGCAAGAACAACGTTCAAAGGACACGAACAACAAGGGCGTTGACCTAGAATCTAAGTTATAATAATTTCGATTTGCGATGTTTTAGGGGAATAGAATGGGACTATGCCTTATGGCAGAGAGGTTGAGCCTTGCATCCCTCTCGTTTCCCATTTTCCTTGAACCAAGTGCAGCGTGAATCCGCTTCGGACCTGGCATTTCTGCGTAAAGTAGTTCGCTCGGGTTTAACGCTAGTAACCGTTTAGGAAATGGCCAATAGGAGAAAACCCATTCAAGTCGGTCCTAAGTGGGAACAGCCAGAATACTTTCGCTACGTGGCAGACGTGGAAAGTCCTAGATCTCAAACCCCGTAACATTCCATGGGAGTGCTGGCGGAGCTTTCTAGACATCCTTTCCGATGGACTGCTAAGATGTGTCCTGAAGACAATAGGTGGACACGTTACATTGTAGTCCTCATACCTTTCCTTCTCTTTCTCAAAATGGCATTTGCAATCATCTAGTCTTTTTTAAGCTCTTCATCATTGCACTCCTTGTCTAAGCCGTCTAAGTCCAAAATGGAAGGCTTGCTAATATTGTTTATATCACTCAAATTTGTTGTAGCTTTTTTCCATGGTCAGTGATGTCAAATCCACAAAAGATTTTATAGATCCAAAAGTAAAGGTTCTATCCATTGGTAGGAAGTCAACACTACCAACTAGCATGTGATACTTGCAAGAAATGCTTTCAAGAGCATTTTTCAAAGCTACCATTTGCTTTTGATGAAAAAATGATAACAATATGAATTGTCTAGGTTCACATGTCATTTATAGTAGAGAGGACACAACCTTTCCAAACTTTATAGAGTCCCATTTCATTCCCTCTACTCCATGTGCTACATCTAGAACAACAATCCCCAATGGTAATTGAATCTCTATAAATATTATATATAAGATCAAAGGTTTCTAGATTACATCCGACAATATATACATGCCAAGGTAAACTAGTGGAGGATTGAATAGAATTTTTCTTTTTTCCAATTAGGAAGTTCACAATATCTTTTGCTCCATTTGGTAGGGACCTTGAATCAGCTCCACTTGTTACCTTCTTTGATACCCAATCATTACAAATGCTTTAAATCTTTGTGTAGACTTCATCATTAATATCATAGTCATCAACAAGCTCTTCTCAAGTCATCATCACAAAGCTACTTTTTGGAACTGAGGCAATGGAAAAAGTGGCTAATTCCTCCTTTAGGACCCTATCTTACTTGATTTGCTTAGCCCTTATTTCCATGTCAATCATATCTTCCTTATCCCATTTGTTTCTAAGAAAAAGAATATGACCTTTATTGATCTTCTCTTGTAGTATAAGGATATCTCCATCCTTCAAACCCATAAGGCAACGAAATGCAACAGGAGAAGGTTGTCTTCCCTTCTTTCCCAAACTCTCCTCCTAGGATATAAGCTCACCTCTAGAGTATCTCTTCATGATTTTAATCCAACTATCAAATTTTTCTTGGGAGCTAACAATCATATGGCAATCTCTAGATGCACAATTTTCTCCAATGTATGCCACAAATCTATGCAAAAGAAAGATCAAAATAATGAGCATAGAATAAAAGAAAGAGCATCACATTAATCTCCACAAAAAGAGAAGGTAAGCTTATATGTGATTAACTACCATGGTACTCTTTGAGAGCTTGTCTTAGGAAGCCCTTGTTGGGATTCTGGTGGAGAACCAAATGCTAGCCACTAACCTCTTAATTATTGAAATTGATCAACATAAGGGGCATTCTTCATAATATTATGTGATTCCATATTTGTCATTTGTGAAAGCTCAATGCACATTTCAACAAGACAATTAACCAATATTCTAACATTTCTCGTGGTGTATAAATGCTTGGTTGCTAGATAACGTGTAGTGTTACTTTGAATATATATATTTGCTGCATAAATTGAGTGAAGTCATTATATAATCCAATAACTATAAGTGTCCAACTTATTAGCATCCACCTCATCACGATGCATGGGTCTCTTCTCATTGTTATCCTACACAAAAGGCATAAGATATGTTGTTGTTTCCTAGATTCATGGGATTCTTCACGAAAGATGTGGTTAGCTTCTCCACATAATCCCAACATAGTGACTTATAAGCATACAAAGGAGGTGCCTCATAGCACCTGTCAACGAGAATAGAAAATTGTGTTGTTGGACCAAATGGGAAGAAATTTTCAAACATGTGAAATCCAAATTCTTCCTTCTTTCCCTTCTTCTTAACTATCTCAGGAAAATCAAATGTTCTTTCTACTCCGTTGATCTCAAGAGAAATTATTAGCTTTGTAGGTATAACTTCCAGCATGGAAGGTAAAACGACATCATTCTCACTAGTGTTAGTAGCCATACTAACAACTAGAGCTTGTGACAAGGAACTTTGTTGAGGTGATTTTAACTTTGAGATTGTGGGATTTGGTGTATTATTTTCTTCTTGAGGAGCAAGTGAAGATCTCAAGTCTGTTTGTTTATCTTGGAGCTTCATTTTTTGTTGGGGCAATCACCTTTTCTTGATAGGGAAAGTAGCTCACTATTTTGGACAGCTTGGAATGTTGATATAATGTCTTCTGTGCCCTTTACCTCCTCAAATAAAGTCCAATCCATTTTTTCCAAAGAGTATTCTTCGTCCTCTTTAATATATGTAGTGTGAAATGACAAAGGATCAAGTTTGTATACTATATTTTTTCCCTTGATCTTAACAATATTACATGGTATTCTCTATGACACCATCTTATTGAAAAAATGTAATATCACTCTTTAAAGTAAATAAGACAACATTGTCAACCCTTTTTCCTTGACTATCATAAAATCCACATACCAAAATAAAGAAAATCACCACTAACTCCATCAATGGTTTGGGTCTCCTTTTCTATAAAGAAGAAAAGTTGTCAAACAAAAGTGGATCTACAAATAGTCGAAATTCACAAAACCTAAATAAATGTATAAGATTTCTAGGTTGGAAATTGAAAACACAACACCACAAGATTTAACAAAATACAAGATAAATATACTCCAAAGGGACTCTTCCATAAAATGAAATATTAAAATTTGAGATTAAGTATGGTATGAGATCTAACCATAAATAGATGTGACTATGTATCAAATCTCATGGATTATTTTGGCCCTAAGTTATCATTAATTATGTTTTCCTTGCAAGAATCATATAGTAGAAACTTTGCCATGGGCTTTGGTCAAAAGATCAAATTATATTAATAGTGAGACTTGGCCATGGGCTTAACCAAATGATCAAGCGATAATGAAATATTGACTATCAGTGGGATATGAGATATAGTAAAAAATCATTGTGGTTATGTAGAAAATCTCATGGATGATTTTGTCCCTAAGTTAACATTGGATTTCTTCTCCATGCAAGTTTCGTATGCAAGGATCATACTCTAGGAACTTTGCTAAGGTTTTTGGCCATGTGGTTAAACCCTATTCAATCAAAGAATGAGATTTAATCCAATATGAGATCCGCCCATATATCAATGTGGTTATGTAGCAATCTCACTACTCCAGGTGGCCCAAAGTTAACATTCCAATTATGTACATGTAAGGGGAGTCATATTATAGAAACTTTGACATTGGTTTTAGCCATGTGGTCAAATCCTATTTAGTCATAAGACTTATCTATGAGATTAGAAACTTTGCCATGGTTTTTTACCATATGGTTTTTAAAGGCTAGTTAAACACAAGATGTGGTTTATTGTGATATGAGATTCGTATATAAACAAATGTGGCTATGTAGCAAATCCCATAGATATCAACATAAGGTAATGTAAAAAAACTTGAAAGGTGGAGATTTGACCTCGTGGTGAAACTTACAAGATATCTATATTTTTATAAAGTAGTTTTAACCATATGGCCAAATCTAGTTTCGCAACCATATGAAGAAAGTGGTTTATTTGTTGCAACATGTTGTGGATTTGGATTTGACCATATAGCCAAATATCGTTTTATAGTGGAATGAAAAAAGTGGTGTCATGGTTTGCAATATGTATGAGATTAGATTTGATCATATGGCCAGATAAAACAAGAATGGGGAGTTCTTGGATGCTAGCATCGATAACAAAATGAAAGATTTAACCATATGGCCAATTTTTATTTTGTAGTGAAATGAACAAAGTGGCTAATTTGTGGCAAAATGATATGATATTTACATATGATCATATAGATAGGAAGTTATGAAAATTTGAAATGAAACAAATAATTTATGGAAACAAAGTGGTTCACTTATTGCAACACAAGTTTTGACCACCTCGCCAAACTTTCTATAATTATAGTAAGTAATTAAGGAGTTCTAAGCAGAATATGGTCTTCCTTTTTGGAGATAATATAGTAGATATTTGTCTTAAAATATTTTGCCATACGGCCAAATCTAGCATATCCAAAATCTGTGTGATCGAACCCACCATAGATTTAGTCTTAATTTTTCAAGATTAATTTCCAAAAAAGTGGTTTGTTTGTTGCAATACAAGATTTGACCACATGGCCAAATTATAGAAAGTAAGGAATTCCAAGTAGAAAATAGTATTCCCTCTTGGAAGTAAGTAAGGGTTGATAATGCAAGAAAGCATTTGACCAAATGGCAAAATGTCATTCTTATAGTAGAATGAACAAAGTGATTGATTTATTGCAAGATATTGTGATACTACAAAAGTCATTGTTTTGGCCAATAGATAGCTTAAGGAGAAGATTAGAGAGTTTTTTCAACATTGCATAAATCATATATGTCATATCCACAGTAAAGAGAGTATTTTCAACATTGCACAAAATCATGTTTTTCATATTTACAACAAAAAGCTATCATTTGTAGGGTAGTGGTCATAAAAAAAAACAAGCACTCCAAGAGATCAATCAAGCAATCGGGAAGAAGAAGAAGACATTGAATTTCCAAGTGTAAGTGCCTAATCTCATTGTTACAAAAGTAAAGATTGCATTTAATTTTCATAGTGATTCTTTTTTAGATAATGCTTGTGATGCTCGATCTTAATATCATTCTATAGTAATCATATGAAAGGTTAGTAATGTGATTTGTGGTAATTGCATAGATTTAATTGATTATGAGAGAGTATGCATTAGTAGAGATTAGAAAAGAAGTGGAGAATCACTAGTACCAAATTAGTATAGTTTAACTCAAAATCAAAAATAAAGTAGAGAAGAGTTTAAAACCTATTGTAGTTAGTAGAAGTAAGAAATCTGTGCTATTTGAAACGTAACAAAAATTACCCATGAAGTATAGCAGACATGCTGGGGAGTAGCAATCATTCATTGTCTTGTAGAATTGTTGAACATTTGGAGTAAGGTTTTTAATTTAAAGACGTTGTCGTGACACTGCGCGTCCACCACTGCAAATCTGAGGGCGGAGTTTTTTGCCAAGAACTTGAAAACATTAGTCAGCGTCATTAGGAGTTTATTTTCCATTGTATGTGTTTGCATTTGCATGACACACGAGCAGATGTAGTTAGGCTAGGCACAATTTCTTCAATGCATTCATAATTTTTTGCATGGAAGCATCGCTCAATTGATTGCATAGCATGGACTCTAAATTGCAAACTGCATGAGTGATTGGGCACGAAGTTCTTTTCTAAAGCATGTTCTTCCTATTAGTGGTATCATCAAACATGGTGTAAATATTGCATGGAAGAAGAAGCTACTCATAAGAGAAGATGGGTATTCTTGATGCTCCAAACTCAATCATTTATGTGTCAACATATGTGAAACCACCTTGTTTTGGTTCTTGATCCATAGAGTACCAAAGAAGATTTGCATGAATTTGTTGGCGTATGTCTTTTCGACAACTTGTGCCTTGAAGGGAACATAAATCTATGTTGGCTTTATTTTCTTATTCAAACAAAAGTTACCCTTAGCTCATGAACTTACTTTGTGAATTCTTCTTGCATCTAAACTTCTTCTTTTGTGAATTTTCCTTGAGTTAAGTACTCTTCATCATCTTTTGCTCCCATCTTGCTAACCGCCCCTGTGGCGAGTGACTTTCACAAACCCCCCGTGCGAATCCCATGCGACAATGCAGGCAATTTTGGTCACAAATCCCAGATTCGAATCAAAATTTGCAATGCACAATCTATTTAGTTGAGATAATGGAATGGTAGAGAATACTCAGAGAAGAGTAGGGGGAAAGAATCGCCAAAGATGAAGGGTGCAAAACCTACATTAAGAGAGGGGTGAGAGGAGTAGAGATAGAAACGTAGAGGATGAGGGATGCAAAACTTGCAACTATGAAAATGCAAAAGAGAAAACACTCAGGTCAAAGAGTTGTGTGGAGGAAGAGAGAGAAGAGTGTGTAAAACTCATTTTGAAAAATCTCATAACTAGTTGTAAAGACCGACCTCGTAAAAAGGATCATTTAATGTATCACATCATTCAAATTACTTTAACTCATTACAGAATACGAGTAGATTTAGATCTTATTTTTGTAACTATTTTTTAATTTCTTTAAAGATTTTAAGTCAATACTTTTTATTGATGGTAAAATTTCCTCGATCCTTATAGCTTCATATCATAGGGAATGAAATCTACTATTCTTTGGAGGTCCTTGTAGTTTCAACATTTAAGCACAATGTCAATGTTTCTCATAAAATATATTTGTCCTTGTTGTCATGTGAAATACATGAAACTATGAGCCATGTTACAATTCACAATACACAGAGCCGATGATGCACTGGCAAGGCTAGCTGTCACGGTCTAGTTCATAGCCATATTAAATGCAAGCATTCATATGCCTGCAAAGTTTGCAAAGTCAAGATCTAAAAAATATTTGAATGTAGTTTTATACGTAGCTCGATGAAGTTCTTGTCATCCTTAAAAGTAATTATTTAGCATCCCATTGTCACAAATTTTACAAAGATAGACATTCCTAAACTCACATTGGTGTAGGCTAGCTCAACCAAAAATGGTTAAGACTTATAAAGATCAATGTTCCTTGCCAATACTACACATTGTTGCATGCAATCAAGATGACTATTTAGTTTAATATGTTAAATGCAACAAGGAAATACACTATAGATTTTTTTTAAAAAGTGTATTAGAAGCACCTTTAGCTGTAGCACATGCATGTCCACTTTTGTAGCTTAGTAAGGCTACATAGCCATAATCCTTTGAGCATCAACAATTACAAATTGTAGATGGAGGTAAGGGTATCTAGCTAGAATTTGCAAAAGGTCTAGATATATATATTTAGTGCTTTGGATACAAATAATAGGTATCATATATGGTGCTCTAACAGAATACTGGAATGTCATGAATTCCTTGACATTAGCATACCTCCCCAATGGTTGATACATCATGAGACTTATAGCCTCATACTTAAATAATGCCTACAACATCAATTATACTAAGACAAAATCAAGTCAAGTAATTTAGATCTCATCACCAAGAGGCATGATTGTAATCAATTGTTGAACTAGCAAAAGCATTCCACGTGTTCCTAGGAAAAGGCCAATAAATGCGGTTTGCATAGCACCACGTATAAGGGAGGTCCCACTCAATGGTCCTATCAATGACGTAATCCCATTCGGTGATGAAGTACTCATTCTGTTCTTATCAAAATAGGGAAGGGGCTATTGAGAGTGGGAGCACCATTGCAATCCATGAACACCATTTGATCCGCACACTTTACGATCTATAACAATTACTACGATATGTTGTTATCACACATTGTATGGGAAGCCCCTCTCCTTGTGCTCATGCTTCTCTAACACCTACATGTGACTCTGTCTCTTAACCTTTGTCACTTCATGGTTCTATAGACTCCATGTTGCAGACTCCTCCAACTTTGGTTGTTTTCTTTATTGTCTCTCAATCCCTTTACAGACCCTCTTTGCTAGCTACCCTTATTGCAACTCCTCTTGCTATCCATGCAAGATCATCTTGATGATGCAGGATCTCCTATTGCTCATTTCCTGTAATGAGCTCTAGGGCTCCCCCTCCTATGACTCATCCTACTATCTTTGTCTTGCAAATGAATTGCTAGCCATGCAAGATCCCCTACTGCAGCTCCTTATGATGCCCATGTCTTGCAAAACGAACCATCGAGATTTTCTATGTCTCCTCCATTGCAGCTCCACCATTATTGCTTGCGTTGGCTTCTCATGTTGGGAATGTATCATGCGTTGAACTATTAGGATCAACTGTGGCTCCTCCTATTGCCCATGTCCTACATTGAGAAAAGGGCGGAAAATATTTCTTGTGCAATTACCACAAGAGCATCTCTCCTATCACACTACAAAAAACTTGATTAGAGTGATGATATCATGGAGACTGCAATTCAAGACCTTGCTTCACCCTCTAGTGAAGTGCAAGGGAGAGCCTTGCATAAGATGACACAAGGTTGTTCCTCCATCCTTACACCATGAGGGAGAAACACAAAGAGAGAGAGAGAGAGAGAGAGAGAGAGAGAGAGAGAGAGAGAGAGAGAGAGAGAGAGAGAGAGAGAGAGAGAGAGAGAGAGAGAGAGAGAGAGAGAGAGAGAGAGAAGGAGGAGGAGGAGGAGGAGGAGGAGGAGAAGAAGAAGAGAAAGCCTGAAGGGAACGAATGCACTTGAAATTTGAAGTGCAAATATAAATATGGGGAAAAGAAAAAAAACTAAGAATGGGTTCTCACTCGGCTCTCATAGGGTTAATGCAAGGTGAGGGATGTCTTTCTAGCACAAATCTTGTTGCACCAAGGCAAGGGCAAGGGTTGTGGGATAATGCTCAAAAGGTCCAATTTTGGAGACCTGCTATGATGACCAATCACATTTTCCCAAAAAGTAAACAATGAGAAGGTGTTCTCAAGTGCATACAATCGATGGAGAGCTAGTTGACCTATGTTTCTCTATTATTTGCACCACTAAAAGTGAGTTACAAGTTTGATTTGGACCTTTATTTAGTAGGGGTTACAATGGATTATCTTACCCATGCTCACCTCCACCTCTTGTAATGCAATGACATGTTAGTGGGGGGGAATGGGGCCTCTTTTTTATAAGAAATGTATAAAGCTCAGAAATAAATTTCACTTGTTTGTTTGTTTTTGTAAACAGTCTCATAAATGTGCACACACACCTCAAGGATGGAAATAAGGTAATAGCAGCACCTACTTTAGATACAATAATTGTGACTTTGTTGGTAACGTACATCCACATATTGAAGAACTTGGTAATGTTGTCCCTAAATAAACAAAGAGAATAGACCTGTCTAATTAATAAAACTTGAACGTGGTGTGATTGTGTTGCATATTGCAGTGGTGGGGACGCTATGTAGCCCCTTCCACATATTTCAAATATCAACAATTGAAAGAAGCATATAGTAGATTAGGTAGACAATGAAGTCTTATGAGTGATGATAAAATACATTTAGATAGTGATATTGATAACAATCTCATACATGATAAGAACGATAATAATTATGATGGTTATATAGATAGTAGTAGTGACAATAATATAAATAACACTCCATCATGTGACTCTTATATTAGGATTCATAATGAAAATGACTATAACTCCATATAAACATAATGAGAATAAACCTAATAGTGAGAGTGACCCCTATTTTGCAATGTTAACTTTCATTTGGGGATATGGGAGCAAAAGAGTTGGAACATATAGTGTAGAAAAACCAAACCCAAGCTAATATAAATTGTTAGTCCAACTACTAGAAACATGGGATGGTGATCTGGATATTCAAGAAGACTTGTACCATGGATATTCTTATATCTAGATGTTATAAGCTTAAGAAGAATTGTTTAACTTATTACGAGAAGTATAGAAAATATATGAAGTCTAGAAAGGACCGTATAGCTTTTGATTACTTATATAGGAAAACAAATAAAACTTTAACTCAAAGTCAAACTTTTTGTCATTACATGCAAACAATGTGACATAAAAAACATAGGAGGTTAGGTACAATGGGATAGATGAGAACCCTAAATATATAAGTGAATTTTGAGATGGCTCAAAATGTGGAGAAGCTCAAAATTTTAGGAATCCAAGTACTAAATCATGAGATGGCTATTGTATGTAAAAATGACTCTCCTAAGAAAATATAAACTACCTTTCCTAGGTCCTACTTTTCTAAAGTCTTAGAAAACAAATACAATGAGATAAATCAAGATTATAACTTTATGTGTAAACAATTCCATTCTCATAACCAATGTAAAAAGGATATGTTAAGGGATGATCCTTGAAACCTTGCTTTGCTCCATTGACATGGGTTTCAAGCATCTCAAACCACTCAATGTGATTGTGGAGTGGTAGAAATTAAGATTCTAAAGGGTGGAAAATTTGTAAAATTTGTGCAATGTTAACGATGGTCACTAGGAACCATCCTAGATAGTGCAAAATAAGTTCATTTAAAGAAGATGGTCAATTCTTTTGTTCTAAAGATAGAGCTCATGCAAGTCTATATGCTCCTAATCCATCCTTTCAAGGCAGACATATGTGTGATTTAAATAGATACCAAGCTAGGTATCCACCACTTAAATGAAAAGCTAATGAGACAGTGGTAGCCTTATCAAAAGCAAAGAGGGCTTCTACAATAGTTGAGAGAGAGAATATGCTAAAGCTGGAATCTACTATTAGTTGCTTCTATAATTGATCTTGGCCATGAGGTGAGGTTCACTAAGACAAGTGCAAAAATTATCGATAATGCTGGTAAAGTTGTCAGCAAAGGAGAAAGGAGGAACAACCTATATGAGCTAAGTGCTCTTACAACCACCACTTTGGCATGAAAGATTTGGTCACATTGGTTTTATAGGGTTGAAGGAGATGTATAAGCAAGGTATGGTTGCTCACCTACCTACACTAGCTGAAATGAAGGAACCATGTCAAACTTGTATGATGGGCAAGCAACAGAGAAAGGCATTTCCACAAGAAAGCAATAATAGAGCGAAGACTCTTCTAGAGTTAGTGCATGTTGACTTGGGTGGTAAAATGCCTACAAAAGCCTAAGGAGGATCTTCTTGTTTTATGTTGATCATTGACAACTATAGTAGGAAGATGTGGATATACTTCTTTCATAATAAGACTCAAGCTTTTGGTAAGTTTAAAGAATGGCTAAAACTTGTTGAGAATGAAACATAGAAAAGTGTGAATAAGTTTAGAATAAATAGTGGTGGTGAGTTCAATTCAAAGAGTTTGAAGACTTTTGCAAGAGCAAAGGATATAGGAGCAAAGAAAGGCTTCTACTCACATAATCAATATGGCATTGATGGTTGAGATTATGAGAGAAGTAAAGGAGCTAGCAAACTTGGAAGAAGCACTTGCCGATCCAGCATGGAGAGCAGCTATGCAAGCTAAGTATGACATCATAATGAAGAGTGACACTTGGGAGCTAGTGGATTGGTCAGAAAAGAGGAAGATTATTGGCACCAAGTGGGTTTGGAAGGTAAAGTACAAGGCTAATGGTAACTTATAAAAGTACAAAGCCAAATTAGCTGCATAGGGATTTTCACACATAGAACGATTTGATTTTTAAGACATATTTGCTCCAACTACTAGAATGACCACTATTCACACAATACTTGTAGTGGTTGCTCATAAGAAGTGTCCAATTTACCAAATGGATGTCAAATCAGCATTCTTGAATGATGACCTCAAGGAGGATGTGTACATGGCTTAGCCACTAGGCCTTGAGGCTCCCCATTCAGAGAACAAAGTTTGTAAGCTAAAAAAAACATTATATGGGCTAAAACAAGCCCTTAGAGTATGGTACCATCGTATATATAAATTATTTTTATGTTTGAATTTCAAAAGATGTGTCTCAAATACTAACTTGTATATTTATAGGATAGTAAAAAGTTTGTAGTGATTGCCCTATATGTGGATGACCTTCTTATTACAGGTGACTACAAAGATGTGATCTATCAGACTTGAAAAGCTTTGAGCTCTGAGTTTGAAATGATAGACTTGGGCTTGTTACATTATTATTTGGGGATTTAAGTTTAGCAAAATCTTTCTCTCCCAAAAGAAGTATGCATGGGAGATCTTAAAAGCATTTGGCATGACTGAGTGTAAGGAGATAGCTACACCTATGGAGGTCAGTGTGAAGTTATCCATTGAGGATACATCAATACTAGTAGACATTAGGAGGTATAGAAGGTTGGTTGTTAGTCTCATCTACTTGTGCAACACTAAGCTTAGATGGTGAAGAGCTTAAGGGTAGCTAGGTGATAGGTGAAGAGCTTAAGGGTAGCTAGAAGAACTCTAATTGGGTGAAAGATAGATTGATGATGGCTTTAGAGGGATCTTCCTTTTATAGCTTAGGAAGGTAGTCTAGTCGGCATGTTTGACCATATTATGAATGGCCCTTGATAAGTCCCACACCCGACAACGCGATGCATTGTGCCTTGAGTTGCTAGCAACATAACTACTCTATCTAACCCAAAGGCTACATTCAAGCTATATCCACAAAGATTACCTTTTACCATCTAGTCACAGAGACCTCATTTGACATACAAGTTAGGACCCACCCAATGTCAGTGCTCACACATGGCTTCTCCTCATAATGGAGGCCTTACAACTTAGAGCACCATGGATAATTGGTGGCACCTTATGAGGATAGGGCATTGAGCATATCTAACACCCCTCCCCTCCCCCCCCCCGCCCCCAATGTCTATCCATAGGTGAACATTCTTAGCCCAATGCCGAGTCTTTGATGAAGATGAATTCGAAGGAGATCCTTTGTAAGAGTTTTGGTGAAGATACTGCTCCATTTTCCTCTATTGGATAGTAGACTAGCTTTGCTATCCTATCCTCGATCAAGTCATGCACATAGTGATACTGGATCTTGATGTGTTTGGTGCGTGCATGAAAAATTGGATTTTTGGCAATGGGAATGCAACTCTAATGGTCAAATCTTAGCATTGTTGGATCTTCATCCTGTACTCCCATATGCCATAGGATCCTCCTTAACTATACTGCTTCACATGCAGCAAAGAGAGTTACCTTGTACTCTGCTTTGATAGAAGACAATGCTACAGCCGGTTGCTTCTTATTGATCTAATAGAAGATTTTTAAACCTAAATAGAAACAATATCCAGAAACCAATTTCATGGAATCACTCTAATCTAAGTCATAGTTTCCCATAAGAGCACTTCTAGAACTGTATGTGATACCATAGTCAAGAGTTTCCTTCAAGTATTTGAGCACGTGTATCCAATAGTGGAAGCGCATGGGTGGACAGAGTCATCTTTGTATCAGTTTGTTTGAAATTAAAGCAATCTCTATTCTTCTCTTATTTGTTGTGTGTTCTCTATTCCTTGCTCATTATCTATTGTGTCATGTAATTTCTATAGGGGTGTTGTTTCTTGGATGTTGAGGATACAGAAATGCATGGCCCTCTCTACTACTAAGGCCAAGTATGTTGCAGCCAATGAGGCTCTCTAGTTAGGCCGTTTAGTACCAGACCTTTGTATGACTGATGTGGTCCCTACACTATATTCAGATTCTATGAGTGCTATCCAGTTAGCTAAGAATCTGGTCTGTCATACGAAGATGAATCACATTGAGCTATGTTACCACTTCATTAGAGAGGTCATTGAGGATAGGTCTATTGATCGACTGACCAAAATCCTACAGATCTGCTCACAAAAAGTCTCTCAGTGGAGCATTTTGCCTTCCTTAGAAAGTTGATGTGCGTTGGATGAGATGCCTTCTATTCCTCATCCTATTGTACTACATGTTCATGTTGTACTTTTCTTTTTCTTTTCACTCGTTACTCGAGACACATTTGTCTTTAAGTGGGAGGTTATTGGGAGTAAAGGTGCCTTTGCCTAGCCATCAATGTATTGCTATATTGACAATATCTGCACACTTGCACATTGCAGGTGATGGGTGCCCAACCATTGTCACTTTATTCTTTATTCTTTCAGTGGCATTTGAATAAGGGAAGGCTGGTTAAACATTGTGATCATTGGAGTTCCCACATCTTGTGTGTGTCTCTCTCTCTCTCTTGCTTTTGCTTCTTTCACCATCGCTCTTGCTTCCGCTCATGTGCTTCCACTTAGGGTTCACTCCCTTCATAAAATCATGACTTTCTTCTCCATATCCTAACCTTTTTGATGCTAAAATCCATGCCATATCTCCATGCTAAAACACTATTTTTGTTAGTGGGGCATGTTCATATGCAAAGACTTATGACTTGCCTTCTTCTTCTTGTGTGTTGACCAAACTTTATAATATGGAGCATGTTGATATGTAAAGACTTATGAATTATGACTTGCCTTCTTCTTCTTGTGTAATGACCAAATATCCCATTCTCATGGATAGTAGGGAATGCCCAAAGCCTTTATTCTATCTTTGAAACATCATGACAAAATCCATGCTCATTACTTTGTGTTGACCTTCTCGATGCTCTTCCCTTGAACTTGCGATGCTTTGTAGGCACAGGGACTATTGTGAATTTCATGTTGTGACCAAATACATGAGCTTCTTTAAATCCTTCCGAGTCATGTCTCCTATTCTTGAAAAAATCTCACATCATCCTCCTCAATGACCCCACCAAGGAGGAGAACCAGTCGAGTGTTTGGGTGGGCAGCAAGAGCCCACCTCAGCAAGACTTACATGAACATATTATGTGAGCATAGGTGTCCAACTAAGTGATGCACCTAGTGAGACTTAAACCCACAACCTAATGATTGTGAGTCCAAGTGTTAACTACTAGGCCATCACCTTTGGGGCACCTTCAAGAGATTCCTTGAGGGATGCCTTCTCGTTCTCTCCTCTTGCTATTTTAGTACCATTGGGACTAGCTCAATATTAGCTCAATTAACAATGCTCATAATATTTTCTAAATTTAGAATCATTAGGAAAATAAAGGTGCTTTTTAAAATTTGACTAGCAAGATTCAACAACTTACAATATCTTACCCTCTTAACTAGCCAATCAATTACTCGTGTATGGCCTTATCTTCAATGGGATCATCACTTACCCTTATGTCTTAGATAAGCATGCGTAGGAAGGTCCAATGTTTCTAAAAGTTTATAGGCTATGGGGAGATTGGACTTCAATCCAAGTCATTTAGTTGTAATAAAATGGCAAAAGAGAAATACTCCTAATAGTTGAATATTGTTGGAATTGTTCACAAAAATTCAATGTTTAGTCTCAAGTGAATCGAAAAATTGGAAAAGAACTCCAAAATTGAAGGAGGGGGCGCTCTAAAATAGAATAAGAAGAGTATGTTTTGGTTGTACTTTTCCAAAATGTATTGGTATTGATTCTCTCCAGGTTGTCTAGGTTAATGGGGTCAATTTTTTGACATCTATCAACCTCCCTCCATCTCTCCGGTTCTTGTGAAAAAAGAGCAAATAATAAGTTTCATCTTGGGGTCCATTGCAGGTTAGGGCATGAAAGTGTTAAAACTCCTTCAATAGGAGCTCAAAATATACTGTCCTAACAATTGAGTTTGTTAGTCATCTGCAAACTAATTTATCCGTCACGTTGTTATGACAAAGGGGGGCCATCTTCCATGATTTATGAGCATGGGTTTGTAGCAGCGAGAATGAAATGGCTATGTGGCAGTGAGTATGCCATGTATGATCATGTGTTAGTGTCTTGTTGTTAGCGCTACTTTATTGTGAGTTTGCTATGAGTATGCAAATCTGTGCGTGGGCACACCCTTGGAATGATACACCCCCATGGGCCAAAAGTCCACGTTGGCATGGCTTTTTGACACGTCCATGTGAATGTGATTGTAAACTGAATATTTGGAAATATGTACATATCTTCAAGTACTTAACGTAACGTAATAAAATGCATGTAGTTATGTATAGATATGCATTTTATTTTAATGTATCCTGCAAAGATTTATCACAGAGCGAGGTACTTAGATACACGAGGAATTTGCATTTGCGGTCCTCCATCCTCTTGTCTGTGTGTGTCTCTGTCTCTCTCATCTCTCTGTTGCTTCTCATGCACAGACAGAGACGGAGGAGAGAGCAACCACAGAAGGAAGGTATTGCATGCGGAGCAAAGACAAAATGCAGTCGACATTGATGAAGGTGAGAGATGAAATTACATTCTGCGAGAGAGAGAGAGAGAGAGAGAGAGAGAGAGAGAGAGAGAGAGAGAAAGAGAGCGCAAACATTTGTTTGAATAATTTTGAGAAATGTACATTACTGTAGTTTATTGGATGTGGAGAGAGAGAGAGAGAGAGAGAGATTCACGCACGCGTGAGTGTGTGTGTCTTAAAGGAGAGTTTGTTTGCTAATTCATGCGTTCTGAGAGAGAGAGAGCGAGCATCTTCTGGATTAATAAAAAAAGGCAATTATGAGATGTCCTGTTCTTAATTTCAACAATCGTTAATTCTATTTTTTTGGGGTTGCCCTTTGTGTGTCATTTCGTAGTGACGATCATCTCATCGAATTCATCTGAGAGGGGAGAGTTTTCCTATATTCTTGGGTGCTCTCTGCGTCGCCTTATGACTGTAGATCTCTCTCGCTCTCTGTCTTTGTGGGCGCTGCTCCTTTTATCTTTGGCGCACCTCAAGAGCCAACTACTAGTACAAAAAATCGTTAAACCTTTCTTTTTTCTTTTGTGGGTGCCTCTCGAACCCCCGCATCCCCGTGCTCTCTTTCTCCTCTCCTCAACTCTATACATTCTCGACCCCGAAGCTCTTCCCTGTTTTCTCTGGGCCGAGGACAGAAACTACGAAGAGATCAATCTGTTCTCTTCGTTGCTGCAAACAACCAATTTATCGGTCTAGGTCTCGTAAACAACCAGTTCATTCTTGGAGACTCGGATCAAAGCTTGGGATATTGACAATTAGGTCCTTCTACCTGCAGTTTTCTTTGGCGTAAAATAGAATAAATGAATCTGCGAAGAAGATGAATCTATATGGGGAATTCTTCTATTTTCAATTGTTTCTTTGCGTTTTACGAATTTTTCACTTTATATTGCACTTCGCATCAGCAGATGATTTACAGTTCTTCCATTCAGAACTATCAATCCTGCCATTCTGATGCACTTTGTTGTTTTCCTGTGCCTTAAAAACATGATCTGTCTATTGATTTGCACCCTTTTTTTGGCATTTGATTCAACATGTACTCAAGTAACTGACAACGCATCTCTTCTTATGCAGGAGATGCAAATACAGGTTCTCCAGCTTGCTGTTGTTTAAAGCTTATCACTTTTTTCTGAAGGATTTTTTGGCCTAATACAATGGAGGCCACCCAGAGTTGTATTGGGACAGTTTCTGGCTTCAGCCTCCCTTATTCCATCCAGTGTAAATCAAAATTTGTAAAATCAGCATTGAACCACCCTTCTAGCAGATTTTTCACAAATAACCGGTGGCAACAGACGTCCACTCCAGTTTTGCAGTGGCAGAGGAAGTCAATTCAGTGTACAATTGCTGCTCCTCCTGTTATTTCACATGATGGTATGTTTGTGAGTTTGCACTTGTGCAAGTTTCATGGTGTAGCATTTTCAGTCAGTAGACCTTTGCTACTCATGAAATTTTCTAGATGCTGCAGTTTTCTTTCTGTGCAATGATTTGAGTCTGTTCTGATTTAGGTGTTGCAACAAAAGAGATGAATGGTCCATTATCACCAACTGAAGAAGCTATAGATGGAACTTTTAATATTCAGTCTGATGGTGAAGCGACAGTAAGCATCACTGTTGTGGGGGCTTCTGGTGACCTTGCCAAGAAAAAGATATTCCCTGCATTGTTTGCTTTGTTCTATGAGGGCTGCCTTCCCAAGGTTGATTTCTAACTTGTAGTACCTGCAGTATCTTATTGTTTTTGCAGTTTCAACACATCTGATTATTCTGTTTGGCTCTCCTTTTCAGCATTTCACTATATTTGGGTTTGCCCGAAGTAAAATGACAGATGAAAAACTTCGCGAGATGATTAGTGGCACATTGACCTGCAGGATTGATCAAAGGTGAATTCGTTGTATACTTCCATGCTTGAAATATGTTTAGTTAACGTTATTAGGAGTTCATTAGTTAGTTGATTCTTTTAGCGTTTGTTTGACTGTTACCTTGTGGAGAATCAATTACCCTTGTTTGTGTTTAGTTCACGATATTAGGAGTTCATTAGTTAGTTGATTCTTTCAGAGTTTGTTTGACTGTTACTTGTGGAGAATCAATTACCCTTGTTAGTTAGTTGATTCTTTTAGAGTATGTTTGACTGTTACCTTGTGGAGAATCAATTGCCCTTGTTTCTCAGGAGTAACGAAATGATGACACTTTTGTCTGTTTGGCTGTGATAAAGTCTTTTTTCGAATGACATTTCCTTGAATTGAGTCCACGTGGTACATTGAGTCTGCGATTTGTGGCTATTGTCAGTTTTCTGTGGCACCTCAAATTGATTGCCTGTGATTACATCGTGAAGAAAAATTAAGTGAGTTGATTCAACTTTTGGCCTCTACAATATGGCTGCTTTTAACTTAATGGCATGCTGAAAGTACTTTTGGAGTTGGCGTGATGTTTTGTTAAGCCTGACAGCAGAGCAAGGATGACAGTAAAGAAGCAGGACAAGAAAGTTTCTTGGCAAAACTAAGGAATTGCTCACATGATAAGAAGTGTATCACGAGTAATCACAATTTTATGGTCTGATGCCATTCATATGCAATGTATCTCCAAAAGGAGAAATTTACAAGAAAGATGTCTGAGCCTCAAAGATGGCATCCTCACAACAAGAAAGGTGTTTGAGCCTTGAAGGGTGCTTGTGACATGTCTAATTCAAGGTTAAATATGTGTGTTTTTGAAGGAGAATCTCTGTAGTGCGGCACACTAAACAAATAATTTCAGTGATAAAATCCTATTGTAGACGTTAGCAATTCGTATATATCTAAGTAATTGTTCTGTTGATCCGTAGTTGAAACGTAATCTCTGCTTAGCTTCTAATCGTATGCAAAGTTGAGATGCTTTTCTTGAAAGAGTATTCCTTGTTCAGAAAGCAATAAGAAATTACAAGGAAAACTTAGTTAAGGGCTTCCGATGTTGATCATGGAGTTCCTGCTATTGGATAGGCACACATAGGGCTCTAAGTCATCAATTGTGAAGGTGTTGCTAGGCTGGCTGCTCATTCCCATCCAAAAGTCCCTTTTTCTTAGCAAAGAGATTTGATTGGCATGGGATCCAGCCAGCATGGTATTTCATCACTGGGTATTCCCCCAAGCATGCTTATTAACCAGCAGCTTTGTTTAGTTCAGTAGTCATAGACCTGATTTGACTATTTATTCCAATTTCCACTGGGCAGGGAGTTGGTTTTAGCCTAAAAGAGAGTCAGTGCACATCCTTTCCTTGGCAGGGCTTTGTTTTGTGGTAAGTGCACATACTTATGTAAAAGAGAATTCTGCACACCTGTTTCAGGGATTGTATTTCTATATGGTTTTATCTTGGAGCTTCCTTCACCTAGATCTTGCTTCCAACCTATCAAGGCTTGCTGAGGCTTGGTATAGACCTTCTTTGGCTCCCATTTGTGCCCCCTTTGGGCCCCATTGTTGACACGTGGGACAACAGACCCCCTCAGCTAGCTTACGTTTTTTTTGCGCCTGTTTCAAAATCTGGCAAAAAAAAAACTCTTTTTGTCATATCTCGGGCATTTAGAACCTGATTCAGGCAAGGTAAGAGTCTAAGTTGGGGTTTTGGCACGCTCCGGACGCGATAGTGATGTCGGATTTGCTAAATTCTGATGACAGAATATTCTGCAACAGATTTCAGGTCTGAGACAGCATGTATTTATATGTTTATGGCTTATGTGATGCTTCTACTGATGTGTATTGATACCGGATCACTTGTGGATGTTATGCCTTTTATGTGAGACGCATTTGGAGCTGATTTAGCTCAGTTATTGACTGTTTTGAACAATCCTAGATCTGTCTAAACCAGAGCAGCCACGTGTTACTTCAATTTTATGCTTACAGGTCTTGGCATTTGATGCCCGATTATGCCCGGTTGGTGCCTATACATATGGGAATGTATGCCTATGGATTTGAACTTGGATTGAGCACTGACTTGCTCAGTTTATAGAGGTTATATGCTGCTGGAAACTTTAGGGCTGAAGCTATTTATGCTACGGTTGGGTTATGCCTATTAGTCACGGGGTGCTTCCGGCTACTCGGTATGATGTCATGATGTATTTGGACTATGCCACATGTCTTGTTTATGCTCCGGAATGCTTTTGAGCTGAGATTAGGGCTCGATTTGGGTTTGACTGTCACTTCTTTATAGCTGGCATTTCATCTATAACATGGTTTATGCCTAGGCTACCCAGTACGGGTTATGATGTCTTGGTGAATAATTTATGCTTTGGCTGTGGATGGCAGTTGTTTGAGCTCGTCTCGACATTCATTTGAGTATTCCCTTCAGTAGTTGGACATTGACTTGGATTTTTTTGTTACGACTTGGCTTTTTTTCCATTACGACCTTGGATGCTATTGAGGCATTGTCTTGGTTACCTGTCTTTGGTACTTTAACTTGGTTTGCTTGAGCTGTTGAGCTTGTTTATCCGCCTTTTGAGCTAGTGGGAGTATCTTGTATGCTTGACCGACATTGAGTAGGAGGTTTATGCTATTTTGAGCAGTTTGCAGATACTTGAGACTTTGGGATCTCTTACACTTAAATGTTGCATGGTTCATGCACTAATATCTTGGAGTTGCTTTTGACCTGAGCTTGGGCTTTGCACTCTTGTGAGCATACACCTACTGGTGTCAGGTCTTGCCAGTGTTATGTATACTTTGCCCTATTGTCTAGGGGGTATGTCTACTCACTGACTGATGCTTTGGTGATATGTTTGGGTGTTTGCTCAGGGTCTTGATGACTGTTTGGTGCTGATTTACGCCCGTTTATGACTGGTCATGTGTTGGCTGTCATTTATTGACTTGGTGCAATGATTTGGTCAGCAATTGACTCTCATAGTACCCTGCTGTCATTTATTACAGCAAGCATATAACTCCGGACTGACATGGATTTTTCATGTTGAAATATTCTGAAATGATGTACTTCCACTAGTACTTGGTGGGTAGCAGCTTTGGTTACACTTTACTCGCCATTTTCTCTCGATTTTGGTGATTTTTTGGTCATTTTCTGCAGTAAACAGCAAGCAGTTTTGAACTGTCTGCAGTTTTTCAACCTGCATTATGGCAAGTTCGTCACTGATCATGCTATTTTCAACATCACTAAGCTTGATGGTACGAATTACTCTTATTGGAAGAGCCAGATTTGGCAGATATTGGTGCAGAAATCGCAGATCAAACCATCGAGGTTCAGCGGGCAGCCGCCTGCAACTATGTCAGATGAGGAATGGTTTGAGCTTGATGAGTTATGCAAGTCCACTATTGTATTATCTCTCACAGAATAGGTTCATTACAATGTATTTGAGGAAGAACAAAGTGCATGGCAGTTGTGGGATAAAATCAAGGATCTGTATGACAAGAAAAGTCCAACGAGTCAGATGTATTGGCTAAAGCAGCTTATGGATTTGCGTATGAAGGAGAATGTGACCATGTCTGATTACTTGAGTCAGTTCCATGCTATACTCAAAAACTTGACTTCGCAAGTCATCACTTTTGCAGAGGATGTCACTCCTCTTTTCTTGCTTGGTACTCTTAATGAGTCATGGAATGTATTTCGCACTGCATTATGTGCCTCTACTACTACCTTGAAATTATCTGATGTTAAGAGTGCTCTTTTGCAGGAAGAGGTTAACCGTAAGAATTTGGATGCCTCTCGTGTGTCGCATGCTATGATAGTTAGAGGCAGGAATGATGGATATGGAAAGCATGGCAGTGGTAGTGGACAGGATTCTCAGAAATCTCGGTCCAAGTCTCGTGGGAATTCACGTAGCAAATCCCGTGGCAGAAATGCAGATGTTACTTGTCACCATTGTGGGAAAAAGAGCCATATTAGGCCACAATGCCATGAACTGCGCAATGAAAGGCGCAAAGATAAGGGGAAAGACAAAGTGTAAGATAAGTCTTCTGATCGTAGTATAGTGCCTGTAAAGTCTAGTGTTAAAATTGAAGAGATCAATGTTATGCAGCTTGAGGATGTTGATGATGATGATTATATCCTTGCAGCTTCTTTTAGTGCTTCGCAGATGACAGAGATACACTCTATGTATGCACAGTGTTGGCTTTTGGACTCAAGTGCGCCCTTTCATATGATACCTTGTCGAGAGCGGTTTTATTTATATCGTACTGTTTCAGGCTCTATGCGCTTGGGTGATGACAGCTCTCTTGATATTGTGGGCATTGGTGCTGTTAGGCTGCAGTTTCCTTCTGGCAGCAATTTTGTTATGCAGGATGTACGTCATGTACCTGCTTTGACACGCAGTCTCCTGTCAGTTGGACAGTTTGATGACGTAGGTTATCATGTATCTTTTGGAGACTTTGCATGGAAGATCACTCGTGGCAGACTTGTGATTGCGAGAGGTGCCAAGGTTGGCAGCCTCTATTCCTCAATTGTATCCGCTTCTTCCCTTGATTATGTTTTGTCTGTGGGTTCTATCCCACATGTATCTCTTTGACATGCCCGTTTGGGTCATATGTCTTTGAAGGAAATGAAAATCTTTCTGGTTTGTAGTACTTACCGCCCCTTAATTATGCATGTTTTGATTCATGTAAGCATTGTCTTTATGGCAGGTGAACTAGAACTACGCATAAGAAGTGTGGTAGGCCACGCATGAGTGAGCCCTTGGCATTGGTACATTCGGATGTTTGTGGGTCCATGCCTTATCAGTCTATGGGAGGTGCAAAGTATTTTGTTACGTTTATAGATGATTTTTTACAGAAAGTTTGGGCTTATCCCATTAAGTTGAAATCCGATGTCTTGGCTGTGTTTCAGAGATGGCTTGCATTGGTTGAGAACCAGTCTGGGTATAGGATAAAATACCTAATAACAGATAACGGGGGTGAGCATGTCTCACGTGTTTTTGAGCGGTTATGTGATGAGAGGGGTATTAAGCGTCAGTTGACCGCCCCCTATCCCCCCCCCAGAATGTTTTGGCTGAGCGGATGAATAGAACCATCCAGGAGCATGTATGCAGTATGCTTAGTCATGCAGGTTTACCACAGAGCTTTCGAGCTGAGGCAATTAGTACAACTGTGCATGTCATAAACAGATCACCTTTTAGTGGTTTGGATTTCTAGGTTGCAAAGCAGGTATGGACTGGAAAACCTCCCTCTTATGCGTATCTCCATGTCTTTGGATATGAGACATTTTGCCATGTGCCCAGGGATAAGAGAAGTAAGCTGGATTCTAAGAGTGTTAAATGCATTTTCCTTGGTTATGGGGATGCAGGCGAGATGGGTTACCGTCTCTGGGATCCGCAAGCGCGGAAAGTTATCCGCAGTCATGATGTAGTCTTCCATGAAGACAAGATGCATCGGCAGCTTGAGAGAGTTATTGAGATCCGCTGGGTCATATTTTAGGAGCTGAGAGCTCCCTCACAGCCAGTTGGATATCTCATAGCTGTAGCAGATGCTCATGGTCAGGGTGTTGGACAGGCAGCTGGGTAGGCAGTCGAGCCTGCCGTGAGACGGTCTACTAGAGACAAACTTTCACCTGATAGATTTTAGCCGTCCATGCATTATGTCTTGGTTACAGATGCAAGAGAGCCTTTCACCTATGATGAGGCTATGCGCAGGGGTAACAGTCACTCTTGGGAGAGGGCTATGCAGTTTGAGATAGACTTTTTGCATAAAAATGAAACTTGGGATTTGGTTTCCTTGCCCGAGGGCAAGAAGGCTTTGCCATGCAAGTGGGTGTATAAGCTGAAAAGTACCCCTGGATACCCCAAGCCGGCATACAAGGCTAGAGTGGTAGCAAAGGGTTTTAAGTAGGAGCATGGTGTGGACTTTGATGAGGTTTTTTCTCCTGTGGTTAAGATGACCACCCTGCGCTTAGTCTTGGCTTTGGTTGCTTAGCTTGACTTGGATTTATACCGGATGGATGCCAAGACGGCTTTCTTACATGGGGACTTGCATGATGAGATTTATATGGAGCAGCCTAAGGGCTTTGCAGAATCTGGCAGGAAGCACCTAGTGTGCAAATTGAAGAAAAGTCTTTATGGCTTGAAGCAGACACCTAGGGAGTGGTATTATAAGTTTGATGCCTTTATGTAGTCATATGGTTACAGCAGGAGTACTATGGATCCGTGTCTTTATACGAAGAAAGTCCGTGATGGTTCTTTATTGATTTTGGTACTCTATGTGAATGATGTGTTGATAGCAGGGAAAGCATCATGATGAGTTAGATGCTCTTAAGGCTCAGCTCAAGAAGAGCTTTGAGATGAAAGATCTGGGACATGCCGCTCACATACTTGGTATGCGCATTAGATGCGACAGGCATCGGGGACTTCTCTACTTGTCACAGAGGGAGTACATACATAAAGTCCTTGAGCGCTTCCGCATGCAGAACGTAAAACCTATTGGCTGTCCATTGCCTTCTTATGTGAAGGTATCACAGGCTGATTGTCCGCAGACAAATTAGCAGAGGGCCGAGATGGCCAAGATTTCCTATGCATCCGCAGTAGGCAGTCTTATGTATTCCATGATCACCACTCATCCAGATATTGCCTTTGCAGTTGGTGTTGTGGTATGCTATATGGCTACACCTGGCAAGAAGCATTGGGATGCCGTGAAGGGTATCATGAGGTACCTAAAGGGCACTGCAGATATGTGCATATGTTATGGCAGCCAGGATACAAGAGTCGTGGGGTACACTGACTCTGATTATGCAGGACATGCAGATAGTAGGAAGTCCACTTCCGGCTATGTATTCACCTATGCTGGAGGTGCTGTTTCTTGGATGTCTAGGGTGTAGAAATGCACGGCCCTTTCTACTACAGAGACCGAGTATATTGCAGCCACTGAGGCTTACAAGGAGGCCATTTGGTTGGGTCCCGTTTAGTTGTTGACCTTGGTATTGATGCTATCCCTACACTGCATTCGGATTCTATGAGTGCTATTCAGTTAGCCAAGAATCCGGTCTTCCATGCGAAGACGAAACACATTGAGGTGAGGTATCACTTCATACGTGGGGTCGCTGAGGAAGTCTGTTGATCTTGTCAAGATCTTGACTGACCAGAATCCTGTAGATCTGCTCACAAAAAGCCTCTCTACAGAGCGCTTTGCCTTCCTCAGGAGATTGATGGGCGTGGGATGAGATGACGTCTTTTCTCATCTTGCTGTACATGTGTACATGTTGTATTGTTTTTTTTTTTTTTTTCACTCCTCACTAGGGCAAATTCGCCTTTAAGTGGGAGGTTGTTGGGGGTAAAGGCGCCTCCGCCTAGCCGCCCGTGTATTACTACACTGACAGTCACCGCCACTGCACACTACAGGTGGTGGGCGTCCGCCACCGTCACTTTATTCTTTATTCTTTTAGTGACAGTTTGAATAAGGGAAGGCCTGGTCACACATTGTGACTGTTGGAGTATCCATTTCTTGTCTCTCTCTTTCTTGCTCTTGCTCTCCCGCCATAGCTCTAGAGTGTGCAAGCTTTGATCCTTCTCTCCTTGCATTGATTTGGGCAAATGTGTATGCAGTATACATGTTAGGTAGCTCCTATTGAGTTGATGTATTGCTGAATATTCATGGTACAATAGTCTTAGAGATTATTTGCAGATCTGGGATTGTTGGAGATGTAATTTTTGGTGACATTGCTGAAGTGGGAGTCACTTGGTAGTGATGTATGTATATCATGTATGCTGAAATTTGAGTTATATTGCTGAAAGTCATTTCCTCTATTGCTGTACTTGTATTTTGGCACTGTTTGTAATAAATGACACTAAATCTTGCTCTTATTTTTTGAAATTTTGGGCCGAAATTAGCTGAGTATCCAGCTTGTTATTTGCTATCATAAATTACAACATTGGTACTTGGCACTTTGTTGACAAATGGCCACTAATGCTTCTAGTAGCAATGATACTAAATCCCTCCTTGCAATCAAGAGGTTTGATGGCAATGGCGTTGATCTATGGAAGGATAGGATGCAAGGCATTTTGTTTCTCAAAGACTATGACGATGCTGGATGATTTGATTTTGACAGGTGATCATGTATAGATGGTCAAGGCAACCAAGGCAGCACTTCACGAGGAGTCCGAGATGATGGACATTGGACTTCTCCATTTCTTTTAGGGCATGAGATCTATCAAACTCCGCTAGGGATCTTCATCTCCCAGCAATGGTATGTGCAAGAGCTCTTGACTATGTTTAAGATGGATGAATGCAAGTCCCTATTGACTCCTATGGATTCGAACTGGAAGGCCACAACCCATGTTGACTCACCTTTGGCGGATGCTACCCATTACAGGCAGCTTATTGGGTCCCCGATTTGGCTTTTTAACACTTGTCTTGATTTGTGTTATGTTGTAGGTTTGTTGGCTAGGTTCATCACTGAACCTAAAGAGGTACATTGGCAAGTTGCTTTGAGGATTTTGCAGTTCTTGAGGAGGGACCATCGATCTAGGGATCTTGTATCCAATAAGCACAGATGGTTCCGATCTTGTGCGTACAGGTTGGAGCGATTTAGATTGAGCAAGAGACGTGGACCACAAAAGGTCCACGACAGGTTATCGCTTTATCTTTGGTGTAGGTGTTGTTTCATGGAGCAGTAAGAAGCAACCCACGATTGCCTTATTTGACTAAGGTGAAGTATCGAGCAGCGTCTTTCACCACATGCGAGACAGTGTGGCTTCGAAGGTTATTGGAGGAACTTGGATGCCAGTCAATTGGTCCTACTACCCTTCATTCCGACAATGAAAGTTGCATTGCCTTGGCTCAGAACCTCGTGTTTCATGCTAGGATGAAGCACATTGAGATACAATACCATTTCATTCGGGAGAAGCTTCTAGATGAGACTATCGATGTGGTTTAGTGTAAGACAGAGGACAATCTTGCAGGTTTGTTCACGAAGGCGCTTCCTTAGGCTTTACTTCACCAACATTCTAGATCCCTTAGCCTCACACCGTGCCCATGATTTGAGAGGGGGTTTTAGAGATATGGTCATCTGGTCATCCTCTGTGTCCATGCATTCGAGAGCAGTTTGTCAGAGTTTGACGGCAGTTTTTCTCCAGTTGGCCAGATCTGGCACAGGTTGGCCAGATTTGGCAGGCTGATTGCTATTTTGGTTGGCCCAGATTTCCAGCACACTATCAGATATATTCTGATTGCAGCTTTCAGGATCAGTTCAGGGTAGAGATCATGCTGATTGCTGCAGACTTCAAGGTGTACAGCAGGGTGACATCATCGAGGTGGAGATATGATGACATTCGGACTGCACCCGCGCACATATCTGTATTTCTTATTCAGCATTCTTCATATTGCAGATCTGCATTCTTATCTCCCTCTCTCTCTCTCTCTCTCCATGTTCACTCTATCTCTCAGTATTAGTCATATGCTTCCACACCGCTGCACTCTCACATCTTGCTGGTCATCAGCTTTAAGAGACCTAGAAGTACCCACTTCTTGTCCAATTCCCTTATTCTCAGCTTGTTGCGGATGGTGAGTGCCTTGTCCAAGATCAGGCATTGCATTCCCCCTTCATTATGTGAATTTTTAGATCGAGAGGCATCATCACTACTTGATCTCATCTTACTATCTGAAGACATTCTTGTTGTAATACTCAGCTGATTTCTATTTCAGCACTAAGCAATGCTTTTGACTTTCAATTAGGTGCCTTGGGTCCACCAATTCAAGGGAGTTGATGGTATCTTGGCAAAGGGACTATGAAACTAGTCTTTCTTTCTTGGAGAGGGTGGTAAATAACCTGATTAAGCATTAATTACAAGTATAAAATTCACATAAATTGAAAATATAAATATTACCACTTAATCTTGGACAATGGACACACTCTTGACCCCAAAAACTGGCATCCCTCTGTAGTATTTCTTTATGTTTTATTGCAAATTGGATGGAATACATAGAGATTCCTTGAATCTCCTTCGCTCTCCAATTGCTTCTTGTTATCAAGAATGACTAGCAAGCCTTCAAACCAATTTTCCCCTTGGTTTGCTTGGGGATTGGCCTTCAGTAAGGTCTGTAGATGACAAAGTTTGCCCCAAACTTGATGTTGCTTGGATAGCCTCTTGAAATTCTTTGAAATCCTCGAATTTCAGCTTGCTAAATTTCAAGTACTAGGCCTTGAATTTTGAGCACTCTTTCCAGAGTGGTTGGTAAACCCTAATTTTTACTATTAATTAGGGTGTAGCAGCAGAAATTCTTTAATTGCACCTTGTTGGAACTGAATTTGATTAAGATATCTTGAGGGAAGTTGTAAATTGGCTGAGAGAAAGCTGAAGATAGAGAAATTTCAGAGCTCCATTGCCAAAATTGGCTGAAATTTAATGTTGCCCTACATTGAATGGTAGTCAATGGATTGCAGCCCATCATCAACAACAGTCCCACATGCAATCACTGCCCTTGTGGGCCCCAAACTTGTTGTCACTTGCTTGTAGCTAGTCTACACAGGTTGTCACCTTCCTCCAATGGCTTGTTGATTGGTTGGGGGACAGCGCTTTGGTGGCCTCCAATGGTTGAGCTGATTACCAATGGTTGGAAAATTGCAGCAGAGTGGCTCTCTCTCTTCCTCTCCCAACCTCCACAATGTTGGAATGAGGCTCCAAGGCTAGCGTCATATAGCCTTTTCTTCACTTGCATGGGAAGTTTTTCCAAGTGGCAGCCTTCTAATTGCATTTTAAAAGCAAATTTCTACCCAATTAAATTAATTCTTTGAATGTTAATTCTGAAAATTAATTTGATTGTTAATTCTTGCTTAGAAAATTGACTAGACCAACCAACAATTATATTGGCTAGGCCAGTTTGTTATCCAAGAATTCCTGAGCATTTATTAGTCCTTGAACTAGCACTAATTAATTCATTAATGCCTAGTTCCTGGAGTCACCAATGAGACTTATGGCTAATAAAGTGATTTACGCGAATATTTGTCACCAAGTACCATCTAGTACTTGTTAAGGATAACTTATTATAACTTTTGCCTTTGACACCCATTGAGTCCTCAAGGTCCTTGGTCTGTCATTGTGAAATAACTACTTGCACATCACATGTTTACCTCACATTTGCACATTTCATCAACAACTTAATCAAATACTAAGCAAAGCCTCAAAATTTCACATCCTCGTGACACACTCTCTTTGCATTAAGTCATTAAACAAGTCAACCTGTCAAAAGGCTTGGGATTTGTTAACTCCCTTTGAGAAGTTGTTGGAACCATCATTATTTATACCTTTCTCACCCATTGTATCATTTGTATAATGGAATGAAGGTTGCTTGATCCCAGTCCCCAGCTCTTCCCTTGCAAGCTCCCTCATGTGGACCACCAATGTAACCAAAATTCAGCATTCAAGTACATAATCTATTGTTTATCTGTTGCTAAGTGCACTTGCAGTGTTACATTAGCAGTTCTTATGGAGGGTATAGCCCACCTTGGTCCTCAATCTTGAGGGTGCCAGCCCCTTATCCCTTACAGTTGAAGATATGCATTCTAAACAAATCAAGTATCTTTCTTTCGTGATGTGTAATAAATCTTAAAGCAGTTCTGCATGAAGGATAGCACTTGCCTTTGCAATGGTGCGAGTTTATTTGATTGGTTTCCTTAGGTGAATGTGGTTTGGAAAACTTTTGAAATCTAAGAAACTCAAGTTGTCCACATGATGAAAACTTACAAGTAAATATATTGGGAGCTACAAGTTCCGATTTATAAAAAATGTCTGGCATGTGTTGCCATCAATTGGGAGCTAGAAGTTCCAATTTACAAAAAATGTCTGGCATGTCTTGATAGTGATAAGTCAAAATTGATATTAGTGACAAGTCAAATTTGATCTTTATCTTTTTCAGTCCATAGCGACACCGAAACTACCATACTAGTGTGTCAAACTAGAGCACGGAAATGATAAATAACAAGTCTGAAATTGTTCTCATGAGGTATAGCCTCTGGAGTCCCCATGAACAGTTGAGTCCATTGAATTGCTGTGTTGCAAAATAAAAGAATTGATCCTGCCATTTTCCTTATTGTCTTTTGCATCATCTTAATGTGCGTTGTCACTACCACTAGAATCTAATCAAAGGTTTCCGATGCTTGATTTGTTGGTTATTGCTTATTATTTTGCTTCTATCCTAGAGCTATTCTGGAAGCTTTGCAACTGCCTGTAAACTGATATTCTTACGAAGTTAGTCTCTATAATGGTTGCAGAGAAAACTGTGATGATAAAATTGAGAAATTCCTGAAGCGATGCTTTTACCAGGGCGGACAGTATAGTTCTGAAGAAGATTTTAAGGCCTTAGATTCAAATTTAAAGAATCATGAGGTACTATTCTAGTTCTTGTAATTCTTTGGGTCAGCAGGATTTTTGTTTGATTATGCTGCAGCTATCTAGAAGCTCAACTTTTGTGGCAACTGCAAACTTTTGGAAGTTCAACCCAACTTCTATTAACATCAGACACTGCAGATCTCTCATTTTCTGTGCACACATTATACTTATTGTGGGTGCTAGATATTCATATATAGGATCTTAATGTGTATCAAACTGTAGAAAACCTTTGTTTTTACTTTCTACAACATCAAACTGATTCCTTTGCTTAGGATAAAACTCTGGCAGGCCATGATAACGAGTTCAATTGAATTAGGGACCTTTTTAGTTTCATAAATTTAACAGAAATAGAATGACTGAATGGAGGGCTGAGTTACGCTTCTGCTTTGTCCTTGATATCATGGTCACCTTTTATGTTGGGTGCATGGGGTCATTGCAAGAATCAAGTTGCTCTATATGCGATCGCTTATAGAAAGGAGTTGTGACAGCAAGCTACTTTACTCTTTTGCAATCTGTACACAGGGAGGGAGGCTTGCCAACCGGCTCTTTTATCTCTCTATTCCCCCCAACATATTTGTTGATGTTGCAAGGTGTGCTAGCCGTTCAGCCTCTTCAGCTAAAGGTTGGACTCGTGTTATAGTGGAGAAGCCGTTTGGAAGGGATTCTGAGTCATCTGCTGAGCTGACCAGGGGCTTGAAGCAGTTCTTGACAGAAGATCAGATTTACAGGTTTGCACCTTACAGAGAAGTCTTCAGTGCCCTCTTTTCAGGTACATTTTCTGTTGTATTCACCTGTCAGAGTTTCCTGCAGGATCGATCACTACCTGGGAAAGGAACTGGTAGAAAACCTGTCAGTTCTACGATTTTCCAATCTCGTATTTGAGCCTCTATGGTCTCGGCAGTATATCAGAAATGTTCAGTTCCTTTTTTCTGAAGATTTTGGGACAGAGGGACGTGGGGGGTAAGTTGCGTGTTTTTGCTTCTAGTTTTCAAGATTTGGCGTGTAGCTGATAATACAACCATCATCATCCCTGCAGGTATTTTGATAATTACGGTATTATACGTGATATCATGCAGAATCATTTATTGCAGATGTTAGCCTTGTTTGCCATGGAGCCCCCTGTTAGCTTAGATGCCGAAGACATCAGGAATGAGAAGGTAAGCATATATTTAACTGAGGGCTTTTAGGTTTGGATCTCACAATTTTCAAAGGAGGTATGAAACACTGTCTTCAACATATATTTAATTGAGGGCTTTAAGTTTCGGATCTCACAAAATTTCAAAGGAGGTATGAAACACTGTCTTGGTCATATTTGTGATAAGATAAAAATACACCCTTTGAATAGTGATACTGTCAATTTGTAGGTCAAAGTTCTCCGTTCAATGAGGCCCTTGCAACTTGATGATGTGGTGATTGGGCAGTACAAAAGCCATGTGAGAGGAGGGGTTAAGTACCCAGGCTATACTGATGATAAGACTGTGCCATCCAACAGTATTACACCTACATTTGCTGCAGCAGCTTTATTCATTGACAATGCCCGGTGGGATGGGGTGCCTTTCCTCATGAAGGCAGGAAAGGCTTTACACAACAGAGGGTATACACTGCTTATTGATTTTTTACTTTCTGAATCATTGTCTAATCCACCAAAGGGCTTTTCTAATTCTGACTGAGTGCTTGCTTTTGCAAAGATTGGGTATAACCATGCTCAAGTATTTTGCTTGTTTCACCAGGACTGAGATCAGAGTTCAGTTCAGACATGTTCCAGGCAACTTGTACAAACGGAGCTTTGGAACAGACTTGGACCAGGCCACTAACGAGCTTGTGATACGGGTTCAGCCAGATGAAGCTATCTACCTAAAAATAAACAACAAAATACCTGGATTAGGCATGAGACTGGATCGTAGCAATCTGAATCTGCACTATGCAGACAGGTACATATCTTCAATGCTCATCTCCAACTGGAATCCTCACATTTTACTGATGTGGTGGTTTGATACCATCTTAGGTACTCGCGAGAGATTCCAGATGCATATGAACGGTTACTGCTAGATGCTATAGAGGGTGAACGCCGATTGTTCATACGAAGTGATGAACTTGATGCTGCATGGGCTCTATTTACCCCATTGTTGAAAGAATTGGAAACCAGGAAAGTGGCCCCTGAGCTTTATCCATATGGAAGCCGTGGGCCGATTGGAGCACATTATCTGGCAGCAAAGTACAATGTAAGATGGGGTGATATGAATGCAGAAGCGAAGGTATAAAGTTGCAGCGTACTCAAGTCTTGAAACTAACCTGTTTAATATGAAAAAAGTTGGGAGTATCAACCTCCATGGTATAATACCATCGTGAGCAGTTTATTTAAGAGGTGAGGCAAGACAAAATTTTGGCATCCTAATCAAAGCCTTTCTTTGGGGGTTCAGATCAAGAACAATCTGTATAGCAGACCCGTTATACAATTTTGAGGAATGTGTAGGATTACTACAAGATTTACAGTAGGTGTTTCTTTGTCCACTCCTGAGAGGTAGTTGCTCAAATGAAAGGAAGACCAAGGAATAAATGTACATTTCCAGGAAGAAAGTTTGGTGTTGGTTGTACCTTCTGTACCTTCGTTCTTATGATTTTACAACAAAGTTTCTTGAAGTGACTGTAGTTTCTGTCAGTCTGTTAAGTTCAATTTTTCGGCCTACGATGTTCATTGAACAGGCTTTATTGCACGAGGCTCAAGTCTATGCTTATACTTTTTGAGTATGCACACAGATTTTCTGTATCTTGTTATTGAATGTGTGTTTTACATGCCCTTTGATGGCAGTGTTCATAGTCATGCATGGTGACTGGCAGAAGTAACTATTTCGGGTGTCCCCTTGCTACGCTTCCCTCTTACCCATTATGCCAAATAGGCTCATATGAGGCCATAACACAAAAACACACCTCTATTGTTCCCTCTCTGTGAATAATAAAGGCCTACACTCACCCCGTACCCCTTCATATCTCTTGATGATCATGTTGAAGAGAAGAGATCCGAACCTCGCTCTAGGGCCCATTGATAGGTAACCTCATGATCCTCAGTGTATCCTAAGGAAGTGTGCTAATGCAATGAAGGAATAAAATGTTGAGATGCCAAGCTCAACATGATCCGACTCTCATATACTTGGGTGACCGTTTTCGCATTCATATCATTGATGCGGTTGGTACTTGCATCGGCATATACCTTTGCTAGACATAAGTTTGTCCACCTATCTGAGTTATGAGATATCTATCTAGGAATCTCTTTAGTTAGCCGTTCATACCATGGACTGCTTGTATATTATGTATGTTGTACTGTCTCTTTATTCTTGGTAGACTATTATAGTGGAGAAAAAGTAAATTAGTAGGTTGTCACAAAATTTTATGCATATTTTGGAGGTATTTGGTTGAAATGGAGTCTCAAGAGTTAGGGAAGGCTTCAGCCTTAGGTACTTTTTAAGAAGGAACCCTTTCTTCTCTCTCTCCTCAAGCTTCCTTGAGCTACCAAGAATCTCCGTAGATTTCTCTCCCTTCTTCCCTAGGGCACAAAGGGCATCCACCATTGAGTTCTTGGAACTTGGAGCAAGAGATTGAGTAGTTGGTTGATGATGGCAATAGAGGTGGAGTAAAGGGAAGATCTGGAACCTATCCAACAACTGGTGGAGGTGAAAAAGATGGTGGAGTAGGGGACTATGGCAAGGATTTTTTCTTCCTTATGACAAGTTCATAGTCCAAGTGTCCAAGTGTTTCAACTCCAATTACTATGGTAAGGCCTCTTTCTTCCTTAGGACAAGTTAATAGTCCAAGTGTTTTAACTCCAACTCTTTTATATCTCTAGAGTCCACAAGCTTCACTTAGTTTGTAACATTAGCTATGATAGTAGAGATAGATGCTTCTTTTGCCTATACAATCTCTTCAAGAGCCCCATCCTTCACTTTACTTTCCACATTCGAGTTGGCAATATCAACATTTGCAAAGCCATCTATAGCCACCTCATTGATAAGAGGTCTTCACAAGGTAGCCCAAGACCCATGAAATCACTGGACATGAGATCTATTATAAAGGTATCTATTGACACAATTGTTGGACAGAACCATTCAATTGGGTGGTTATATTCTGTTCATGTCTAGGGTACTAGGACCTCTTGTTTTCACCTAATCCATACTACGAGAAGAGTGAGGACTATGGAACTCAAAAGAGCTTTAAATGACCTTATCTTCCACAATATTTTGCATTGTTCTTAGCTCTTTCATCAGTTTCATAGTGCAAGGTAAAGCTGACCTTCATACTCATGGATAAAAGGACATGACTATTTGATGAAGTTTGACTGCCATTCTAGCTCTTTCATCTCTTCGCATGGTATGCATAGCTCATTAGAATCAAGAACATTTGGGAATTGGGCACTTGAACTAGCCTCTATTTTGGAGTTGTTTGAAGTAGTGGAATATGAGGATGATGAAGAATTACAAAAGAATGCCATGTTTGTAAGTGTGGAGTGAGAAGTATTATCATGAGATGTCTTAGATGAGCCTCCTATAGCATCATCATTGGAGAAATCCAAAAGATCATCTACTTTGCCAAATAGGTCCCCATTCTCTTTCATCTCTTTAATAATCAAATTTCCCTTATTGAAGCAATACACTCTCATTGGGTTATCTGCACAGTAGTCTCCAAACTATTAGAGTTGGCTACAATGTTTATGGTTTCAAGTTCAATTATTAAAACTTCAATTTGGTTCACACTAGCCTAGGAATAATATGGCAATTGTTGGCCCTAATACAAAATTTTCATTTGCAACATCAAGACATCTTAGCTAGAAAAAAACATACGAACATTGGAAAAATATTTGAGGGTATGGATATTGTCAAGAAAATTCAGTCACATGAAATAGATTGGATGGGGATAGACCCAAGAAAAAAGTGGTGATAGCTAGTTTTGGTGTCCTTCCATAAGGTGCTACTATTTGTGGGTGTCTTTGACTATTGCCCTCAAGGCCTTCTTGGAATTTTTTTGCAAAATTTTCTTCTTATAGTGCCTAAAAGTGGAGTATCTAGGAGATGGCCAACAAAGCTAGGAATATCCTACAAGCGTAAAGCCCCTTACTAATTTTGGTTGATAAATTTAGCAGGGTTATTTTTGGTAAAATGTGTAGGTATCACCCCTATTGAAGAGGTGTACATGAAGGCAAGTACAAAGGTCTAGTTCTACAATTGACAATCCCTTCAAGGCACAAGTTTTTTCTCTCGTTGTCACCATCTTGCAAAGAATGAAACATAAAGGGAGTTGCATGAGAGCTTATTGCAAAGTTTTTCCAAAAGGCAAGTCCTAGGGTGGATAAGAATACATCGGAAGATCATGGCTTGAAGTGGGGCTCTCTCATTGTTTCTCCACTATTTCATCACAAACAAATCCGTTGTTAATTTTAGATGGCAACAAGTCCATGTAATTCATTTAGATTTGGTCACAAAGATATTGTAGCATCTAATGCGCAAATATGCCTATCCATATTTTCAAGGAGTAGAGGGAAAACTATGAAATTTTCTTGATTCCAAAGATTTTCAGCTCTTCATAGCCTTGAGGAACCACTATTGAGGGAGAGAGCATATCTGAGAGAGAGTGTATGAGAGATAGCCAAATTTCTATAAAGAAACATTGTATTTATAGTAGAGATATTGAGAGAAATATTGTGAAGGCTATGAAGATAATGAAATATGAATACTTTGTGATGAATTTCATTTAAAGTTGAGCATTGTTTTATGTTCCTTTGATCCTTTAGTGGTTTCTATGAAGAATATAAAGAATATATTGAAGTTTTGTTGTGATAAATTCGTGAGAGATTCATTCTATTATGCTTCATGAAGATTTGTTTTTCTTGGTGTTCTTTTTCTTTTTGTGATTGATTGAACTATTAATACCATGCTTGGTGTGACAAGATAGATTTTATTGTAGTTGTTTCCCTATTTTCTTGATGGGGATCTATGTTCTTAAATGAATAGCACCTTGCCATGACACAAAAAGAAGCTTGAATTGGCTAAGAAGATGTTGCAACTATGCTTGTCGACTGCAAAACCTACAAGAAAAGACTCTACTTTACCAAGAAACCATGTTCTCAAAATAAACAAGAGCAATGAAGACACACAAAAATTTGTGAAATGCTTTTATCCCCATTCTCTTCCTCATCCTCACTCTCCATGAGAGTTTGCAAAGGATTAAAAGAGAGAAAGAAATAAGAACAAGAAATGAGAGTTATCCCACAAAGAGAGAGAGAGAGAGAGAGAGAGAGAGAGAGAGAGAGAGAGAGAGAGAGAGAGAGAGAGAGGAGGAGAAGATAAAGGAAAAAGGAGGTTGTAACTACCCTCAACCACCCACCTCCTCAAATCACCCAACAAACCTCCTCCTTTCCTAATATTATGATATTCGAATTTGCAACATGAATTATGGTCTTAGAAATCCTTCATTTTTGGAATGGGACAAAAGGTGTTGACCCTCCTTTCCCTTTCAACATTTTAAAATGTGAGCCCTTGGACTACACATACTTTTACATTGATTCATAGACAATTTTTGATAAGAGTTACATTTGCAATGAATCATTAGACAAAAGATGTTTTTATGATAAGCACATTTTTGTGTCTTTATTTCCACAAGTTTTTGGGTTATTATTTTTTTCAATACTAAAATGTGAAGCATCCTTGCAAAAAAATGGAGCAAAACCACAACTAGCTTGAAAATCTCCATCTTCATCATTGATCTTCATTTTCTTCTTTGATATGTGAATTGCCATTGGATAGGCAGGGGAATAACACACAAAAATACTTACACAACTAGGACATAAAGCCTAGGTAACAAGCACACCAGATAGAACCACATCATAACACAAAAGATGGGGCTTTTCAATAATTGTGCACACAAGGATAATAGCACACTCAATCATAGGAGTCTTGGTGAAAGAAGAGAAGATAAAAAGGATAGAACACAATGTGCACATGCACAACCATTAAGAATGATAAATATAACGTTGAAAATGTGGTTGTTAAGGTCAAAAGCAAAATATTTGCTTATCTTTTCTTTTGAAATAATTGTAGGAGTCATGTAGATGGATAAGAGAAGGTGAGGATGAGGATTGTTGTAACTCCCATGTGAAAGGATGATAGGATGACTTGAAAAAGCACAATAATTGTTGATATAATTAATGAAGCTTCTTGATCTGCTATGGAGTACTTTTGATTAACTATTGTTTGTGAGGTGTAGAATTTGGGTTGCTTGTTGTTGTGACAATTGATTTTATGCAAATCAATAGGGCCATGATTGATCTTGTATGGCTGTCGGGCAGCTATCAATGCCATGGGAAAGCCCAGGAGTGGGTTGGGATGAGGGGCAAGTCATGACAAGTTAAGGAGGACTACTAGGGCACATGGGGGCTCAATGAAGCTTGTAGACTAATTGTCAGGAGGGAGAAGCGGTAGGGAGGAAGAGTTGGAGCAATGTGGTAGATTAACTAAAGATTATGTAGGGAGGTGTTGTTGATGAAGGAGAAGGAGAACATGTCAAACTAGCCTGGATGAGTTGGAAAAGTAAGTGGAAGAGGAGGAAGCATGGGTGTGGGCTAGTAGGTTCTGCTAGTCTCCCGCTGTCGTGACACTGAGTGTCCACCACTACAAACCTAAAGGTACAGTTGTTCACTAGGAATTTGAACCCATTAGTTAGCATCATTAGGATTTTTTTTTTGTTGTGTGTGTCTATTTGTTTGCCCTTTAGTTTGAACTGTCAGTTTGAAAATTTGGTTGCTTGGTTCCATCGATGGATGTCGTGCGGAAGTCCTCCATGTGAAAGATCTGGATATAGCCTATGTTGGGACAAGTTCAAGATGATGTGGACGATGTGACAATATCACTAGTAGAGAGGGAGCTAATAATCTAAGCATTACAAAGTATATATTAGCATTTGGGAAGCCATGTCTTCATTTTTGAGCTTTCCTACTTTGTGGTCTTGAATACCAATATGCTTGGGATCCTTAGGAAAGGGTATCCATTGACCTTAGACTTGTGTGCAATTGGGAAAGTGGAGGAGAAAGCAAAGCTTTTTGTCTTTCCTTGTGGAATATATGGAGGAGGACTCCAAACTCAAGCTTTACACAAGCATGCTTTTAGTGCATGCCTCCAAGCTTAATGGAAAGAGGAGGCTATCATTAGATGGGAAAAAGGAAGTGCTGATGGATAGTGGGGGAGTTAAAGGTAGCCTTATGATAAGGATAATTTTGGGGGGGGGGTAGCATGACGTGCTTTTTGGAAGAGAAGGAGAGAGCAACTATGTTCTTGGATGAATATGGCAGCCTTTGTATTCGATTGTCTAGGCAATGCAACGTTGCTTCAAGGGAACATAGTACAGGATGATAGTGTGCTTAACTCTAGCTATTCAAAGTCGTTCTTCTTGGCAACAGCGAGGCAGTGATGAACAAGAGTTCAAGATGTCATGATAGCTTTCGACACTATCACAATCCTCGGAAGACTCGAAGAGTGGGAAACGATTCCTACACTTGGCTTCACTCTACAGTGTAAAGGCATCGTTATTTTATGTAGGAGCATGGGCTGAGCCATTCCTTTGAGGGGAGATTTCGTAGTTTGGAAAGCCGCCACCTTTAGACATGCAGGACTGAAGTTGGAAGTTCTTCTGACGCTCCATCAATCAGGAGAGAGCCAAAACTACCAACCTGTTGAATATGATCTCACACGCCATGGATAGAGCCAGACCTATAGTCAGATTGTGAGCACCGTCGCATCAGGGTGGTGGCCAAATCGTGAGACATGACTTCAGACAACATACCTACGTGCCAGTCACACGACAAAGAGGCTTTAGATGGGCTTCGGACTCCACAAAGTGATGTTGCTCTTGAGAACTTTCATCAAAGTTGGATGCTTTTTCAGGTTGTTGACTATAACTTTAAAGGAGGATATGAGCATGATTGACTTCGTGAAAAACTGCAATCATGGAGTCGACTTGAGGTGACAGCATGTGCGATCTACAAAAGGCTGCATGTTGTAGAGGCGGACTTTTTGAGGCTATCATGAAGCTACAGGATGAAAATTAGCGAGCTACTCAACACTCTTTCGAAGGGTAGATGACTTATGATCACTTTTGTGCAAGAGCACATGAAAGCAAAGGAGAGTCTTACTATGAGTTCATCAACCTTAATAGAGAAGTGGGTTGTTCTCCTTTTCTTTGCAATAGGGCTATTGTCTTGATCTATAGAAAACATGCTCTGCCGCACAAATTTAAAATCAAACGAACTAAAAAATGGTCATGGTTTAGCTCTCTTGATTGAGCTTTGGTTTTGTAATCTGGCTTTGGATTTGTACTTGGAATAGAACTGTAATATATTAGACATTTTTCATCAAATCTGTTGTTTTGAATCGATCTTGATCTTGCTTCCATCTTGCATAGCATCCCTGTGATGAACGACTTTCAGAACTCCTACATATATTTCGTGCGACATCTGGTGAACCCAATGTGAAAGCGTCGCTAGACTTTGTTACAAACTCTTTCTTCAACCATTATGATACAAAATCAACATATGTGATTATCTATGTAGCAGCATCAATAGTTGCATCAACAACAGTTGGATCAACAACGACTATTGCATCAAGAATAGGAGCATATGCTTGGTGCGACTAAGGCAATTGAGGCTATGGTTAGTGAGTGAAAATTGTTTGATGGCCAGAATGTTTCAGCCTACATTAAGGCCTTTGGAAGCCAAATGTGCTTCTTTGGAGTTCCGACCAACTAGGACAACTATTTCTTACAACTTGTCATTCCTACTTTGTGGGTTAGAGTGACAGATCTATTTGTACGGGACTCTAACTAGAATACTTTCAAGAAAGCGCTCAAAGATGAATATTTTCTAGAGGATTATAGTATTACTAACCAAAATACATTCAGAGAGTGGGTTTATTGGCCCAACAAATGACTTGTTGCTTTTGAATTTTTGCAGAAGTTTCAAGAGCGATACAACCAGTTAGATGCACTAGAGCAAAGAGCTCTAAACTCATAGAAAGTGGAGTTATTCTTATAAGCGGTTGGTCTTGCACTTCAAGATGAGTTGGGAGAGCTGCTAGAGGACTGTACACAGCCTATGGTTTTGAAGACGGATTAGCAAGATGCTATCGATGCGATTTCTACACTGACAAAGAGGCGGAGACGAAAGGATGGCTTGCAGAATGGGATGCAGTCACCACCAGTGATGTCTTCTTCTACCATGACTTCTCCTATTTCTTAGCCTGTGTCTATGCCTATTCCTATTCCTCCTGGGGTTGTTAAACCAACTACAAAATGGACTGTCAAAGATATGGTGGAGAGATATCAAAGAGCTTAAAATACCTATGAATCAAGATGACTAGAATGGATCAGTAATCGCTTAGTCCAGCTTCGGTTTTAGCCCTAACTTCTTCTACTCCTGCAAATTCTTCCAGGAGTGATTGTGTCTATCTTTGCATGTGGTATGATGGTCCAAATCATGAGCGAAAGGACTATCAAGATTTGAAGAGGTGAGAAGGCTTAAGTTGATAGTCTGGAAAGACAAGATGATATGATTTTGGTGTTCTTCCATAAGGTGCTACTATTTGTGGGTGTCTGTAACTCTTGCCCTCAAGGCCTTCTTGAAAATTTGATGCAAAATTTTCTTCTTATAGTGCCTAAAAGTGGAGTATCTAGGAGATGGCCAACAAAGCCAGGATTATCCTACAAGCGAAAAGCACCTTACTAATTTTGGTTGATAAATTTAGCAGGGTTATTTTTGGTAAAATGTGCAGGTAGTATCACCCCTATTGAAGAGGTGTACATGAAGGCAAGTACTGTTGAGATATCGAGCTCCACTCGTGATATGCCAGGGTGACCGTTGTGCATTTATGTCACCGACGTGTTAGTTGCAGATGCGGTTGGTACACCGCCCATGAATAATACTACATGACAGCTATCCTTATCTACTCTAGTTCGTGGCTCAGTTAGTATGCCACCTTAGTTAGTTGAGTTTGGTTTGAGACCCATATATAGGGTTCTTCTATTTCTTTGTATGAGAGTTCTTTTGGCTTACACAACTAAGAAGAGGAAAACAGTTTTCAGTCTCCACCTTTGTGTGTATTCCCCCATTGTGCAAGCAAGAAAGCTACAAGTGAGACTCCTTCCTTCTCTCCCACAATCTTGACATGGTATCAGAGCCTTGTTCGTGGTAAGGAGCTCAAGAAAGCAAGCCAAGCTCGCGGTGTTCTGGTAAGAGGAGTAGTGTTGCTTTCATTTTCTATTTTGGGAGTAGATCTCTGCAGGTAGCACAACCGGAAATTGCAAGAGTGCATTGTCTCAGGTTGAGACGCCCTTCGCGGTGAAGCAAGAAGGTAGTATATGCTGCGGGAAAGGGCTTTAGCCCTTGGTGACCCTGTTTTTTTGATTTGAGGCCATTTCAGGGCCTGTTTTGGAGGCGGAAGTTTTCTACACGCACTCAGGAAAAGGCCCAGTTTTATGCTGTGCAGCCACTGTTCTACAGGTCGGTGAAAAGTTACTGTAGAAATTGCATCGTATGCTTGTGCGCAGAGACATTGGGAGTTACAGAATCATCCCTGTTGCCTGTTGATACAAAATCGTCACTAGGAAGTGACTGTGTGGTCAAATACCACTTTCGCCAGTTTTGCAGATTTGCCCTTATGAGGGTGAAGCTGTGTTTTTTGCAGTGACAGAATTTTTTGCAGTATTCTGTAATGGCGTCTGATTCTCTTTCACAGATTGTAACTGAAAAGCTTGACAAGAACAACTTCCAAGCATGGAAGTTTAGAATGACGAATTTCCTTATGGGAAAAGGATATTGGGAATTTGTTGCAGGAAATGAAGAAGAACCAGTTCTTCCTGATGTTCCCAATCAACAACAAATGCAGGCATTCAAAGCATGGCATGAGAGAGCCATGAAAGTTATGTACTGGCTGTCTATCAGCATTTCAGACTCTATGATTGTGCATATTCAAGATGCAAGTACGCCAAAGGAGGCATGGGATACTTTGTCAAAAATGTATAGCACAAATACGCAAGCCAGGAAAATGCAGCTCAAGCAAGAGTTGCACAATGTGAAAAGAGAAAGTATGAGCATCAATGACTACCACATGAAGGTGAAGAAGATTGCAGATGCACTTGCTTCCATTGGGTCGCCAGTGGAAGATGATGATTTAGTTTCTGTGACCTTGAATGGTCTAGGAAAGGATTATGCACAGTTTCAGACATCCATTTTAGTTCATGAAAGATTTCCTGATTTTGAGGAGTTGATTGCTCTTCTAATTTCAGAGGAGCAGAGAAATGGTGGTGCATCTTCTTCAGGAGGAACTTCAAAAGAAGCTGTCTTCTACTCAAATGCTGGAAGAGGTAGAGGCAGAGGTAGAGGAGGCCGATTTGGAGGCCGTGTTAGAAATCAGAATATGTAGCAAACTTAAGAAGACCAGTCCTATGGAGGAGGACGCGGTAACTCTAGAGGCAGGGGGAGCCAAAGAGGTCGTGGTGGATGGCAAAGAGGCCAAAATGCAAACAGTAATGTTGAATGCTACTACTGTGGTAAAGCAAGGAAAATGGAAAAACCAGGATTTGTGGAGACTGGTGATGATACTGCACATTCTATTGTGCAGATTGGAAAAATTCATTTGTCTAAGCAGGATGGGAAAAAGAAATACATGTCCGATGTATTTCATGTCCCGAATATCACCAAGAATCTGGTTTCTATTGGTCAAATGGTTGAGCAGGGCTTACAGGTCAGATTTAATCCTCATGGATGCTTTGTTGAGGATATGAAAAATAAAGGTCGCTTGATAGCAAAAGGAAAGAAGAAGGGCAGAATGTTTACGTTGGATGCAGACATGTCTGAATTGAGTGCAGCAATGTTTGCACATGGGACCGGTGTAGTTGCAGATATTGATATCTGGCATAAACGCATTGGTCATGTTAATGTACAACGACTTAAATCAATGCAGGCCCAAAATATTGTTGCAGGATTGCCTAAATTCAAGGTTGCAGAAATGCATAAGGTATGTGAAGCCTGCCAATTTGGAAAACAGGCAAGGAAACCATTTCCTAAACATGTTCAAGAGAGTAAGAAGCCATTGGAATTAATCCACTCTGATGTGTGGACCACTAAATCTGCATCTCTTGGAGGCTGTCATTATTTTGTTACTTTTATTGATGACTATAGTAGAAAATTTTGGGTGTATTTTATGAAAAAGAAAAGTGAAGCTTTTGGGCATTTCAAAACTCTTAAAGCTATGGTTGAAAAAGAAACAGGCCTGCAAATAAAATGCCTAAGGTCAGATGGAGGGGGAGAGTACCTCTCAAATGAGTTTGCAAGGTTCTTGCAAGAGCATGGCATAAAGCAGCAATATTCATGCAGTCATACCCCACAGTAAATTGTTAAAGCTTTAAGTAGCACATATCATGTATGAAGAGAAAGAACTATATAAGGGGAGGGAAACTTTAGAAGGGGAGCCCCTTCTCTTGAGATTGAATTTGGTTGATGAGAGGTGAGGAGGGTCCGTACAAGTGGATGCAAAACTTGGTCTATTCAAAGTTTCAAACATTGAGGAAATAATTTTTTTTGTGGATTCATGAGTTTTGACACATTGAGGTATGATCTTTATCACTTGGACAACATTTTTTGCTTTGTGTGTTTATATTCTATGGCTATAAGAGGTTTAAATGTGGTGGTTTATTCATGGTTTGAAACATTATTCTTGTTGATTTCCATTCTTTCACAAAGTCATTTAAAATTTTGGTACTCCTTTTTCTTGCATGTTTTTGGGTTGTGACTAGGGATTGTCACAATGACCGCTCGTGACATATCTTTTTTGGTGCCCCCACCTTTGAGGAGTGCCGATTTCACATTGTTTGTTATTTGTGAATTGTTTGCTTGAGAACATTTTTTTTCAATGGCCAAATTTTTCCCAATTTTTCATGATGAAAAAGGAGAGGATCCTCAGTGATTCCTCGAAAAACTTGAGCTTGGGTGCATTATCCATCGAATCAGTAACTTGACCTTGAAACTTGAAATTCTAAAAATTCAATCATTAGATGAAGAAAGAAATTGGTTTGAGCATTATAAAAAAAGTGTTAGACTAAGAAATCCTCTTGTTCCTCTAGAATATGAAGTTACTAAACATGCATTCCTTGATAGATCTAAAGAGATTGACACTTCATAAGACCTTTGGCAAAAGATAGAACTTTACCAAGTTAAAGAAGACTACACCATAGAGTTTTTCACCCTATAATACACCCAGCTTTGAGACCCTTGAAATTACACATCTCTAGGCGCAAGAGAGAGAGCACCTGAAATGTTAAAAGTAAAACATATTTGAAATCATTATAGGGAGAAGTGAGAACTAAATTAGACATTAAGAAACCAAGTACCTTTGAGGAAGCAATGATGATTGCAATTGAAAAAGAATAAAAATTTAAGGGAAAAAAAAAGAAAGAGCCAATTAGAACACCAAATATCAAGAATAGAGATCTAAATTGGCAAGAGGACATGCAAAATGATCAAATATTAGTGAGACAGAATGCTCAATTAGCTCTAGAGATAGAGGCTCAATTGTTTGGGAAAATGCAAAACATGAGGTTAGGAGCTTTGAGAGGCAAGCCTTTAGGATTCTGGTAATGGGGGATTGATGAGACTGACTAATCAAGAAAATATGAGAGGAGAAAATGGAAGCTGATATTTCAAAAAACCGTTGGTTTGTTATTCCTATGGGGGGAGATATGTCACATAAGCACAAATTGTATGTATCCACCTAGAGTAGGGGAAGATATGTATCATTGACCTCAAAATCTTCCAAACAAAAAAATGATTAGGGTATAAAATTAAATATCATACATATCTCAAGCACTGAAGCCAAGAAAAGAAGAGAAAGGAAATATTGCCTTGAATTATATTCTTGTTGAAAAAAAGAGTGAGAAAAATAAAACTGTTGATCTAATGCCATAAAGCAAAAGGAGAAGAGATGTAGAAAGAGAGGAACTTGGAACTAGTAAGGTCGGTGAGGAAAGAGGGAAAAAGATAACAAAGGGAGAGAAGAAGGAAGGAGAATAAAAGAGAAAATCTAAGAAACATTATCATGCTCCTGATATCCCTTTAGGGGAAAGGGAAAGTGATTATGACTTAAGAAAAGATATGATAGATAGAAAAGTATATATAACTTTTTCCCAATTAATGTAACTATTCCCTAGGATGAGAGGATAGTGGAAAAAATTAGTAAATCATAAAGAGAAGGAAAGCAACAATAAGAGTTTTCATAGATCACGCTAGCCATAGATATTTTCAATGCATCCATATTTTAGTGTATGGAAATTAGAAGGAATATTGACTCAAAAAGGGTCTCATGAAAAATTGATTAAGAATATTTAATATTTGATTATTTCCTCTTCAATTGTCATCATTGTATGCCTTTTTGTCCCTAGGCCCCCTACATTCCTAGGCTCCACCCACTTTTTGTGGTGGGCCCCTGGAAAGTAGGGGGGTCTCCCATTCATTTCACCCTAGTAATTAGCCCTTTTCATCCTCTGAGTTGGGATCACCACTCTTCCAAAAGTGCCACATTAGCAACTCTGATTTATTTTTGTCCTAAAAAATGATTTTTTATAAATTTTCACAAAAATTAGGTTTTTTCTTAAAAGGTACCCAATCATATTGCAAGTTAAAATACTCATTTTCTCTATTTTTTTTGCATTAAAGGCCCTCTACATCAGCCATTCTCCAAGAAGGGACCACCACTCTTCCAAAATTTCCACATTAGCAACTCTGATTTATTTTTATCTCGAATTTTTTTAATAAAAAAATTCACAAAAAATAGATTTCTTTTTCTCAAAAGGCACCCAATTATATTCCAAGTTAAAATACTCATTTTTTATACACTTTTTTGTATTGAAAGTCCTAAAAAACAACTCATATTTTTTAATAGCCACACACATGATACCCGAGACTCTACAAAGATAGTTACATAACTACTTTATACTCCACTACTATTCCTAATTGCCACATCAACAAGATGGAATAATTTTAATCCCAAAAAGTAACTTTTTCTCTCCCTTCTCAAAATATGGTATTTTCCATGTCTAGTGGTGCCTAACCATATTATATGTGTATTAAAGTATTTTTTATGCTTTCTTTTACCCTCTTGCCCTTCTAAATCAGAATTATTCCATGAAAACTTAACATACTCCATTTCCTCTCCTGCTCTAATGGAACCACTCAAGGACATAAGAAATCATAAGAGGAAGGTGGATTTGCATGTTTGTGTAGATGAAAAGTATGCATTTGCAGAGTCCCCTTATGTGTGGGCTAGATGCAACAACTACTTCTCAATATCATTTAGATGGAAAGCATTATATTGATATTCAGGTGAATGATTCATTGTATCCTAATTGTGCGATCTTTTGCTCAACCGCCAAGACCCACGGACTGCTTATTGTTTCAAGTATTCCAAGTGAGCTCTAATGGCTATCTCTCACCTAGCCGACGATGCACCGTCGATCCTACGAGTGTAGTGAGCTTACCTTGATACTTGATCGAGTACCCTTCTCTCTCTTGCACTTCGGTAGCTCCACGATTCTAGATGCTAGCTCAAGCATCCTCAAGCCTCCTCCATCCTCCATAGCCACGCACGCAAGAGAAGAGAAGAGAAGAGATAAGAAGAAGAAAAGAGGAGATGGTGAAGAGCTTCACCCTCTTGATCCCTCACTCCCACACACACTCACTCCCTCACTCTCTCACACTCCCTCTTTCAAGAGCACACACAAGCAAGAAGGAGAGAAGAAGAGAGGAAGAAGAAGACTCTTTTTGCCACACACCAAAGAATGAGCTTCTCATTCACTTTTCAACTTTATGTACAAAACCCTAAATTCCTTTTGGGCGGTCATCCCCTTTTTCCCTTTTTTATATGGCCGGTTGTAGCCTAGGCCCTTTTTTCCATTTCCCACCACTCTAATTTCATCCTATTCCCAACTAATGCGTACAATTTGCACAGGAGCAAGCCTGGCGCTCTTTTACAAGGATTCGGGAGTGCTTCCATATTTAATGGTGCGCCTTTTACTCTTTTGTCGCCTCGGGGCGACACTGAGACTTTCTGAGGGTCATGCCTGAACATTTAAATTTTTCAAGGTCTGGTTACCGGTCAAGGCGCCTTTTTCGCTATTTGTTTTTTTTTGTTTTTCGCTCCCCTGTCTTGCGGGAAACACGGTAACATCACCCCCTCCTAGCCAAGTGCCAATCCCATGGCACTGCGATGGGAAGTAGTGGCTAGTTAGGGTTGCTGCAAGGCGGAACTGGTGGGTGGATGACACCTCTTCCAAGGTGGTTGTGTGAATGAGAGTTGATGGAGTTTAGTGACTATGACGAGGAGAGGTTCCGGCGTGCTTTAGGCTCCATGAAGATGCTCAGCATCTTTCACACAGTTGTGGCATTCGTTATGTAGCCGGTCGTCCCTTGAGCATCAGAAATGCTTGAAGCAATAAGCAATCCATTAGAAGGATGGTATTGGAGGGATTTATTCTAGAGAAGCCCCCCCCGTCTTGACAAAGATATGGTTTGTCTTCGTATTGAAAATCTGTGTCGTTGATTTGAAGGTCTTTGTCTTTGAGTTGAAGGTCTTCAGTCTGGCATTGAAGATCTTCAACTTTGCATTGAAATTCTTCAGGCTTGTGGAATCAATAAGCGATCCGTAGATCTTGAGGTGTTGGGCATGCATCTTTGGAAGATGAGGTTCCAAGATCTATGCCAATGGTAGATCTATCTTGACTTGGTTCAATCATGGCATCCATCAGCAGGAAGATGGCTCCATGCCGGCACATGGAAAGAAGTTTTGGTCATTAAAGGATGCCGTGGGTGATCCTCTTCACTGGAGTAGCCATTTTTTGAAACTCGAACATAACCTGCAAGAAAAGTTGTGCACTCCCTAAGGGGTGTGTCGGCCTCTTCGTGTAGTGTGTGGTGCCCATGGCAGTGGAACTGGGAGATGGGTCTAACCTTGGGCAAGCATTTGGTGACGTCCCACACTTGAGGACCCAGTTTGTGCATTGTTGCAGGTGCGGTGCAAGTCTTAGGGTGACAGGTCTGAAAGTTCTGCCCTTGATGTGCCCTAAGTGTGAAGTGGGGAGGGGGCTAGGGAAAACCCTAGGTGTAGTGACTATGGTGCTTTTTTTTTTTTTTTGAAATGATAAATAGGCCTAATTGTCTTCATCAGAATGAGGAGGGGAAAGGGGTTGGATAGATTTGCTCAAATCTTGCGACTTTGCATATAATCTTTCAGATTCATGCGGACATGAAGAGAAGTGGTGAGAGGAAAGGGTGATTGCACCTAGTGAATTGGCTGTCGTTCATATCTTCTAGGAGGGCTAGGCAAAAAGAGGGAAGGAGACTAGCCCTCATCATAAGACGAGCCATGGCGCACTTGTCTATAGCGTTAGGATCAAAGAATAGGGGAGGTAGGCTGTGCTCTTGTGGAGTCGGGTCCTGCATAAGAAGTAGCCTAAGTAACCTAAGATTACAAGTTGTTATAAAAGTGGGGTCAAGACATGAGGAGAAATCCGCAAGAAAGCCTGTCATAGACTCATCTAGGCTTTCGGCGGTAAAGAGAAGGGCATGCTCGAAGGATACTATAGTGGAGTTATAAATAATAGGAAAGTCGTACTGCCCGTGGAGGGTGGCATCAAAATCCACCCCTATCCTTCGAGGGTACGCCATGTAGGTAGGGTTGTTCCGCTCGAATGGCAAGGTGTTGCAAAACGCCATCCAGGCGAGCATGCTGATGTCGCATACTCGCCTCCTCCACAAGGGTTGGCTTTTGTAGCCCTGTACAGTGTGTGGGACTTCAAAAACTTTATTTTGCCAGTAGTCGGCCGCTTCTATGCCCCAAGAGGTCAGGGTTTTTTCTCGCACTTCTAGCCATCTTTGCCCTAACTGGCCACCGACCGCGATTACCTTGTTCATCACCTTGAGCGGCAGGACCCTCCGCAGATTGTTGGGTAGGAGGAAACTAAAGGTGAATGGATCCTTTCCTTGTTCCTATATCTCCCACAACACCAGTTCTGCGTGGAATCCTGCGGGAAGATCATCAGGGCACAGTGGGAGAGGTGCGGACGGTAGCACGGCTGGTTTGGCTAACAGCTTTTTCCTAGCTTCCTCCACCAGCTTTTTGCGTCTTTCCCTAGAGGCAACTTTTCTTTCCACAGATGTGTCCTCTTGTAGTGGCTCTTGAGACTGCGGCGAGGGGGGTTGTGGGACTACATCCTCCCTGAATCGATTCATATCGATTTTCAGTTCTGCTTCCTCCCCCTGCCATTCTACGTGTGCTGCTTCTTCCTCGAATCCGAGGGCGTCGATTTCCTGGGGGCTAGGCTGGCCAGCAATAGGTATTTTCGTTGCTCATCCAAGCTCAGCCTAACCTCCACAGGTAAGGGCGGCATCTGCAATCCAGCGTGTAGGGCTCTCCGCGCCATGCCGAGCTTTCTCTGTGTCACCTCCAATGACTCTCCTTGCGCTGCGTGGGTGGCGTCCAGGATGGTGTCGAGGAAGGCCTTCTGTTGAGGATTGAAGGCCACTTTGGCCACTTCTGCCTTGCTCTCTACGATGATTTTCTCCTTTTCTGCTAGAGCAAGGCACCGTGCTTGTGTCTTCACCCTCTTTTCATTGTGTGCAGCCCACTCCTCTGCTCTTTTGTTCATCACCTCCAAGATCTCTCCTTGCTTTAGGGTTAGCATCATGAGTTTCTGCTCATAGTCTGTCAGGCACTCGATTTCCTCCTGCTATTCCTTCATGCCTTGTTTTCTCTCTTCGTCCCTGGCATTCAGCTCAGCCACAAGTGCATCAATCTGAGCAGATTTCACAGCAAGTTCCTGGTATTGCACTATCAGGAGCTTGTGCTCTCTTTGCATTTTTACTAGCTCCTGTGTCTCATTTTCGAGCTGCTGCCTCCAGTACTCCTCCCTCTCATCCTTAGCCTTCATTTCTTGTCTGAGATCTGCGATCTCCCTCTGCTACACGGCTATCATTCTCGTTTTATCCAGCTGGAAGGCAACCACTAATTCCTTCTCGGCTGCCAACTCAGCCACGGCTATCTTGCATTCCTCCTTAGCTTTCTCCAATTGGGAGAGCAGCTCGGTAACGTATTCGTCGTAATTAGCCGATGGCGTCATTGTTGTGTGGATGGGCGAGGTTGAGGCTTCGACTTTCTGCCTTTTGGGCTTTTGCCTGGATTTCGCATCCGTAGTTGGCCTCTTCTGTCTTGTGGCCGTGGTTTCTATGCTCTGTCCCTGGCCCATCTCTTTGTTGATGAAATACTGCATCCACGCCACGAAGTTTGACACGTCTGCACTGGTCAGGATGCTAGGGGTGATGGTGGTGGGTTCATCGGAAGGCACCAGGAGGGTGGGAATCGGATGAATCGAGGCCTTGCCCTTGCCCTCAGGGACTGGAGGTGGTACAAACTCTGGCCCCTGCATGCTAGACCCTGGCCCCTCTTCTCTATGCAGGCTCAGGCTCCTCAGTTCATCTGCTCGGCTCTGTTGCTCGATGGACCCGACGGGTGTCTTCCGCCAGGTCCTCTTCCTCCTTCCTTGTAGCTCTTCCTCTTCCTCATCTGCCTTTCTCTTCCTTTCCTTCTCCGCTTTTCTCTACTCTTCCTTCTTTTTCCCTTTTTCTTCTTTTTCCCTCCTTTTCTTCTCTTTTGCTTCTTGTTTTGAGGCCTTCTTTGCTTTCTGTAATTCTTCTTTTTCCTTCTCCTCCTTCTGTCTCTTCGTCCTCTCTCTCTCCTTTGCTTCTTTTAGGGACTCTTTCTTTGCCCTTTCCAAGTCTTCTCTCTCCTTATTTCTGCCTTCATCATCCTTCTTCTTCCTCTGCGTCGTCTTCTTCTTGGGTTTCCTGGTTGTCTTTTTGCTAGTATGTCCCTCCCCTTCTTCTTCTGTTTCAGTTCTATCAGTGGACCTATCTTTGTCCTGGTGAGGAGGCGACATCTCTGGCATTTCTCCTTCTCCTTCTTTCGCCTCCTATGCTTCCTTCACTGCCTCCTAGATGAGCGCAGTCAAGACTCCTCCATACCCGATGAAGGAGGATTTGGAGGAGGCTTTCTTTCTTTCCGTAACTTTAGAAGCCGGAGATTCTCCTGCTGCTAGTACACTTCCTAGGGCTAACGCTTTGGTTGCTTGATCAATCATTTTTCGCATGTACCCATTCCAATCTACTTCGTCTAGGGTATGGGCTACTACATTCTCCAGCACTAGTACGCTAATTCGATGCATCAAGGAATTGTAACGCTGGCTGGAGAAGAGCACATGTATTAGCTTGGCTTGCAACCTGGCTTTTGTGTCAGGGATGTCTTGGATGCTTATGCCGTCATTTGTGAGCACCTCTTCCTTCTTCATTTTCAGCATGGCATAAACATCCCTTTTTTGTTTCCTTTCCATCTTTGGTACCAATCCCAAAGCCTTCTCCACCAAGGCTGGATCTAACCGGACTTGTACCTGAGCTTTGCACCTTCTCCTCTGCCCACTGTTACAATACCACATTCTTGGTCTGGGTTGTATGTTCTGAGGAACTCCACGCACTTTAGGTGGTCCGACTCTTGCAAGAATTTTTATATTTTGTGAGGTTGAATTGTTCCACCACCCTCCTGGCTGCTTCCTCCTTGGCCGCCACGACTTCTATGTTGTGGATGGTTCGGAATTTGAGCTGGCTGAAGGCACGGTTCTCTAGATGGATGTGGTATTGCTCCCTTTCCTCACATTAGGGGAGTTTTGAGGTCTCGAAAATGCCTTTTAGGATGTGGAGAGAGAGTTCTCTAGACCAATAAGAGCAAAGCCTCCGTAACGGAACTTCTATTTAAAAAAAGTTAAAAAATCATTTTACAAAAATATTTAAATATGATAATATTACGAATTTGTATTTTTATTATGTATTTTTAGTCTCTTATATTCATGATTATGACATATTTTGCATTAATGGCATAGAGTCTCGGCTACTTTTATTTAATGATGTTTCTAGATTAATGATAATGACTGATGTAATCGAAATTCAAATTGGTGAAAAGCATAGCGCTCAGTTTTTTCCCTCCTTTCTTTTATTCCTCTATTGTTTTTCCCTCCATTATGATAGCCTAGTCCTCTCTCTCTCTCTCTCTCTCTCTCTCTTTCTCTCTCTCTCTCTCTCTCTCTCTCTCTCTCTGTGCATGTATCTCTCTCTTCTACCATGGATACAGAAATTTGACCTTCAACAAGGCGTCCAAGCTCCCAAATCACATCCATATCAGTGTTTAACTCATTCCAAACTGATGGAAGATGGATTCCTACTATCATTAGCAAAGGTAGTTGGATCACCATGCAACAAGCAAAACGTGGAAAAAGGCAAAGACATGAGAGCTCGTTTATCTCTGCTTGGAAGGGCAGAATCCGAGATTTTAAGCTTGGAGCAAATAAGAATAGTATCAAAGAGGTACTAGTGCAACATGTGTTCATGCATAGAGAGCTGTGTTTGAAACCTGGATCTTCAAAGCTTCCAATGCATAGACCAAATTGTAAGAATTTGATTCTTAAAGTTTTTCCTTTCTTAAACATGGTTTAGGTTTTTCCATTATAATATTTGTTTGTCTTGTAGATGTCTATCCCTCTAATCTTGAGGAATGGCAACCAGTGGAATCTATTATTGATGTTATTGATGTTATACATGGTTCAATTGGAGAAGAAATGTATAGAGGTAGAAAGAAGACAGAGCTTGCAGAGAATGAAATATTCTTTTATGACCATTCTTATGTTATTCCTATGCGGCGTTGCCAATGGGGATCAATAAAACTCCTTCCTTTGCCAGATTTTTCAAGCTTTGAGTGGCCTTTGCCAAGCCCAGCTACTAGTGAGGGCTATAGATGTAAGATATTTTCTGAGATCCAGAAAGCACTAAAATCTAATATCTCAAGTAGGCTAAGCAAAGTTACTTTATTTATGCCTATTAATATATTTATTGATTTCTTCTCTAATATGGAGATAAGAATAACAAAAACCATGCTTTCAGTGAAGAGACTAACATATGATCATATCATACAATTTGTTGATGAAGGATGGGATACAAGGACAGAAGGAAAATTTATATGTAAGATAGATCAAGACTCTATAGCTTGTAAATATATGATTGCTACTCAAAATTTTATCCTTAGCTTTTACTATAGTCGATGGCATTTTGTTGGTAGTAGTCTAGTTGCTTTAGACCAGAATCTTAATGATTTTAGCAAGGATCCTATTGTGGATCTTGATATTTGGTTCAACGAGGATATTATTACAATCTTAAAGATCAGAAAATCATGTACGCTACATCAAGTGAGGATGGATTTACAAAATGAAGACATTGAACTACCATGTTCCTTTGTATTCCAACTTGACAAGAAACGAGTAAGTTTTCACATCATATTATATCTACTTAGATGTATATCAAGATCTCACTTTCTAACTAACAAACATTTGTAATTTATTTTTTGCAGATATCGAAAAGGAGAGAAAATAAAATACACTGCAATGACATTCAAGAAAAGATATCTTTACTATCAATATAAAATACATGTACAAATTTTGTAGCAGATGTCTATCTGCCATCTCTATGAGATATACAAGGGCTGAAGGGCAAATTTCTATATATGAAGGCCTACAAGGCGATATGGCAAAGCTATTTCTTTTTTGGAGAACTATCCTTTCTAGGAGTCCTTTTGCCTTTCTTTGATGTCTTGGGTATAGAAGGTGTTGAAGCTGTGGAATTTTCCTTCCGTGGTTATAGGCACCGCATCTCCTTCATGGTGCAAATCCCCACCAATCTCTGTTGTTGGTTGTATACAATTGACCATCATATACTTCAAGAGCTTTGCTCTGATGTACCAAATATGCTCAGATGTATAGCAATCCTTCGAAAACTGTCACACATTTATAGAAAAAAGAGTTTTAGTTCATTATTGTTCTTACAATAGACTATATTTTTATCATCAATGGACTATTTGCAATTAATATCTATCTTAAAGTTTAGCATCTTTCATATTACCTTTACATGTTTATCATCATTAAGATAAACAAAGTTAACCATTCTTCTAGCATTTGCAATCACCCTCCAGCCACAAGAATGGCTATCATCCTGATGGGGACACTGCAACCACCAACACAAAGTAAAACTATAAAGAGGACGAATGGTAGTTCATAGAATAAACTCATGTTTCAATTATTTTAATGAATAACTTACCACAACTTGTCTATATTGCATTGTTGCAAGCAAATCAGATGGCATAGGGGGTCTTTTCTCTAGCTCTTCAATTAATCTTTTGGCACCTCTGTATATAAAATATGTTGAAATTTAGAGTACTTACAAAAAAAAGAATTGAAATATCAAGGAGCCCTTGGATAATATAACTTACAATTTAGCATTTCCATGGCTTCCTTTCATAGAGTTGATTAAAAAGCATTGCTTATCCACAAGGTCTATTGCAATCAAGCTCCAATGAGAACTAAAAGCAATCATATCTCAACAAATTAGTAGGATAAAATCTCAAAAACTCTAATAGAATATTGAATCACTTACTTTTCATTATATGGAATTATAAGCAGCTCCAAAGTATCGAAGTCAATCAAATTGAGCCAGTGCTCAATAAAACTTGCATCAAGCTCATTCCTCATAAAGAATGAGATAGATGGATCAAAAACCTCAAATTTTTGTTGTATATCCAAAGGAAACTCATGCATTATACACCTAGAAAAGGCATAGAAATAGTGAGTATAAACAAGAAAAATCTTATTGCTAAAAAAATATAAAAAAGTATAAGTAATTATGGATGGACATATCTTAGGCCAGCAAGAATAAGACTGTCATTTACTTCTCTTCTTTTATCCTTAAGAATCTAAACACATGCAGCATCAAAGGAGATAACCTCAGTTCTTTTGCCTAAGTCACTAGGTAAGAAACAAAACACACTGAATCCTTTTGGATTAGTTGCTTCAAGAAGGGTGGCTAGCTCATTTTCAAAGGACTCTAGTTGCTCTATTTCCCTTTCTTCAACCCTTTGCCTCCTATACTCTCTCCATTTATTTGCTTGTTCCTCTTTAGCCTTCTCCTCTTTTTCATGTTGCCTTGTATCCTTCTCATGGGTGACATCCTCAACCCTGACACCAGAATCATCTTTCTTTCTTCTAGCTGGGGGCACATTAAGGATATTAAATGTCTTCATATCAGTGAGGGGAATTGGCTCAAGGACCTTTGAAAATCTATATCTTAGCCTCCTAAGAATTACAATGTCCTTGTCCATGAGTGTGAGCCTATGAGCATGAGCAGCACAAATGTAGGCATCTTGGAAAAACTCAATTAGAAAATCCTCTGTGGCTTCTTGTATACAATTAAGAGCTGTTCTTGTCCATCTGAAACTATCCAAACTATATCTGTCACAAATTTCCCTGACAAGCCTCTGAAAAGACAACTTTGGAATTGCATTGTCAAGAGCATTTACTGCCTTCCTAATCTCCCTTAGTGTTGAGTGTTGAAATGACTTGTTTTTTGGCTGATTTTTGTTGTTTTTAAGAGCTGAATGGTTGATTTTATGGGATGATTGGTTGATTTGGAAGTGGTTTGAGAGTGTTTTGGATGATATTGATTGTGTTTTGGAAGTTCATGATGTTTTTGATGGTTCTGTGATGTTCTGATAGGTTCTGAATGGTTCTGTATACCTTCTGTTTTGTTCTGTTTTGGTCTGTTTTTGTTCTGATTGTCTTCTGTAAGGAGGGATGGAGTATTGATTGATGAAGAATGAGATATTGTGAAAGCTTATTGAATGTTTTGTGAGAGTTTGGAATGGGTTGAGTATAAGTTATGTGGTTTTGATGACCTTCTGTAACCTTCTGTAGGTCTTCTGTAGAGCTTCTGCTTCTGTTCTGTTTCTGTTCTGCTTCTGTACTGTCTCTGTTCTGGTACTGTTCTGTAGACTGTTCTGTAAGTGTTCTGTGGAATGTATGTGTGATTTTTGGGAAAGTTTTCTAGCCTTGGAAAGAGGTGAATACAAGTGCAAAAGAGCTGAAAGAAGTGGAAGAAGTAGCTGTTAAAGACTCAAGAGAAGACTAGAGTGAAGTGACAGTAGTGAGCTATGAAGAGACACTGTAGTGGCTCTGGTGACCCTTCATATCAGACATACCTCTTGAGAGGGGTATCCACGACCTAAGAGTGATTATTGAGAGTAATTTTGAGAGATTGTAGTGAGGATATGATGTATTATTGATGGAGTGAGAGAGAGAGAGTCAGAGATAGCCAATTCTACTCAAACAAAGTGATTGTATATGAGAGATTGAGAGAGAAGACTATGAAGACTATGAAGATGAATACTATGTGATGTATTTCCATTCAAAGATGGTGTACTTCTTTGCTTTCTTTGTGATATTGATGGATTTTGTGAGGATGTTGAAGAATATGGTTGATTCTATTAAAAACCGTGGGAGATTTACATGATGCTGCATGAAGATTTGTTGTGCCTGGTGTTCTTTTCTTCATTGTGACAATATGAAACATGATAAACAAGCTTGTTGATGTTACAAGATAGATTTTCTTGCAAGAGAATTCCCTTTTCCTTGGTGTTCCTCTCGGGGCCCCATGTTTTTGGTGCGCAGCCGGGGAAACTTGCCATCAACAAGCACCAAAAGAGGTTGAAAATGAAGGAAATGGCATTGCCAAGAAGAGAAGAATTCAATGGATGTTTGTAAAGTTCCTTCTTCCACTGAAGAGTTGGAATTTCTCATAATCAAAGCAACTTTCCATAAGAAGTTCATCCCAAAATGGCGGAAACACATCACCATCATGATGCATGCTCTATGTAGTGGACAGTTTCCTCTTCCTATTGAAGCAGCAGAAACTTGCATCTTGGTGGTAAACTGTTTGGGAACAAACTGAAGAGCAAAAACAGAGAGAATGAACATCCATGGAAGATTTGGCATTCATTGAGAAGTTTCCAGACAACATCAAGTGGGAGATTGTGAAGAAGCTTCAGGAGTCTTGGTCTGTAGAGGTTCACAAAGACAAGAAGGAAAAGAGTTGGAATTTGTTCGTGGACGCTCAACAGCAAGATACATGGGATGCTTGGTGTACTGATAATCTTCTGTTTGTTCAATTAGCAACCCACTGGAAGTTGGTAGACAGAGTGTTTTTCACAACATACACTATTGAAACCATCATAAGCTGGCATTACTATGATGATGGCACCACCACCATGCTCAGACGTATGCATTTTGACACCTTCAGAACCGAATACCTTCCCCTGTGCAGTGGCATGAAAGCAGAATTTAGGGACGTTGAGAGGAAAGAAGTAGAAGAAATGTTGGCAAGAGAGTCCTCCAGAGACTGAAGCCTTCTGTTAACCCTCTGTGGAGCACTAACAACATAGTGGAGTCAACCCCCTAATGAATGACGCAATAAAAAGGCAAGCGTTAGAACGAGTCCAGAGGTACGTAAGAAGAGAGAAAGCAAGAATCAAAGCTGAGAGCGAGCTCGCAGCAGAAGCCGCCTTGGACGCCCTTGCGGAACTCTTTACAGAAGTCCCAATGGCACATCAAGCCCTTCCTCCTCTTGCTGGAGGTCCACTTCCAAGCCAGATCCGTCCTGGAAATATTGATGACAGACCAGCGAATGTAGTCCCATTGCCAGTTTTTAAGGGAGAGTACAATGAAGACCCCGATCTTCATGTAGCAGAGTTTATGGTAGCGTGTGTGGCTAACAATGCCAGAACCCCTGAGCATTGGTTAGCGATATTCCCCGCCACTTTCAAGGGCGCGGCGTTTCAGTGGTATGAGAGACAAGCAGCAGGAACTTTTGGCACATGGGACGACCTGAAGTTGGCCTTCCTCACTAAATTCAGGCGTGAAGGTTTTGAAGAGCGGATGAGAGAGGAATTTATGAACCTAAGTCAGTCCTCTGGAGAAAGAGTAGAAGCCTATGTCTCACGAATGGAATCCATCCTGAAGAGATGGACTAACCATAATCTAGATGATGGCATTCAAAAGGGGGTATTTCTCAGAGGATTACAACCAGAAGTCCGTAAGTTTGTGGAGCTACAAAGACCAGCCACCCTCCAAGCTGCAACAGAAGGTGCAAGACTGTACGATGAAGTGGAAGCTAGATTAGCGATGAATACAGGAAGAGGAGTCCTACCTCCTCTGATGTCAGGAATGATGTATCCACCAAATGCAGTCCCAGGGACTGTTTCCTATCCCTACCAACAGATGCCCCCGGTATCACAGTAGAGTGCACCAAATCCACAGTGGCCACAATCCATGCCTCAAATGATGGTTCCACCACAACAACCATGGTCTCAACCAATTTCCTCAATGACAAATCAACAGCAACAGTGGAACCCTACCAACTGGAGTCAACAGCCAACAGTTCAAACAGGAGCACTGAATCAAAACCAGAACAGAGACCCCTCTGTACCAGCCCAACCAGTTTATGCAGTGATTACAGAAACTCCTCAAAACCCTCCTGCCAATGCCTCAGGAGGAGAAAGCTTGAAGGATTATTTATCCAACTCAGTTGCAAACATCAAAAAGGAGTTGATGGATGTGATTACAGAGCAACTACAGACGTTGAAAGTGAATACCGCTAGCATATCCAACGTTGCAGGAGCAGGAAGAGATGTGATGCGGTCAAATACTTGGTGTGGTAAGTGTCATCAAGTAGGCCATTTAGCCACTGAATGTACACGGAAACCAACTATCCCTGGAGCCTTCTGTTCCTACTGTTTGCGGAAGAACCATACAGAGGACATTTGCTCTCTGAAGGAGATGCATGATAGGAGAAGAAAGGAAGAAGACACAAGATTTAACTTGCTGGAATCCAAAATGACAACACAAGATATTGGACCCAAGCCTAGAGAGTTTGGTCCTAATTTCGGACCCAGAAGATTTCCTTCTCAAAGTTACAGAGGAAGACAGTCTGGCGGTGGTCAGAGATCAGAAGTCGAGTGTTACAGATGCGGAGAAAAGGGACACATCTCACCAAATTGTCCAAATCCTCGAAGGTCAGTGGATTACAAGCCCTTATGCAGTCGATGCAAAGGAGAAGGCCACACTGCAAAAGACTGTCCAAGCCCAGCCCCAGTGAAAAACAGTGCTATTGATAGTCCGTCCAAGGCCCAAGAGCCTACCTCCAATTTAGTGGAATTGGAAGTTGCTGCCATCACTCGTGCAAAGCAGAAGGAACCACCTATCCAGAAAGAAAATAACCCTCCTGCCAGAACAGTGAAGTTCAATCTTCCACCAGAAGAACAGAACAGAACAGAGCCTAACAGTGCCGTACAGAGCCCTACAGTGCCACAGAGAGTTACAGAGACAGTTACAGAGACAGGACCAGAGGTCCAGGAGACAGAAGAGGAGGAAGTGCCACAAGTGGCAGAAGAAGTTCCTGTAATTCCTCTATTGGAAGAAAGAGGAAAAATGAAAATGGGTGTTGCCCCATTCCCTAACCGATTAGAGAAGCCAGTGGATCCTATTAAGGAATACGATCTGGTCAGAGATCTAGATACCTTCAGACCAAACCTCACATTCCGACAATTATTGTTGTTGTCTCCCAGTTGCCAGAAAAGGTTCAAAAGTATACTGACGAAAAGACGTGGTTTAAGGATTGCTCCCTCTACAGTGACAAAGTCCAACAAGGCTCCAGAGCCTGTAAAAGAAGTGGATGTGGCTAATGCTTTCCTAGATCCGGGTATTCCAGAGACTGGTGTATGGATAGAAGGTTGTTTTATTGCAAATGCACTGATTGATGGTGGTTCATCAGTAAACATTATGACGGATGTGACGATGAAGGATCTAGGCCTACAAGGTGTGCAACCAACCCAATGGCTCATCAGACTGGTGGATCAGAGCAGAATCAAGCCTCTGGGCATTCTTCCATATGTGAAGACTACAGTGGCTGGAAAAGATTATTGGCTGACCTATTTGGTGGTGAAGCCAAGCTCTTATGGTACATCCTATCCTCTGTTACTGGGCAGACCATGGATTTTTGAAGCCAGAGCAAGGACGGATTGGTTCAAAGGAACCTTGACCTTGGGCAGAGGACCCAACAAAGTGGTGCTGAAACTGTATGGTTCTCAAAAAGGACATGGCTCCACCTCCTTGGAATTATCTTCTGATTCCCCTAACGAGGCTACGGATGGAACATCAACAGACGAAGATGCTGTCAAACAGATCCTTCCTAAGAAAACAGTGGCACATTCCTTAACAGTGGATACAGTAAGCCGACTTCCAAAAGATGCAAAGCCATTATCAATGGGTGAATACTTCCTGCCTGAACCAGGAATGACTTCTGAAATCACTTCTGATAGTGAGATAGAGGCATGGATGTACTGCTGTCCCTGTTATATGGCCACAGCAAAGCCAGAGACAGAGGCAGGAGAGGAAACAGAGAATCTGTTCTTCTGTTACAGAGCTCCTACAGAAGCAGAAGCAGAAACAGAGACAGAAGCAGAGACAGAAGCAGAAGCAGAGACAGAAGCAGAAGCAGAAGCAGAGACAGAGACAGAAGAGGATGAATATGATATGGACGAAGAGAATGATGGAAGCGAGCCAGAAGAGTCTATCCCACCTGAAGAGGATACATTTGAGGACGAAGTTCCAGAAGCATCAGAAGCCGATGAGCTCATACTATGGGACAGAATGGCAATGGTACCATTTGGTCTGGTAAATGGATCTTCTCATATGCAAAACCTTTATAAGACGTGGATTAAGAAGAACAAGCCGTCTTTCAGCAGTGGCTTATGCCGTCCTAACCCATCTTTGCCAAAGAAAGATGATGATGATGCACCGTGCCAACAAGCACCAATCCCACAAACCCAACAAGCATCAGAGGGTCCCTGTTATGTGACGTTCCTGGATGTATCATCAGAAGATGAGTCTTCAAGCCATGAGGTGATTAATCTTGAAACCAAACCCGAAACAACCCTAATCCCATTTCAACGTTTTCAGGAGCAACCTAAGTCTCCACCAAAAGAAGAAGTTGGCTCTAGTGGGACATCAGAAGAGGACATCACTCCTTTGAAGGAGTCGGATCTGTATCCAGAAGCAGTCCGTGGGACCTTCATCCGTGAAGTAGAAGGTGAAAGACAGTTAACCTTTGTGGATGCAGAAGGCACTGAACGCCACTTGAAGATGGGTAGCAGTCTCCCAGAAGAGGAGTTGTCAACCTTGTACAACTTGTTGAAAGAAAATTTGGACGTGTTTGCGTGGTCCTACAAAGACCTAAAGGGGATTGATCCCACAATATGTCAACATCATATTGACTTGGAGCCTGATGCCAAGCTAGTACGGCAACGACAGAGGCGAATGAACCCGAATTATTCCACATTGGTGAAAGCGGAGCTGCTGAAGCTTCTGGAAGCCGAGTTTATCTATCCAGTGGCAAATAGTGAATGGGTTTCACCCATCGTGGTTGTACCCAAGAAGAATGGCAAATTGCGAATATGTGTGGATTTTCGAAAGCTTAATTCCAAGACAAAGAAGGATCACTTTCCAATCCCTTTCACAGACCAACTGTTGGACACAGTGGCAGGACATGAGCTTTATTCTCTTCTGGATGGATTCAGCGGATACAACCAAGTCCAAATTGCAGAAGAAGACAAATCCAAAACAACTTTCACCACAGAATGGGGGACCTACGCTTACCGAGTGATGCCATTTGGGCTCTGCAATGCCCCTGCTACTTTCCAACGAGTCATGATGGCTGCATTTCAAAATCATCTGCACGACTTTATTGAGGTATATTTGGATGACTTTTGTGTCTATAGTTTGATCCGTGAACACTGGGACCACCTGGAGCAATGCTTTGATCGATGCCGGGAGTACGGGATTTCCCTCAACCCCGACAAATGCATCTTTGGGGTCTCTTCTGGAGTCTTGTTGGGCCACATTGTCTCTGCACAAGGGATATCAACAGACCCTGCAAAGATCGAAAAGATCTCAGCTCTGCAAGCACCCACCAACCTCAAACAGTTGAGGGGATTCCTAGGCCATGTGGGTTACTACAGAAGGTTCATAGCCCATTTTGCGACAAAGGCAACTTCCTTGCACAAGCTCCTGAGGAAAGATGCAGAGTTTACTTGGACAAAAGAATGTGACAAATCCTTCCTCACTCTGAAGCAGTGTCTGATTGAGGCACCCATTCTGCAACCTCCTGATTGGACGAAAGAGTTCCACGTACACACTGATGCATCAATTGAAGGCTTAGGTGCTGTCCTCTGCCAAAAGGGCTCCTCAAAGTTGGATCAACCGATCTATTATGCAAGCCGAAAAGTCACTGATAGGGAACGAAACTATACAGTGACAGAGCTGGAGTGCTTGGCAATGGTGTTTGCCCTGGAGAAGTTTCGCCATTACCTCCTATCTACCCACTTTAAAATTTATGTGGATCATGAGGCCCTGTCCTTCTTAATGAACAAAGCAAATGTGAAAGGACGAATGATGAGATGGCTCCTTCTATTCCAGGAGTTTGATTTTGAGGTGATTACTAAGCCTGGTCGTTCCCATGTTCTGGCTGATCATTTGTCGCGTATCCCACAAACTGCAGACGAGGAGCAGGATGATCCAGACCTCCCTGATGCTTCCCTATTCTTGGTGGAAACTGTAACTCCCTGGTATGCAGACATTGCCAATCTGCTGGCAACCCAACAGTACCCTCCTGGTATTTCTAGTCGGGAAAGGAAGAAGCTCATGCTAGAATCAGCCCCCTACACCCTGCTCGGCGGTGCACTGTACAAGAAAGGCAAAGATGAAGTGCTCAGACGATGTGTTGTAGGAGATGAGATTGGGATCGTTTTGAAGGCTTGCCACGACGAGCCATGTGGAGGTCACTTTGCAGGAGAAGCTACAGCCAGGAAGGCTCTGCTAGCAGGATATTGGTGGCCTACCATTCACAAAGATTCCTATGATTACTGTAAAAGATGTGATGCTTGTCAAAGAATGGGGAAACCCACGAAGACAAGTGCCATGCCACTGCAACCTATCCTTCCTTTAAAGCCGTTTGAGAAGTGGGGCATCGACTTTGTAGGTCCGATCGACCCTCCTACCAGAAGGAAACAAAACCGATACATCCTCGTATGTACGGATTATGTCACAAAGTGGTGTGAAGCTAAAGCCCTAAAGCGGGACGATGGTAACAGCGTGGCCCTGTTCATGTACGAGAATATCATCACCCGTTTTGGCAGTCCCTTAGAGCTGGTAAGTGACAGAGGCACTCATTTCCTCAACAAAGTCATGGAAGAGTTGACAGAGTTGTATAAGATCCGCCATCGCAAGTCCACTCCTTATTACCCCAGAGCCAACGGCCAAGTCGAAGTCACCAATCGCATCCTCTGCTCGATTCTGACAAGAACAATTGCCGCACATCGTCGTGATTGGGACGATCGACTTACAGAGGCCCTCTGGGCGTACAGAACCTCCCATAAAGCAGCAACGGGACAAACACCCTTCCAGCTGGTGTATGGTACAGAAGCAGTTTTTCCTGTGGAACTGGAACTACCCTCGTTGAGAGTAGCGATCAAAGAGCGTTTGGGGAATGATGATTCACTGCAACGCCGTCTCCTGCATTTGGAATGTTTGGACGAAATTCGTCGGATGGCTCTACAGTGCATGGAAGCCACGCAAGCCCGACGTAAGGCTTACCATGACAGTTTCATCAAGCACAAGGAGTTCAAAGAAGGTGATTTGGTCCTAGCCTATGATTCACGCTTTGGCAAGTTTCCAGGCAAGCTCCAACAGCGGTGGATGGGCCCCTATAAGGTACTTGCAGTCAACCCTAATGGCTCTGTCCAAGTACAGACCTTGGATGCCTCTGATGATCCCTTTCTGATCAATGGATATCGCCTAAAGAAGTACTTCCCTCCTTGCGGATCTTGACAATTACGGACACTTGATCTTTTCCCTCGTTGGCGCGGCACTGTACTTCTTATGATGATACTTCTGTTAGCCGTTCTTCAATCACTTCTGATGAAGAGGGTGCAACCCTCTGTCCCCTCCAAACCCCCTTCTAGCCTTGATCTCTTATCCTCTATTTTCCACCAGCGACAGTGGCGAGGTGGGTTCTGACACATGGTCTTTCTACCATTCCCTTGTTCAATTTGAAGAAAAGAGAAAAAGAAAAAAAAAACAAAACATATCGGTCATGGGAGAAAAGGACTTAGGTCCCTGTCATGCCGACTTATTCTTTGAGAAAAGGTGGAAACACCCTCGGGGATAGGGAAAAAAAGAAAAGAAGAAAAAGAAAAAAAATCAAAGAGAAAAAAAAAACAAATAAACAAATCTGTTATGAGAGAAAATGAAGCAATTCCCTGTCATAGCAGGCCTCGTTCCAAGAAAAGGTGGTAAACACCCTTGGGCGGGAAGCTGGCTGTGGAAAAGGTGGTAACACCCAGCAGTCCAGAAAGCGGATTCATTGATTGATATCCCTAGGATCCAATTCTGACGCTGCCTCCCTTGGTACGCTGTGTCCTGGGTCTCTTTGCAAAGTGACTAACTGTCCTCTAGCAGATGACATGTCCTATTCAACACAATATTCGATTTGATGGCTACCTCCCTGGGTACGCCTCTTCAACAACTGATGACGCGATCTTCATCAACAACCCCTTGAGTGATGTGAGCTTTCATCCTAACCGGATGGGGAAGTGAGTATGGTTGCCCTCTGTAACTATCAACAGAGAGTGAGACAGAGGGTGGGGCGAGAGACCAGTCTTTTTCCTTCCAATTAAATGAGAGGTGAGAAGTGTGAATGAAGTGTTGCACGGACGGGATGGGCCTCTCAATGCACAAAGCACGATTTGTTTCTGTGCACTGCACCGTAAGGCTCCCTGGCCTTCCTTCTTGCACCGTATGCCGGCACAGGGCGGGATGCACTGTTGCACCATCAAATGCGCACAAGGCATACAACCTTTGCACAAGTGACTGTGAGGATTACATCAATGGGTTTCAGGAAAAGGCTGCCCTCCTGTATCTATCAACAGAGAGTGAGACAGAGGGTGGGTTGAGTGTGACTGGAGTTTCTTCAATCAAATACCGAGAGGTGAAGATTGAGGGACGTTACGACACTTGGAGTCAGGTATGTTCCCGTTTCCCTATGCACCCACGGGATGGATTTTTACCGTCATCACAAGACACATCACCCTATTCTGTACACTGCACTGTAAGGCTCCCTTGCCTTCCTCCTTGCACTTATGCCAGACGGGCGGGATGCACTAATGCACTATCAACTGTGCACCCTGGCATACTCCTTTCTACACCATTTCCCCCTTGTCGATTCCTCAACCGGGTATGCGATATGGGTTTTAATTATTCTTCTGCAAGTGATATTAGTCATGGGGCGAGTGACTGTTCCTTCATTCCAATTGAGTGACTGTGAGTTGAGTGCAATATCCCTCATCATCGACAAATCTCCTGCGATTCCTTCTATCAGCTACCTCCCTGGGTGCTGCCGCGTGGTCCCTGCCATGACGGACGTGTGCGCTGTAAAGATGCCTTGGTCCCTCCAGCGCCGACAACCACACTGGACGTGCCGTTGACACTCAACCTTGATTCTTGACGAAACGGGCCAAGTTTTTCTAACCCTACAACTTCTGTTTCTTAGTGACGGTCATGTTTTAAGTGTGGGGAAGTTAGTGGATGGTCTGTGGCATGGTCCTAGGTCCCTAATGTTCGGTTAACCCTATCCGTTAAGGTCTTAAGTGTGGGGACGCGTCCCTGCGCGTCTACATTGCATACTCATCTGCATATGCCTTATCTTGCTCATGCATGAATGCCTTGCCTTGCTTTTACCCTAATGGGGACCCTTCCCACCCACCCGGTTATGTTCCACCCACCCTTGGGGCTGTTCCCTTGCAGTTTTCCTTCATTCCCTGATTTTGAGGTCCTGCTATGTGAATGCACCCTCCGTTCACTTAAATCCAAATCCAACCTTATAGCCCTATTCCTCCCTTTGAACTGATCATTTTTCCTTTTTACCTACCCCTGTTCTGGTGCACGGTTTTCGAGTTATTAATTTTTGAAGCATTTTACGAAATTTAGCCGATTTCCCATGTGAATGCGCTTTTCTTGCGTCGGAACCATGATTTGACGTCATAGCCCTGACCAAAGATTTTCCCCTGACATTTTTCCTTTTTATTCCGCATCATTCCGATACATGGTTTGTCCGTTATTAATTTTCCGGGGTTTTTAAGACTTTTTCGTGCGTATTTTTGACATTTTTCCATGTGAACCTGCCCTATTTGTATCGGAATTCCAATTTGATTTGATAGCTGTGTCCCCTGTGTCTTCCCCTCCCTTTTTCCTTTTTCCTCCACCCTTTTTCGACTTCTGGATTTTTACTTATTAATTTTTAACTGAGTTTTTGGGAGTCTTTTTGGAGTTTTTCACATGTGAACCCCTCCTATTTCCGTCGGAACTACAAATTAACGTGATAACCCTGTGCCACCTCTTCCTGCGGACATTTTTCCTTCTTACTGCATGTCATTCCGGTACACGGTTCGTCCGATATTAATTTCCGATCCCATTTTCGGGTTTGTTTTTTGGGTTTTTCCCATGTGAACGCGTCTTATTTCAGTCGGAATTATGTTTTGACATGATAGGATTGTCGGGCACATCTTTCTGCACAGTTTTCCTTTTTTCCACACCTTATTCCGATGCACGGATCTTTCGATATTAATTTTTCAATTGCGTTTTTGGTTCGTTTTTTGTGTTTTTTGCACGTGACTGCCCTTTATCCCTCCCGGAACCCCCGTCCCGTATTTTTCTTGTTTCCCCCCTGTCGTCTTGGCCACTTTTTGTTTTAACGCTATTTTGTTTTGCCGTCCGGATTGGGAGTTGTTAATTTTTCTTTATTTTTACGTTTTTTCTCGCGCCCGTTTTGCGCGTGAACGCGCCCTTTTTCGATTTAACGCGTCTCCACGCGCCCCGGTCGTGTCCGCGTACCCTGTATCGTCTTCCTCGTGCCGTTTCAATCCCGTCACGGTAAATTTTTTTACCCCGCCCCGCGCACGTGCGCGGGACGGGGATCCGCCCCCTCTTGACCCCGCCCATCCTCCCTTACCCCTGCCCCCCTTTTATTTTTTTTTAAAAGAAAAAAACTAAATCATCATTAATTAATTTAATTTTTTTTAAAAAAACCCACCCAACGGACACCCTTCCCCCCCCGACCCTCAACCAACTTCTTTCTCTTTCTCTCTCTTCTCTCTCCTTCTCTTTCTTTCTCTCTCTCCTTCTCTCTCTCTCTCTCTCTGTGCGTGCACGATTTCCTCCATCCCTTTTCTCTCTCTCTGCATCTCCACCTTCTCTCCCTCTCCTCCATCTCCACCTCCTCTCCATCGCCCTCCTTCCTCTCCCTCTCCTCCTTCTCCTCCCACTCTTCCTCCTCCTCCCTCCTCTTCCCCTTCCCCCGCTGTTTTTTTTCTTCTTCTTCACCTCCCACCGCCCCCACCTCCTTCTCCCGCCTACCCTCCCTCCTCCTCTTCCTCCCCTTCTCACTGCCCTCCTTGCTCTCTGTCGTCACCACCCTGTTCGCCGTCGTCACCGCCCTGTTCGCCGCCGTCACCGCCCTGTTCGCCTGGTCGCCGCGCAGCCGTCCGCCGCCGCGCTCGCGCCATCGCCGCCTCGCCAGAGCCGTCGCCGCCGTCGTTGTCGCCGCCAGTCCGCCGCCGGCTTGTCCATCTCCACCTCCCCTCATCTCCACCTTCCCTCACCTCCACCTCCAACCTCCACCTCCTCCTCAGGTCACTAACCTAACTCACTAAGTTAACACCTAACCTAAGCTAACTTAGTTACGACTTAACTAACTAACTTAGTTAGATTTACTTAACTAACTTAGTTAGACTTAATTAACTAACTTAGTTAGACTTAACTAACCTAGGTAGATTTACTTGACTAACATGATTAACCTGACTTAAGTGACTTAAGTGACTTAAGTGACTAATATGATTAATGTGACTTAATTAATCACAACATTAATTTTTCCCTTAAAAAAATTTCAAAAAAAATTCTAAAATTTCATTCTGTCTTTTGTTAATTTTTGGACCTTTGTCTGCTAGGAATTGCCTTTCCTATAATTTTAGATAAATCCATCTTTCCTAAAATTACCCATAAATTGCAAAAACATATGGAAAAATCATTTTAAAAATTGTCAAAAATTCTAAAAAATTCTAAAAACATTCTAAAAATTTTCCCTCACCTCCCTTGCTCATTTTCCATTTATTCCAACATAAAAAAATTACAACTAAAAATACAATAAAATAAATAAAAATAAAAAACCAACATCACTCAAATTAATACATCTGCTCAGGTGTTGTTTGTTGTTTCATCAGTGCTTTTTGCTTTTCCTTTACTGGGACTCCTCCGTGCGCATTCCTGCATTTCATACACACCCTTCCAGGTATTTATTTTCTGTTATTTATTTATTTATTTATTTTTCCCCCTTAATCACAATTAATTGTTAAAATAAACCCTTTCATTCACCCACCATGGCACGCGCATTCGCGCTAAACACACATTTTTTTAATTAAAATAAACCAACCGTTCACTTCGCACGCGCTACGTGCGCTAAAGAGGCACTCTAAAATTTTAATTAAAATCAACCAGCCGTCACTTGAGCACGCGCTGGCAAAAAAGCGCTCCACATCACTTTAATTATAATCAATGAATTGCATTTAGAGACCCAGTCGGGAATCGAAGTCCGGGAATCGTATAAAAGCACCGGTTTAACCTAATACTTGGTAAATAAATTTATAATAAGGAACCGCCGTTTTCTTATTAAGGTTTATCACCTAATAAAAATTCACCCATTTTTAATAATTGATTAAAATCAACCCTTCATTAAATAACTCCCCCCTCACTGCACTTAATCCCCTTTTTAATGAACCATTTCGTGGGATGGGTATACGCAGTTCTTAGTGATGTTTTCCATGGTCCAGTCTTGGTTCTATCATAGTTGTCGTATTGATATGTGTTGGATATGGTATGGTTTTGGTTTCATGTCTTAGTTACGGTTACGGGTACGGTATGTAGTTTTTTCTTTTATTGCCTGATACGGGGTTCACGGTGTTTGTTTGATGCATCGCATGAAGCTTTCGGTCGCATTTGTCTCGAGGTCATGTCAAAATTTTTCTAGGATGTGGTTTGCCTGGGGTTAGTAGGTCGAGTTACGTTTGATTGGTAATTCTCTTATCCTTGGTTTTTTTTTTGTCTGTTGCTTTGCAAGCATTCACCTTGATTGTCTGTGTTTGTGGTGTGTGTGTAACCATCTGAATGGCGCCTTCTCATGCTCCTCCCCCTATCCAGTACGTCCCATTAGTTAGTAGGGATTACTCGTCCCTACTTACTTTTGAGCCCCTCACGAAGGCAGGCCTTGCTGCTTTTGTGGCCACTCCTTTTCCATTACTTCCAGAGGATCCGTCCGTATGTGATGAGTTCCTGGCCTCTTACAGCAAGAAGACAGGAGTAGTCCAAGGCATGTCTATGACATTGACGTCTCGAGGCTTAGGGAAGGCTCTGTCCTTACCCTTCAAAGGAGAACCTTTTGTAACCACTCGACAGCTCTTCTCTACTGAAGAGATTCTCAAGCTGTTGCAGAAGCAGACAAGGGAAGTCCTTGATGTTAAGAAAGTGATAAACTCTTTAGGAGTTTCGTTTTCGATGATCACTGATCCCGTATGGAAGACCATGTGCCAGTTCCTTTAGGACAGGTTCATGCCTGCCAAAACGCCATCACACTATTTGTCCAAAGAGCTTTTCACAGCTTCCAGGATGGTGCTGAAAGGAGTTGCCATTGATTGGAGCACATACCTCCTTACTAAGATGGATCATCATTTTGTTAAAGTCACGAGGGGTACTGTTACCAATGTTACCTATGGATCCTATTTATCTGCCTTCTTGACCTATTCAGGTTTACAGAAGACTGTACCTCCACCTCCTCCATCAGATCCAGTACCTCCTCCTCCACCTTCAGAAGAGTCAGCACCTATTGACATTGAGGATGATGATTCTCCGCCTCCCCTGGTCATCCAGCGCAAACGCTTGAAGAGGGTAGCGGACAAAGCCCCTGCTGTACTTCCCTCAGTACCTATCCCTGCTACTTCTGGCAGTGAACTCCCTGGGTATCTCACTTGCAATAATCTGTTCAGGGCACATAGAGAAGGATCCTTGGAGATATCAGTTCCTTCCCTGAACAGTCTCGTCTCAGGAGACGCCATTCCTTTCCTCTGCAAGGATATTCAAAGTTCCATTGAGTTGTCAGTGACAGCTTGTGTTCAACAGCTGTACGCATCTTTCTATGAGGAGCTCATGCAGTCCAAAGACCAGTTGCATAAGGCAACATCTGAGTTAGCATCTGCTAAGGATACCCTAGCAGATCTATTTAAGCAAATGGAACAGCAAACCCAACTGGTTGCCATTCAAAGTGATGAGATTTCTTCATTAAAGACCCAGTTATTCGAGGCTCAGTCACAGGTTACTAGCCTTTCAGCAGAGAAGGAGAGGATGTCCAGTGAAGCGAAAGAATTCCAAGTTCTTTTAGATGACAAGCTTTCAGCTTTACAGATGGCTAATGACACAGTGGCCAACCAAGCCTCCCAAATCCAGCAGTTGCAAGATCAGCTTGCAAAGTCCCGCTCTGTTCCTCCAAGCCCTCCTGTTCCATTAATTCCTTCTCTTTCACAGCAGGACTTGGCTGCCTTACAGAGACAGGCTACTTTGTGCCCTCTATTCCAAGACAAAGTGGAAAGATTGCAGTCCAGAATGGACTTGTTATGGTCTACCTTTGAGCAGTTTCAGGAATATGTCTTACCAGACCATTCTTTCTTTGTCCACTACCATTTACAGAAGTTGGTCTTCTATATGAAGCTTTCCACGATGGATTTACCTTTTCCAGAGGATGGCTGGAGTGGGGCTTGGTCTGCTGAGTTGTTGACAGAGGTAGTTAGAATGCTCTTTGAAGATTCTGTCACGCCAGACACCATGCTGATGGCATACATGTATCTCCGAGGAGATTTGTTAATTCCAGATGAGGTAGATATGGCATGGTATGTGGGGGATGTGGTCTTACAGGCTGTTCTCTATGTCAATCATTTGGAGTTGCGCATAGCTGATATGTTCCAAAGTTATTCCTCCAAAGTGGCTGCTTGTCAGGATAATTCGTGGCATCCTATGATTGATTCAGTGGTCCTCAATCAAAGACAAAACACAGCTCCTACCTTTGTACAGAGTACTAACCAACTGAGAATGGATCTCTTAACCTATCTTTCCAAACATAATCCGTTTGATGCTACTTTCTTTGATGCCTATCATAGACGATCTCTCTTGGGACCTTCTGTTCCTACCCTCCTTTATTATCAACAATTGGCTCACCGTTATGCTATATATTTTTCCCTTTGTCAAACAAATTCCACAGTAATTTTACCACTTCTTTTCCAACCTTCCAATTTCCCTCAAATTCCTATTTTCACTTATTGTTCCTTTATTGAGGATAGGGTATTTTCCCCTTCTCCACCCTGTCCTTCACCTCTCATTAATGTACCCTCTACATTTCCTATTTATCAGTTAACACCGTTCCTTAGTGATTCCTTACAAATTTCTGCCACTCCTTGTTTAACATTTTCTTCCTTTTATGATTTTTCTTATCCTTCCCTACATCCACTTTCCCTTATTCCACTACCCTCTCCTAACACTTCCATATCTCAACCACCTCAGTTGGTTAGTGACTGTGCCGGTTTTGATACTCAGATTTCCAGAAGAAGGGGATGGAGTTCGGATGATTGCCTTACAGGACCGCAGATTAATTGGCCAGTAATTCCAGGGGAATGGACAGTTTCCAGTCAAGCTTATCAAAACTATGTTCATTTTGCCCAACAATATTCACAGTCTGCAGATCCCTCAGTGAGATTAACTGCTCACTTTGCTTGGTACCTGGCGTACATGCATAGGCATTCTCATACTGATTCAAAGCCTATCCCAAAGTTGTGCATGAATGTCAATGTTAGCATTGATTCCCAACAGTTGGAGATACTGTATTTTCATGCCCTCTGTTTGCCTAGCATATACTTGGTCCTGTTGGAAAGGATGTGCTGTCTCCAATTTTTCCAAAATCCTCCTAAAAACTTTGTAGATGAATCCTTATCTATGGATCGATTCAAACAACATCAATCTTTTAAGAGGGATCATCTTCATTGATGCCTTTCCAATGTATGGTGCAAGCTTTTTAATGCCAAACTCTTCTTTTTGAAGAAGTCATTCAGATGGTTGTGTTGTGTATTAGTGTTGTGAGTTCATTTATGTCAAACGAACGTGGTGGTTTCCTATTGGATCTTGTGTACGAGCTATGTTTTGGAGATTTGTCGAGATGGGGTCGTGGCTGGAGAGTTGAAGCAAATGAAGATGATGATGAAGAAGCAAACTCTTATATCCTTTACCAATTTGTTGTGATTTTTAGTTTGATAAGAGGTGTTAATTTCAAAAGAGTTTTCCTTTCTTTGTATTTTTATATCAGAAACAGGTTATAAGTTGGGGTCGTGGTGGATGGATTCTTTGTAAGAAGCTATTGAAGATCAAAAGTGAAGCTTTTAAATGAACTTGTATTACCTTTTTCCTGGGTCGCGAGGACGCTTCCTTATTAAGTGTGGGGATATGTTGAGTGTTGAAATGACTTGTTTTTTGGCTGAATTTTGTTGTTTTTGAGAGCTGAATGGTTGATTTTATGGGATGATTGGTTGATTTGGAAGTGGTTTGAGAGTGTTTTGGATGATATTGATTGTGTTTTGGAAGCTCATGATGTTTGTGATAGTTCTGTGATGTTCTGATAGGTTCTGAATGGTTCTGTATACCTTCTGTTTTGTTCTGTTTTGGTCTGTTTTTGTTCTGATTGTCTTCTGTAAGGAGGGATGGAGTATTGATTGATGAAGAATGAGATATTGTGAAAGCTTATTGAATGTTTTGTGAGAGTTTGGAATGGGTTGAGTATAAGTTATGTGGTTTTGATGACCTTCTGTAACCTTCTGTAGGTCTTCTGTAGAGCTTCTGCTTCTGTTCTGTTTCTGTTCTGCTTCTGTACTGTCTCTGTTCTGGTACTGTTCTGTAGACTGTTCTGTAAGTGTTCTGTGGAATGTATGTGTGATTTTTGGGAAAGTTTTCTAGCCTTGGAAAGAGGTGAATACAAGTGCAAAAGAGCTGAAAGAAGTGGAAGAAGTAGCTGTTAAAGACTCAAGAGAAGACTAGAGTGAAGTGACAGTAGTGAGCTATGAAGAGACACTGTAGTGGCTCTGGTGACCCTTCATATCAGACATACCTCTTGAGAGGGGTATCCACGACCTAAGAGTGATTATTGAGAGTAATTTTGAGAGATTGTAGTGAGGATATGATGTATTATTGATGGAGTGAGAGAGAGAGAGTCAGAGATAGCCAATTCTACTCAAACAAAGTGATTGTATATGAGAGATTGAGAGAGAAGACTATGAAGACTATGAAGATGAATACTATGTGATGTATTTCCATTCAAAGATGGTGTACTTCTTTGCTTTCTTTGTGATATTGATGGATTTTGTGAGGATGTTGAAGAATATGGTTGATTCTATTAAAAACCGTGGGAGATTTACATGATGCTGCATGAAGATTTGTTGTGCCTGGTGTTCTTTTCTTCATTGTGACAATATGAAACATGATAAACAAGCTTGTTGATGTTACAAGATAGATTTTCTTGCAAGAGAATTCCCTTTTCCTTGGTGTTCCTCTCGGGGCCCCACTTAGACACCTGACATTTTGAGAAAACCTTCTCCTTGGCTTTGACTTTCTAGAGAGCTTCTGAGGCTTTGAAGACTGATGAATCTTTGATGCTAAATCCCTAGGATCAATCTTCTCTTTTCTTGTTGTTGCCTTAGTCCTAGCCATCTGCCAAAAAAACATATGTTACTTCTTCTCCAACATGTAAAGCAAAACGCGAGTCCCAGACAAGAGTTATCTATGCTGCATGGCGTTTTCTCGTATCAGCTGAATTTTTCTCGAGCTGTCTAGTGAAACGCGAGTGTCAAGCAAGGCGCCTCCTTGCAGCTGCTTCTTTTCGCGTTTCACCGGACTTGTTGTCCATTGTGTCCAGTGAAACGCGAATTTAAGCCAGGAAACCTGCTTGAAGTACCTTATTTTCGCGTTTCACCGGACAGCTCATGAATAGCATAAAAATTAACAGAACCAAGAAAAAAGAGCTTTGATCCAAGGAAAGCTTTTAAGATTACTTAAAATATCCATAGAATTAGGGAGGAAATTTGAAGATTTCCTTAAATATCCACAATATTAAGGAATGCTTTCACTATGAAAAAAATTCTTTTGTAGTGGTCATGAGCTAATAATAACATAAAGGATTAAGGAAAAATATCAAAACAATGCATTGAATGGAGCTTGTTATTGAAAAGCAAGATGCAGAAACCATACCTTCTTTTTAGCTTGTTCTTCACAATCTCAGCCTAAAGATAACAATATGCTTGAAGGTTTGCTTTGTTGGGGAAGCAGTGAAATGCTTGGAGATTGGAAGGAAATGCTTGGAGACTGGAAGGAACACCAAAAACAAAGATGGAGTAGCGATGAAATGCGATGAAAGCTGAAGGCGGTGAATTTGCATGGACTCAACGTTCTTCGCAAAGTGTTAATAACACACGTGTGACGTACTCTCACTTATCGGAATTTTTTATTTACTTGGAAAAGGGTTATTTGACACATGTGTAACGTATTTTTGGAAAAAGAGAATGCGCACGTCTTCTGAGGAGTTTATTATGCTGTGTTAAGTCAGACACGTGTACACGTATTTTTCCATTATTACACAAACTTTTTCGTTGGAACTATCACCACATGCTTAACGGTCGATATAAAAGCATTTCAAACCCATTTCTCCGACATTGTCTTCTTCTCTGCCAAAATTTCTTCTCCACTTCCCTTCAAGGTCCTTGCATCCTGTGTGGAGAGCAGTTCAATAATCTTTGATAGGTAACAATTTTTTTTATTACAAGCATTTTAATAAAATAAATTTGATTAATATAGAAAGAATGTTTTATAACACTTAAACAATTAAAGATGTTATGTGCTTTCTATCTTTCAAAAGCAGCATAGCTTTTCTAAAAATGATTATATCATCAATTTGTGTGTTTCCATAGAATTTATTTATTGTTCATGTTTCTTTTCTTCATTTGCAATTTTTGACAAGTAAAACGCGAGACAATGTCTCTGTTGATGATATTTTGCTTAGTATCGCGTTTCACCGGCCACATATTAGAATAATTTTTGTCTTCAAGCTAGTGTCCGATGAAACGCGATTCCTTCACAGGCATTTGCCTTACACACTTGAATTTTCGCGTTTCACCGATCAACTAAAAAAATTCTCCTGTTTTGATTTTTTTGTCTTGGAAAATCAATGTTGGGGCCTCTTTCCATGATATCATCTTGTTTTATTGGATATTGGTTCTTTTGTGCTTTTTTTTTTCAGGGATAAATATTTTTCTGGTCAAAATGACAAAGAGGAAGCTATCTCTGGAAGGAATGGATGAGGAAGAGATAATTGAGACATCTGATGATAGGCTCTTTGATTTTTTACACACCACTGGAAATTCTTCCAAGTTTTGCTATATCAGGGAAATTTTCAATGTTTCTTTTGATTTGAAGGAGTTATTGGAGGATCTTGATGATAAACTTAAGGAGTACAGATGTTTTTATGATAGACATGTGCAAAGTTTGGAAGTCAATGGATTTGTTCATTATACTGATGTCATGGGAGCCACCAATACATCCAGGTCAACGTGGCTCGGCAGGTTCAACCTCATTGATGAGGAATTCAGAAAGAAAGAAACATGTTGCCCTTTCCACAGGTACCAACACCAATGCCTTCTAATCCACAAGGACGTTGGATTTATTGTGTATCTTCAGTACATGGAAATTTCTTCTCCAGATATAGACCAACAGAGAAAGCTAGAGGATATTGCAAGTATGGATAAGGAGGTCGAAGAGAAGGAGGAGATGTTCCAAGAAGATGTTGAGAATCAACTTGTCCAAGGTTTTGATGTAGGTTTATTCAAGAGTGACAATATCACAATGGTGGAAGAAAAGGAGATTGAGCCAAGTGCACAGGTTGATGAAGAAGGTCCTCTTGCCTGTGTTCCAACATTTCCCACTTATCTTATCAACAAGAAGATATATGTGTTGCTAAATGATATTCAACATCTTTTTGATCTTAGAGAAGATTATTGCTTAGCAATCCTTGCAGGTTGGGGCAAAAATGACATGAATTTTATAAGTTATGAACAAGAACCACTAGCAAGTCTTGATGTTGAGGGAGAGAATTTCCAAGATAGCTCTATAGCCTTACATACATGTATTAATCAGATCATAGAATACGAAAAGGGGGGGCTACCTACAGAAGAAGAGTTCTTGCAGGTCCAGAAGAAACTTCATATTGATGATGTAGGGTATGAAGAGAGATTGAAGTCTCCATCAGATGAGAAGCCCAAGAGTTCAATAAATCTTTATGATGATAGTCTTCTTGAAGAAGATGAACACCCTAAGGTATGAAATATAATTCGAAGTTACCCATTGAGTTTATGTTAGACTTTATTATGCATTATAGATAAATATCTTATATCTTGTACTGTTGTGGTTTGTTCTATAGATTGAGATTGAAGATCTGGACAACTTTCTTGGAAGGGCCAAGGGCTCTAGGCCAATGAAGCTTGGAAAAAATCAAAGCCTTGGCCATTATATTGGAAACTTAAACAATCAAACAATTATAATATATCATAGTAGATTGTCAAGCTCTCCAAGTCTACAAATGATGGCTTTGAGAGCTATCTCAAAGGTTATTGGATCTCAAGTTTTCAGCAGAGGTTTGGACAAGATCATTTTGGTGGAGAAGGAAGAAGCCATAAGAGTTTTTGGCTTTATGCCTGGATACAGTGGATCTAGAGCTGGATATTTTGGAGTTCTTGGCTCCTATTTGCTCTCTTATGTAGGAGATAGTAAGAATTTGAAGCTTCTTCCAGGCTATCGGAAACAAGAGTTTTTGAAATACAGAGGTCTTATTGAGTGGGATGAAACAAAAGATTACTCTAGAGGCCCTGTCGAGCTACCTGAAACCAAGGACTCCACTGAAGGCCCTGTTGAGGTGCCTGAAACTAAGGACTCTTCTGCAACACAATCAGACTAGAAGATGCCAAAGATTAAGGGTTTCTTGAAACCCATCTTTTCCCAACTCTTTGTTTGGTTTGTAACCATTCGATAAATCTTTGCTTTGCACAAGAATTTAAATATCTATCTTTTCTTCTTTGGGTAACAATTTGTATAGTCCTTGCTAAAGATGATGTATTGCTTGATGTGGTTGTATCTTTAAGCTTGAATTTATGCCAAATTTGTCGATAGAACCATTGAAAGACCTCTAATAAACTGTTGGCTTTGTGTCTTCCACCTCCATGTCTTGTATGTCTGAAATATTTTGTTCTTGCTTGATAATGTGATTTTTCTATACCTTGGGTTGACCAGATAGATAGAGATCCATATTGTTTAATAAAGTATGGAGCATGGTTGTATAGAATATGCTGCATAGTCAACAAATAAGGAAAGTTATTAAAAAATATTATATGAGTTCGACAATGAAGAAACAAAAATATACAAACTTCTTACCATATAGTGAGTAAAGTGTTGATCACCCCAAGCTTCTGTCATTGCCTTTTTGAAAAGGTTCAATTGGTTTTTAAAGTCTTTGAGATCATCATCATTCCATTCAGTCTTATCATAATAAAAAAACACTTTGTCTAGTGTTTCCCAAACTTTAGCTTTTCTATTTCGAGCTTGTCCATTATCAGTGTGATCCTTAACTGCATTATGTAGGGATTTCCACTGATGAAATTTAATAGTTGAGCCACCATTTCTCGAGTTTATCTTGCCAAGTCTCCCATGAAAGCCTAGAAACCTTCTAGCCTTCACTCCACCAATAGATGGTTTTTTTGGGACACAATTACCATCCTTAGACTTTTGAAGATCTGGTTCAATAACAACATTGCCACCATGCAAACCAATTGCAGAGAGAACTTTTTCAACCTTTGTTATAGCATCTGTTCTAGTTGATAATGGCTTCAACTTCCATGCAAATCCTATATAGAGATGAACAAGCTTTTCGATTATCCTGCAAAGTGCATGAAGTGTACAAATATGGGCATTCGCTAAAGGAATGTCCAAGACTGGTTTAAACTGTGGATCCTTATTGTGCCTAGAGGGAGCTCTATTCCAATTGCTTGAGTTTAACTCTACAGCTGGTGACATGCAGTATAAGCAAGGAGATCTCGAGTTAGCTCCCTTTGATACATTATACATACATTTGAGTGTCTTTAGATCACCAGCTATGTGCCACTCAATCCTGTAGTTCCCTAATCCTTCAACAAATAGCTCTTCTCCTGCTTGTTGCCTTTGAATAACATTAGGTATTGATGTTTGATGAAAAACCCAATATAGTATATCAAAATTCTCAGTATCTACCTCAAATGCTCCTAGCCACCAGATGTTATATTCAGATTGAACACTAAATGATGTTGAGTGATTGCAATGACTTGACGAAAGTGCTCTATTCATCAAGGTGATAGAGATTCTCTCCAATTTTTTACATTTCAGAATCTCACTTTCATCAAGTTTAATCACAAATCAATGCAAGTAGTTTAAATCAATCTAAGCATTGTAATCACTTTCGTCAATTTAAATCAATGCAAGTCATAAAATTTGATCATTAAGCATTGTAGGGTGGGCAAGTCAAGGAAAATATTGTTAAATTCATTGAATGTAACCTCCTTTTTCTTTCCCTTGAAGCTAGCCTTGATATGAAAAGGCTCACCTAGAATCTCCATCACTTTGTTATTAACTCTCTGTCTGATAGTCCTAACCACAAATGGTTTCGGAAGTATGCAATTGTGTACCTGTCCTTGCTTCATATTTGATTGTAAAAGTTGTAAAAGTTGCATATAAGCATCTCGACTAATACCAATACTATCCAGTGTCTTCTGTACTAACTCAGAATCCAAAGAATGATCCTTCACAAATGACTCCAAGCATTGTTTCTTTGCCTTTTTAAATTTCTTCTTCTCCAAAATATCCTTTGAAACCACTGAAGGAAGAAGATGATAATAAAACTGAGCTGCTTTTAAAGAATCTCTTTCACTTGCATTTGGTTGTAGAAGAGATCTAAGCAAAATTAACATCACAAATCAATGCAAGTAGTTTAAATAAAGCCATATTTAAGATTTTTCAAGTGAAAAAAAATATACATTGCTGCTTGGATTCTTTTACCACAGCCTCCTCCTCCTCATTTGAGATTCTCAATATTTTTAAGAGCTCTTTGTCGATTTCGAAGGCCTAATAAAGTTTGCTTTTGTTGATAAGCTTTGATACGCTTTTCCAATGAATGAAATTTTTGTTGACAATCCTCTAGCTTCTGCAACAACTCTATATTGTGTTTCATTAAAAGATGATTCTCTAGTCCAAGGATATCCTTTTCTGCAACAAGATTAAATGTATAACCTAAAAATCCATTGTAGCCATCACCAATAAACCTCATTAATGACGAGCTATTATAGAAAGGAGGAGTGTTATTTCTGCTAGAATCTTTGGGATATAGCTTTCCATCTAACCAAAGATCAATATTCTTCTTTCCTTCAAACCTCAGTATATGTTTCATAGACTCTGTAATCGTGATAGATTTTGTTCTCTTTCTTATCGCTTCATACTCACTCTCCAACTCAATATGAAGATGATAGAGAGGTCTTTTATGAGAGCTACAGAGATCATTAGATGATTGATCCATAGCTGAGTTACAGAGATCATTGGGTGATTGATCCATAGCTAAGGATATGATTAGAAGCAAGAACGAAAACAAAGAAGAGACTAATAAGGAGGAGAAAAAAAGAAGAGAGAAACGATGGAGAAACGATGGAGGGAGGCAATCGAGTATCCACCAAAATTCAAATTGAATATTACTTTTCACTTTAATGAGGAGAGGTAAGATCTTCATTATGACAACCTTGCCAACTTTATGGCGACCTAGATTTCTAGGTTTGATGTGACCACGAGAATATCACGATAATGACTTATTAACAAATTTTGATATTTTGACTTACCAAAATATAAACCTTTTAAAAATTCTATAAAATGATTTTATTTCGTAAATTGTTTTCTCTCTCCAGGATCTCTTACAGGGCATTTTCGAGACCTCAAAACTCCCCTAATGTCTGTGAACGGGAGTCGATGGGCATAGTCTTGCTGCGACATTTTATGCTCCTGCCATAAATCGTAACTTTCATTAGTATTTTCTACATATCAATTCGTTGGTTGCGTGAAAATAAAAACTCTATGTTTTTTTTTTTGAATGAACTTCTTAGGAAGCCATGTAGATTTTCCTTTTTAGACTTGAACTTTTGTCCTTTACTTCAAATTTTTTCTTGCCCATTTTTCTACCCCGTCCGTTTTTTTCATACTACATGCTTATGCTTTTCACTAACTTTACTTTAATGTATCCCCTTTGATTCATTTCTCATCTGATTCATTTCACCTTCACCATACCCCCTCCCCTTCCACCTTGAAAAGAATCCTTCCTAGGATTGAGGGTCAAAAGGTTAATGGCTCTCGGCATGTTGGGGTAGGAGTTACTTGTGAAGGAGCCAAGTATAGAAATTGGGATTGTATTCTAGTTGAGCTGCGCGGTCTAGATCGAAAGGTCGAATTCCCATGTGCATGATATATGTGAGAACATCCGTGAGGAGATCACCAGAGTCGACCCAACTTGCAACGTGAAGTTCTTCTTCTGTTAAGAGGCGATCGAGGTAGGGGTGTCCTTTGAGGTGTTCTTCCATGGGTCGGTTCTGAAGAGTGGTTAACACTCTATACGAGGTGGGCGTGATATAAGTGGGATCGTACTCTGTCGTTTTAATGGTGCGGCATTGCTCGGCGTTGGTCATTATGCGGCATCCTTCAAGTTCCCATTGTAGCCTAAGAGTATACCACTGCCTCAAAAAAGGTGATCCGGTGTCAACAGTGTGATAACTTTTCGATCTCTTGGTCAGTGATAGTAGAAGTGGTTCATGGATCGTATGACGTGATAAGGCGTTGTTTGATGGCTTGCTCTTTGGAGATCTCGCTTTTGATCAACTCAACGGCGGAGCGAGAAGCTTTTGCAAATGCGAATTCAAATGTCTCCCAAGAGCAAGGTATGTTGCACACTTCCGTTGCAAAGGGTTCCTTGAATAGTCCTAAGTCCAAGCGGCCGTAGTTGAGGGCTAGCGACACGAAGGTGGCATCGAGTCGTTTAATGCATTCCACTACATCATCCCCGGTGTCCTCCGCAAGGTCAGTGGCTAGCGCTAGGAAGGATTTTCATTCGTAGGAGGGCCTAAGCCCGACAGGTGGTTGAGGTTTAGCAGAACAAGCATTTTGGACGACAGAGATGGATGGTTGGGAGTTTCCTTGGGCCTCTAGTTGGGCTCTCTAGACTATGGGTGGATTAGGGTCAGCCTTAACAGATGGAGTGCTACATTCAGCTTTGCTTTGGGGAGTCGGATTGACTTGATCGGGTGATGCCTCTTGTGACGGTGGCTGTTGCTTGGGCCGATAGGTTTGTGCGACTCTCTTGGGTTGAAGCGTAGATGAGTCGGATGGTTGGAACTCTGGAGAGCACTGTGGCCTATGGTTTTGAGGTGTTAAGGAACGTGGGCTGATCAAGCTTGAGGCGTAGCATTGTAATCTAAGCAAAATTAACATCACAAATCAATGCAAGTAGTTTAAATAAAGCCATATTTAAGATTTTTCAAGTGAAAAAAAAATACCTTGCTGCTTGGATTCTTTTACCACATTCTCCTCCTCCTCGTTTGAGATTCTCAATATTTTTAAGAGCTCTTTGTCGATTTCGAAGGCCTAATAAAGTTTGCTTTTGTTGATAAGCTTTGATACGCTTTTCCAATGAATGAATTTTTTGTTGACAATCCTCTAGCTTCTGCAACAAGTCTATATTGTGTTTCATCAAAAGATGATTCTCTAGTCCAAGGATATCCTTTTCTGCAACAAGATTAAGTGTGTAACCTAAAAATCCATTGTAGCCATCACCAATAAACCTCATTAATGACGAGCTATTATAGAAAGGAGGAGTGCTATTTCTGCTAGGATCTTTGGGATATAGCTTTCCATCTAACCAAAGATCAATATTCTTCTTTCCTTCAAACCTCAGTATATGTTTCATAGACTCTGTAACCGTGATAGATTTTGTTCTCTTTCTTATCGCTTCATACTCACTCTCCAACTCAATATGAAGATGGTAGAGAGGTCTTTTATGAGAGATACAGAGATCATTAGATTATTGATCCATAGCTGAGTTACAGAGATCATTGGGTGATTGATCCATAGCTAAGGATATGATTAGAAGCAAGAACGAAAACAAAGAAGAGACTAATAAGGAGGAGAAAAAAAGAAGAGAGAGACGATGGAGAAACGATGGAGGGAGGCAATCGAGTATCCACCAAAATTCAAATTGAATATTACTTTTCACTTTAATGAGGAGAGGTAAGATCTTCATTATGACAACCTTACCAACTTTATGGCGACCTAGATTTCTAGGTTTGATGTGACCACGAGAATATCACGACAATGACTTATTAATAAATTTTGATATTTTAACTTACCAAAATATAAACCTTTTAAAAATTCTATAAAATGATTTTATTTCGTAAATTGTTTTCTCTCTCTAGGATCTCTTACAGGGCATTTTAGAGACCTCAAAACTCCCCTAATGTCTGTGAACGGGAGTCGATGGGCACAGTCTTGCTGCGACATTTTATGCTCCTGCCATAAATCGTAACTTTCATTAGTATTTTCCACATATCAATTCGTTGGTTGCGTGAAAATAAAAATTCTATGTTTTTTTTTAAAAATGAACTTCTTAGGAAGCCATGTAGAGTTTCCTTTTTAGACTTGGACTTTTGCCCTTTACTTCAAATTTTTTCCTGCCCATTTTCCTACCCCGTCCGTTTTTTTCATACTACATGCTTATGCTTTTCACTAACTTTACTTTCATGTATCCCCTTTGATTCATTTCTCATCTGATTCATTTCACCTTCACCATACCCCCTCCCCTTCCACCTTGAAAAGAATCCTTCCTAGGATTGAGGGTCAAAAGGTTAATGGCTCTCGGCATGTTGGGGTAGGAGTTACTTGTGAAGGAGCCAAGTATAGAAATTGGGATTGTATTCTAGTTGAGCTGTGCGGTCCAGATCGAAAGGTCGAATTCCCATGTGCATGATGTATGTGAGAACATCCGTGAGGAGATCACTAGAGTCGACCCAACTTGCAACGTGAAGTTCTTCTTCTGTTAAGAGGCGATCGAGGTAGGGGTGTCCTTTGAGGTGTTCTTCCATGGGTCGGTTCTGAAGAGTGGTTAACACTCTATACGAGGTGGGCGTGACGTAAGTGGGATCGTACTCTGTCGTTTTAATGGTGCGGCATTGCTCCGCGTTGGTCATTATGCGGCATCCTTCAACTTCCCATTGTAGCCTAAGAGTATACCAATGCCTCAAAAAAGGTGATCCGGTGTCAACAAGGTGTGATAACTTTGCGATCTCTTGGTCAGTGATAGTAGAAGTGGTTCGTGGATCCTATGATGTGATAAGGCGTGGTTTGATGGCTTGCTCTTTAGAGATCTCGCTTTTGATCAACTCAAGGGCGGAGCGAGAAGCTTTTGCAAATGCGAATTCAAATGTCTCCCAAGAGCAAGGTATGTTGCACACTTCCATTGCAAAGGGTTCCTCGAATAGTCCTAAGTCCAAGCGGCCGTAGTTGAGGGCTAGCGACACGAAGGTGGCATCGAGTCGTTTAATGCATTCCACTACATCATCCTCGGTGTCCTCCGCAAGGTCAGTGGCTAGCGCTAGGAAGGATTTTCATTCGTAGGAGGGCCTACGGCCGACAGGTGGTTGAGGTTTAGCAGAACAAGCATTTTGGACGACAGAGATGGATGGTTGGGAGTTTCCTTGGGCCTCTAGTTGGGCTCTCTAGAATATGGGTGGATTAGGGTCAGCCTTAACAAATGGAGTGCTACATTCAGCTTTGCTTTGGGGAGTCGGATTGACTTGATCGGGTGATGCCTCTTGTGACGGTGGCTGTTGCTTGGGCCGATAGGTTTGTGCGACTCTCTTGGGTTGAAGCGTAGATGAGTCGAATGGTTGGAACTCTGGAGAGCACTGTGGCCTATGGTTTTGAGGTGTTAAGGAACGTGGGCTGATCAAGCTTGAGGCGTAGCATTGTAATCTAAGCAAAATTAACATCACAAATCAATGCAAGTAGTTTAAATAAAGCCATATTTAAGATTTTTCAAGTGAAAAAAAATATACCTTGCTGCTTGGATTCTTTTACCACAGCCTCCTCCTCCTCGTTTGAGATTCTCAATATTTTTAAGAGCTCTTTGTCGATTTCGAAGGCCTAATAAAGTTTGCTTTTGTTGATAAGCTTTGATACGCTTTTCCAATGAATGAATTTTTTGTTGACAATCCTCTAGCTTCTGCAACAACTCTATATTGTATTTCATCAAAAGATGATTCGCTACTCCAAGGATACCCTTTTCTGCAACAAGATTAAGTGTATAACCTAAAAATCCATTGTAGCCATCACCAATAAACCTCATTAATGACGAGCTATTATAGAAAGGAGGAGTGCTATTTCTGCTAGGATCTTTGGGATATAGCTTTCCATCTAACCAAAGATCAATATTCTTCTTTCCTTCAAACCTCAGTATATGTTTCATAGACTCTGTAACCGTGATAGATTTTGTTCTCTTTCTTATCGCTTCATACTCACTCTCCAACTCAATATGAAGATGATAGAGAGGTCTTTTATGAGAGCTACAGAGATCATTAGATGATTGATCCATAGCTGAGTTACAGAGATCATTGGGTGATTGATCCATAGCTAAGGATATGATTAGAAGCAAGAACGAAAACAAAGAAGAGACTAATAAGGAGGAGAAAAAAAGAAGAGAGAAACGATGGAGAAACGATGGAGGGAGGCAATCGAGTATCCACCAAAATTCAAATTGAATATTACTTTTCACTTTAGTGAGGAGACGTAAGATCTTCATTATGACAACCTTACCAACTTTATGGCGACCTAGATTTCTAGGTTTGATGTGACCACGAGAATATCACGACAATGACTTATTAATAAATTTTGATATTTTAACTTACCAAAATATAAACCTTATGAAAATTCTATAAAATGATTTTATTTCGTAAATTATTTTCTCTCTCTAGGATCTCTTACAGGGCATTTTAGAGACCTCAAAACTCCCCTAATGTCTGTGAACGGGAGTCGATGGGCACAGTCTTGCTGCGACATTTTATGCTCCTGCCATAAATCGTAACTTTCATTAGTATTTTCCACATATCAATTCGTTGGTTGCGTGAAAATAAAAACTCTATGTCTTTCTTTTTAAATGAACTTCTTAGGAAGCCATGTAGATTTTCCTTTTTAGACTTGGACTTTTGCCCTTTACTTCAAATTTTTTCCTGCCCATTTTCCTACCCCGTCCGTTTTTTTCATACTACATGCTTATGCTTTTCACTAACTTTACTTTAATGTATCCCCTTTGATTCATTTCTCATCTGATTCATTTCACCTTCACCATACCCCCTCCCCTTCCACCGTGAAAAGAATCCTTCCTAGCATTGAGGGTCAAAAGGTTAATGGCTCTCGGCATGTTGGGGTAGGAGTTACTTGTGAAGGAGCCAAGTATAGAAATTGGGATTGTATTCTAGTTGAGCTGCGCGGTCCAGATCGAAAGGTCGAATTCCCATGTGCATGATGTATGTGAGAACATCCGTGAGGAGATCACTAGAGTCGACCCAACTTGCAACGTGAAGTTCTTCTTCTGTTAAGAGGCGATCGAGGTAGGGGTGTCCTTTGAGGTGTTCTTCCATGGGTCGGTTCTGAAGAGTGGTTAACACTCTATACGAGGTGGGCGTGATGTAAGTGGGATCGTACTCTGTCGTTTTAATGGTGCGGCATTGCTCGGCGTTGGTCATTATGCGGCATCCTTCAACTTCCCATTGTAGCCTAAGAGTATACCACTGCCTCAAAAAGGGTGATCCGGTGTCAACAAGGTGTGATAACTTTGCGATCTCTTGGTCAGTGATAGTAGAAGTGGTTCGTGGATCGTATGACGTGATAAGACGTTGTTTGATGGCTTGCTCTTTGGAGATCTCGCTTTTGATCAACTCAACGGCGGAGCGAGAAGCTTTTGCAAATGCGAATTCAAATGTCTCCCAAGAGCAAGGTATGTTGCACACTTCCGTTGCAAAGGGTTCCTCGAATAGTTCTAAGTCCAAGCGGCCGTAGTTGAGGGCTAGCGACACGAAGGTGGCATCGAGTCGTTTAATGCATTCCACTACATCATCCCCGGTGTTCTCCGCAAGGTCAGTGGCTAGCGCTAGGAAGGATTTTCATTCGTAGGAGGGCCTAAGCCCGACAGGTGGTTGAGGTTTAGCAGAACAAGCATTTTGGACGACAGAGATGGATGGTTGGGAGTTTCCTTGGGCCTCTAGTTGGGCTCTCTAGAATATGGGTGGATTAGGGTCAGCCTTAACAGATGGAGTGCTACATTCACCTTTGCTTTGGGGAGTCGAATTGACTTGATCGGGTGATGCCTCTTGTGACGGTGGCTGTTGCTTGGGCCGATAGGTTTGTGCGACTCTCTTGGGTTGAAGCGTAGATGAGTCGGATGGTTGGAACTCTGGAGAGCACTGTGGCCTATGGTTTTGAGGTGTTAAGGAACGTGGGCTGATCAAGCTTGAGGCGTCGCATTGTAATCTAAGCAAAATTAACATCACAAATCAATGCAAGTAGTTTAAGTAAAGCCATATTTAAGATTTTTCAAGTGAAAAAAATATACCTTGCTGCTTGGATTCTTTTACCACAGCCTCCTCCTCCTCGTTTGAGATTCTCAATATTTTTAAGAGCTCTTTGTCGATTTCGAAGGCCTAATAAAGTTTGCTTTTGTTGATAAGCTTTGATACGCTTTTCCAATGAATGAATTTTTTGTTGACAATCCTCTAGCTTCTGCAACAACTCTATATTGTGTTTCATCAAAAGATGATTCACTAGTCCAAGGATACCCTTTTCTGCAACAAGATAAAGTGTATAACCTAAAAATCCATTGTAGCCATCACCAATAAACCTCATTAATGACGAGCTATTATAGAAAGGAGGAGTGCTATTTCTGCTAGGATCTTTGGGATATAGCTTTCCATCTAACCAAAGATCAATATTCTTCTTTCCTTCAAACCTCAGTATATGTTTCATAGACTCTGTAACCGTGATAGATTTTGTTCTCTTTCTTATCGCTTCATACTCACTATCCAACTCAATATGAAGATGATAGAGAGGTCTTTTATGAGAGCTATAGAGATCATTAGATGATTGATCCATAGCTGAGTTACAGAGATCATTGGGTGATTGATCCATAGCTAAGGATATGATTAGAAGCAAGAACGAAAACAAAGAAGAGACTAATAAGGAGGAGAAAAAAAGAAGAGAGAAACGATGGAGAAACGATGGAGGGAGGCAGTCGAGTATCCACCAAAATTCAAATTGAATATTACTTTTCACTTTAGTGAGGAGAGGTAAGATCTTCATTATGACAACCTTACCAACTTTATGGCGACCTAGATTTCTAGGTTTGATGTGACCACGAGAATATCACGACAATGACTTATTAACGAATTTTGATATTTTAACTTACCAAAATATAAACCTTTTAAAAATTCTATAAAATGATTTTATTTCGTAAATTGTTTTCTCTCTCTAGGATCTCTTACAGGGAATTTTCGAGACCTCAAAACTCCCCTAATGTCTGTGAACGGAAGTCGATGGGCACAGTCTTGCTGCGACATTTTATGCTCCTGCCATAAATCGTAACTTTCATTAGTATTTTCCACATATCAATTCGTTGGTTGCGTGAAAATAAAAACTCTATGTTTTTTTAAAAAAAATGAACTTCTTAGGAAGCCATGTAGATTTTCCTTTTTAGACTTGGACTTTTGCCGTTTACTTCAAATTTTTTCCTGCCCATTTTCCTACCCCGTCCGTTTTTTTCGTACTACATGCTTATGCCTTTCACTAACTTTACTTTAATGTATCCCCTTTGATTCATTTCTCATCTGATTCATTTCACCTTCACCATACCCCCTCCCCTTCTACCTTGAAAAGAATCCTTCCTAGGATTGAGGGTCAAAAGGTTAATGGCTCTCGGCATGTTGGGGTAGGAGTTACTTGTGAAGGAGCCAAGTATAGAAATTGGGATTGTATTCTAGTTGAGCTGCGCGGTCCAGATCAAAAGGTCGAATTCCCATGTGCGTGATGTATGTGAGAACATCCGTGAGGAGATCACCAGAGTCGACCCAACTTGCAACGTGAAGTTCTTCTTCTGTTAAGAGGCGATCGAGGTAGGGGTGTCCTTTGAGGTGTTCTTCCATGGGTCGGTTCTGAAGAGTGGTTAACACTCTATACGAGGTGGGCGTGACGTAAGTGGGATCGTACTCTGTCGTTTTAATGGTGCGGCATTGCTCGGCGTTGGTCATTATGCGGCATCCTTCAACTTCCCATTGTAGCCTAAGAGTATACCAATGCCTCAAAAAAGGTGATCCGGTGTCAACAAGGTGTGATAACTTTGCGATCTCTTGGTCAGTGATAGTAGAAGTGGTTCGTGGATCCTATGACGTGATAAGGCGTGGTTTGATGGCTTGCTCTTTAGAGATCTCGCTTTTGATCAACTCAAGGGCGGAGCGAGAAGCTTTTGCAAATGCGAATTCAAATGTCTCCCAAGAGCAAGGTATGTTGCACACTTCCATTGCAAAGGGTTCCTCGAATAGTCCTAAGTCCAAGCGGCCGTAGTTGAGGGCTAGCGACACGAAGGTGGCATCGAGTCGTTTAATGCATTCCACTACATCATCCTCGGTGTCCTCCGCAAGGTCAGTGGCTAGCGCTAGGAAGGATTTTCATTCGTAGGAGGGCCTACGGCCGACACTTGGTTGAGGTTTAGCAGAACAAGCATTTTGGACGACAGAGATGGATGGTTGGGAGTTTCCTTGGGCCTCTAGTTGGGCTCTCTAGAATATGGGTGGATTAGGGTCAGCCTTAACAGATGGAGTGCTACATTCAGCTTTGCTTTGGGGAGTCGGATTGACTTGATCGGGTGATGCCTCTTGTGACGGTGGCTGTTGCTTGGGCCGATAGGTTTGTGCGACTCTCTTGGGTTGAAGCGTAGATGAGTCGGATGGTTGGAACTCTGGAGAGCACTGTGGCCTATGGTTTTGAGGTGTTAAGGAACGTGGGCTGATCAAGCTTGAGGCGTAGCATTGTAATCTAAGCAAAATTAACACCACAAATCAATGCAAGTAGTTTAAATAAAGCCATATTTAAGATTTTTCAAGTGAAAAAAAATATACATTGCTGCTTGGATTCTTTTACCACAGCCTCCTCCTCCTCGTTTGAGATTCTCAATATTTTTAAGAGCTCTTTGTCGATTTCGAAGGCCTAATAAAGTTTGCTTTTGTTGATAAGCTTTGATACGCTTTTCCAATGAATGAATTTTTTGTTGACAATCCTCTAGCTTCTGCAACAACTCTATATTGTGTTTCATCAAAAGATGATTCTCTAGTCCAAGGATATCCTTTTCTGCAACAAGATTAAGTGTATAACCTAAAAATCCATTGTAGCCATCACCAATAAACCTCATTAATGACGAGCTATTATAGAGAGGAGGAGTGCTATTTCTGCTAGGATCTTTGGGATATAGCTTTCCATCTAACCAAAGATCAATATTCTTCTTTCCTTCAAACCTCAGTATATGTTTCATAGACTCTGTAACCGTGATAGATTTTGTTCTCTTTATTATCGCTTCATACTCACTCTCCAACTCAATATGAAGATGATAGAGAGATCTTTTATGAGAGATACAGAGATCATTAGATGATTGATCCATAGCTGAGTTACAGAGATCATTGGGTGATTGATCCATAGCTAAGGATATGATTAGAAGCAATAACGAAAACAAAGAAGAGACTAATAAGGAGGAGAAAAAAAGAAGAGAGAGACGATGGAGAAACGATGGAGGGAGGCAATCGAGTATCCACGAAAATTCAAATTGAATATTACTTTTCACTTTAATGAGGAGAGGTAAGATCTTCATTATGACAACCTTACCAACTTTATGGCGACCTAGATTTCTAGGTTTGATGTGACCACGAGAATATCACGACAATGACTTATTAATAAATTTTGATATTTTAACTTACCAAAATATAAACCTTTTGAAAATTCTATAAAATGATTTTATTTCGTAAATTGTTTTCTCTCTCTAGGATCTCTTACAGGGCATTTTCGAGACCTCAAAACTCCCCTAATGTCTGTGAACGAGAGTCGATGGGCACAGTCTTGCTGCGACATTTTATGCTCCTACCATAAATCGTAACTTTCATTAGTATTTTCCACATATCAATTCGTTGGTTGCGTGAAAATAAAAACTCTATGTTTTTTTTAAAAAAATGAACTTCTTAGGAAGCCATGTAGATTTTCCTTTTTAGACTTGGACTTTTGCCGTTTACTTCAAATTTTTTCCTGCCCATTTTCCTACCCCGTCCGTTTTTTTCATACTACATGCTTATGCTTTTCACCAACTTTACTTTAATGTATCCCCTTTGATTCATTTCTCATCTGATTCATTTCACCTTCACCATACCCCCTCCCCTTCCACCTTAGAAGAATCCTTCCTAGGATTGAGGATCAAAAGGTTAATGGCTCTCGGCATGTTGGGGTAGGAGCTACTTGTGAAGGAGCGAAGTATAGAAATTGGGATTGTATTCTAGTTGAGCTGCGCGGTCCAGATCGAAAGGTCGAATTCCCATGTGCATGATGTATGTGAGAACATCCGTGAGGAGATCACCAGAGTCGACCCAACTTTCAACGTGAAGTTCTTCTTTTGTTAAGAGGCGATCGAGGTAGGGGTGTCCTTTGAGGTGTTCTTCCATGGGTCGGTTCTGAAGAGTGGTTAACACTCTATACGAGGTGGGCGCGACGTAAGTGGGATCGTTACTTTGTCGTTTTAATGGTGCGGTATTGCTCGGCGTTGGTTATTATGCGGCATCCTTCAACTTCCCATTGTAGCCTAAGAGTATACCACTGCCTCAAAAAAGGTGATCCGGTGTCAACAAGGTGTGATAACTTTGCGATCTCTTGGTCAGTGATAGTAGAAGTGGTTCATGGATCGTATGACGTGATAAGGCGTTGTTTGATGGCTTGCTCTTTGGAGATCTCACTTTTGATCAACTCAACGGCGGAGCGAGAAGCTTTTGCAAATGCGAATTCAAATGTCTCCCAAGAGCAAGGTATGTTGCACACTTCCGTTGCAAAGGGTTCCTCGAATAGTCCTAAGTCCAAGCGGCCGTAGTTGAGGGCTAGCGACACGAAGGTGGCATCGAGTCGTTTAATGCATTCCACTACATCATCCCCGGTGTCCTCCGCAAGGTCAGTGGCTAGCGCTAGGAAGGATTTTCATTCGTAGGAGGGCCTAAGGCCGACAGATGATTGAGGTTTAGCAGAACAAGCATTTTGGACGACAGAGATGGATGGTTGGGAGTTTCCTTGGGCCTCTAGTTGGGCTCTCTAGAATATGGGTGGATTAGGGTCAGCCTTAACAGATGGAGTGCTACATTCAGCTTTACTTTGGGGAGTCGGATTGACTTGATCGGGTAATGCCTCTTGTGACGGTGGCTGTTGCTTGGGCCGATAGGTTTGTGCGACTCTCTTGGGTTGAAGCGTAGATGAGTCGGATGGTTGGAAATCTGGAGAGCACTGTGGCCTATGGTTTTGAGGTGTTAAGGAACTTGGGCTGATCAAGCTTGAGGGTGGCGTATGACTAGTGCCTTTGGCCGTGGAGGCCTTAGGGATCCACAGTGAGGTATTTCCCTCATAGTAGCCTTGCACATGCAAGAGGGCTTTCGGGACCCATCTTTGCTTAATCACGCAGCTCTTCCTGTGACTGCGTCTTGGCCTCCTAGGTTTAGAGTGCTGGGTCTTATGAGGATAGGCGCATCCTGCCCTAGGCGGTTGTTGCAGCTATTTAGGCACCCACTGGAGGTGAGGCTGTTGGCCCTTGCTTTGGTTGCTGTGGGCTGCGGTTTATGGAAGTAGGGGAGCAGCGGCCGCGCACTACCCCCTCCTTAGTCTTGCCTACGGATGTTTCTACCGGTGGCTTTGCGGATGGTGATGGTGTCGTGCAGCCCTTGCTGAAAGCTGTGACAATGCACACATTGCCTATTGCTAGGTGGATGCGCTGCGACTCATAATTAACATTGCAGTGAGTCTAGTTTTTGAAGGTTTGTCCCAACAACGACTCTATGGTTGCATCTGTAGCACTTGGAAACATGTAAAGAAGCATTGGAACAATCTCAGGCTCGATGGAAATGGCGACTCTGCACTTGTCGAGAAGTGCATATGATTGAGTCCCATATGGGTTTAATTTGGCAGTTGTGGGTTGAAGTAGGGGTTTGCCAAGTTGGATCCAATGATTGTGGGTTAAGACATTGAAGTCTGCTCCCTCGTCGATGAAGGCATTGAAAGCACATGTTTGCTTGGCAGTGACCGTGACACGGAGGTAAGCGGGTTCTACAGCTTCCTCATCATCTTCGTTGATTTTAGCGATTGTAGCCACTCATACTTTAACTGGTGGCTCTAACAAGGGTGGCTCATGTAAAGGATGCATGGGAGGAAAGTACTTCTTGACACAACTGCCATTGAAGAAGCCTATTCCCTCACCATCTAGTGTCTCAAGCTCGACATTGCCGGTTTCGCTGATCGCACGAACCTTGAAGGGTCCGAGACCTCTGAATTTCATTTTTTGCTTATGCCCCTTAACTGAATGAAGGAGCACTAAGCCACCCTATTCAAACTGGCGCTGCTTGACATGCTTGTCAAACCAGCTTTTGCGTCAGACTTTCTCACAAATCAGCGCGTGGGTGGCTAGAAGACGAGTTTCTGATAGGCGTTCTAGCTCGACCAGGCGTTGCGTCCATGCCTTCTTCCCTTCCCATCGTTCTTGAAGTGCTATTCTCAGGCTAGGAATGAAGAATTCTAATGGTAGAATTGCCTCAATTCCATAGGTCAGCCCAAAGGGGGTTTGTCCGACAGTCGTTTTATAAGCTGTGCGGTAGGCCCATAAGGCTGCCATTAGCTTGTTGTCCCAGTTGCTGCGTGAGGTTGAGACTATTTTAGTCAGGACATTGATAAGAATCTTGTTAGTTTATTCTGCCTGACCGTTAGCCTGAGGGTAGTATGGTGAGGATTTGCGATGGATGATGAGAAAGGTAGATAGGAGATGTGCTATCACATCGTTGATGAAGTGTGTGCCTTGGTCGCTAACCAGTTCGATGGGGCAACCAAAGCGAGAGATCAATTGCTCCCACAAGAACTTGGCAGTCATCCTAGCGTCATTTTTTCATGTGGCTCTTGCCTCTGCCCATTTTGTGAGGTAATCTGTGGGCCACCACGATGTACTTGGCTTGTGAGTACTGCATCGCAGGACTGATGGGTCCTATGAAGTCAATTCTCCATTTTTCGAAGGGTTGGCAAGCAATAATTGGGGTCAACTCCATTTGATATTTACGAATCGAGACTTTTGTTCGTTGGCACTCATCATAATGCTTGACGAATCGCTTGGCGTCGCGGAAAAGTGTGGGCCACCATAATTAAGACTGCAGCACCTTCCGTGCTGTCATGTCTCCACTAAAGTGTCCTCCTGTAATGCCATTGTGCACCATCAAGAGCACATCGTGCATCTCATGCTCACACACGCACCTACGCAGCAATCCGTCTTGCCCTAGCCTATAGGGTTGGCCTGCAATCAGCTGGTAGGGCTGGATCTTCAGGATCAAGTGCCTAAGTCGGGCCTTTTCTATTGGTCTCTCAGGTAGTCTGTGCTCGAGCACTTGGACTATGTCGTCTGCCCGATATGGCGTTAGATCAGCCTTAAATAAATCTTTCTCGCCGCTGGACAGGTGGAATAAGTGGGCATCAAGTAACTCGTCAATGATGCCTTGTCCAACGGCTTCTCCTATGGTGGGGATGCGTGACATGTGATCAGCCATGTAATGTTGTTTTCCTCTTCGTACTACCACGGAGAAATCGAACTCTAGAAGTAGGAGGAGCCATTGAGCTATGCACCCTGTAGCACAAGGTTTGTTTACTAAAAAGAGCAGGGCTTGATGGTCCACGAAAAAGATGAAGGGTGTGGCCAATAGATAATGCCGGAATTTCTTCACAGTGAATACCATGGCTAATCCCTCCCTTTCTGTTATCGAGTAATTCATTTCTGTCTCAATGAGTTGTCTGCTAGCAAAGCTCACTAGGTAATCTAAGTTGTGCTCAACAGGTTGGCACAGCACTGCCCCAATGGCAAACTTAGAAGCATCGATGTGCACGTGGAAGGTAATGGTCCAATCTGGAGCTTGTAGAATTGGTGTTGTTATTAGAGCCCTTTTCAATTCTTCGTACACTCGTTGGCATGCCTCGGTCCACTCGAAGACAATTAGCAGCTTGTACAATGGTCTGGCCATCAGCACATAGTTCAGCACAAACCGCCGATAGTATCCTGTATGGCCTACGAAGCATTGAACTCCCTTGTAATTAATTGGGGGTGGAAGGTCAACAATAACCTTGACCTTCGAGAAGTCAGTGGCAATGCCATTCTTCGACACCATGTGTCCTAAGATGCATCCGTGCTTTACCCAAAACTGACACTTCAAGGGGTTCAAGGAGAGACAATATAAGCGGCACCGTTCAAAGACTGCGCGGAGTTTGTCTAAGTGTTCGATCTAGGTCGAATGGACACACAGGTCGTCGACAAAGACCTCTAACTCCTTGCGAAGCATGTCCTTAAAGATGGTGCACATGAGGCATTGAAAAGTGGCGGGGCATTGGTCAACTCGAAGGGCATGACTATGTATGCAAAGACGCCCCACTCAGTGACAAAGGCGGTCTTGTGCCTGTCGGTAGGATGCACTTGCACCTGGTTGTACCCTGAGAAGCCATCCAGAAAACTGTAGGCTTCCTTGCCTGCCACCCTCTCAAGCATGTGCTCGATGTATGGCAATGGATAGTTATCTCTCTTCGTAGCAGTGTTCACCTTCTTGTAATTGACGCACACTCGGATTTTTCCATTCTTCTTCATCACAATGACTATGGGTGATACCCAGTCTATGTGCTCAATTTCGTAAATGAATCCAACTCTCATCAGCTTGTCAATTTCCTCTTTGACAGCATGAGCGTGTTTTGGATTCATAGGGTACGGTCGGGCTGCTTGACCGGCATTGCGTCGGACGTCATGGGTATGTTGTGAGTCACAACACTCGGATCTACCCCCTATAGCTCTTCTAAGGACCAAGAAAAAACATCTATGTCCTCTCGCAAGAGAGTGACAAGACTCGTTTCTTCTTTACCAGTCAAGTCATCGGCAATGAACACTAGTCGTGGTGTTTCCCCTTCTTGGGCTAGGTCTACCTCCTTGACTTTGGCTCATCCCTTGATTGGTTTGCTCGTCTGCCCTTGACGTTTGGCACCTAACAGAACTACTACCCTATTCCCTTTTTTGAATTTCGTGAAGCGTTTAGGGAGGTCCTGCGACTTTCGTTGTTCTTCTGATTGTGTATCCCTAGGTTGCTTTGCCTTTTCCTGCCTTAACCGTCTGCGCCTTAGGTGGACGGGTAGGTCCCCCTTGGTGCGTCTGGTCATGGGCGGCCTAGGGATCTCTGGATCACTATCCGAAGTAACTTTCGATTCAAAGTCAAACCCTCCATCTTTGCTAGAAGAGATGGTCTCCCCTGGTGGCCGCAATTCAGATGGCAATTTGGTCCTAAGTATTGATGTCGTTCCTGGCTGGGCTAGGCCAACTTGCTCAAGGTCTATGGCTCATATGCATTCCAACCAAGCGCGATCACATTCCATGCGCATGACTCCTCACTCTACTCGAAGGGCCTGCCTTCCCTGCGGCTTGGCGTCTGCTTGTATCTGCTCAATTTCTCGTCCTTCAATATCGTATTCTATGGTATCTACTTCACCCTCGCTCTCATCACTGAACGATTGGCAGTCTTCGTATTCGTCGCTGGAATGTTTGTCATTTGACTGCTCCTCGTCTCCTAGGGCTTGGTATGCCTCGTGTTGTTAGTGAGGAACTAGGGCCCAGTTATACATGAGGTTCAAATCGTGCACCCTGGTCCATTGCCACTTGGATTCCTCTAAGAGATCCTAGAGTGGTTTGAAATTTACAGCTGGGTTGCCAGCTAGCTGGTTCATTAGGTATTCCAGTATCCCCTAGAGTTCCCTTTTGTTGGAAGGTACGTGGAAGGTGACATGCTTAGGCTTTCCATGGAGGCTTGCTGCCATCATGCAGACTGGTGTAGAGAGTGCTTCATTGGTCTTGTCGATCATTTTGATGGCTTGCTCGTATGCCTCCTGGTCTGAGAATGGCAGGTCGATTGTAGTGAGAATATGCATCCAATCCCGCTCATCCTCTGGGCATGGGATATACTTGGTCAAGGGCCCATAGGGCTTCTTGACCTGAATGTTCCCTTTGAGCATAGCAGAGATGGCATCTAGGTTGACTGGTGAGGTCTTCCAAGTGTCCATCTCTATTCTTACGGCGTCTGTTCTATTGCCAAGGAAGATCAAGCCGTTACCCCAATCTTCGATGACTCTAGCGTTGCGCATCCAAGGTCGGCCTAATAGGATATCATAGTCTACTCCCTTCACGACTATAAAGTCGACAGAGAACTGGACACCTGCAATCTTCACTGGTCAATTCTTTAGTACCCCGAATGGCTTCACTCTCATGCCGTTTGCTAGCATGACATTAAACCTAGCAGCTTCGACAGGCGGGTTTCCCCAAGTCTGAAGCACTGCGTGGCTAAGCACACTAACCCCAACTCCCGTGTCTACGATTCCCTTTCTTGTTGTGTCACCCAAGGCTAGGACCAGCAGGACCGCGTGCATCTTAGAGCCTTCCCAAAAGGCCTTGACGTGCAAAGATTTAGGCACGGAGTGTAGCATCAAACTTGGCAATTGTGTTTCTACATCCTGGTCTCGAGGGTCTGCCGTGACTTGCTCTTGTGATCCTTCGACCTGTCAAGATTGTGGGAGAGAAGAAAGGAGTCTCACTTGTAGCTTTCTTGCTTGCACAATGGGGGAACACACACAAGGGTGGAGGCTGAAAACTGTTTTTCTCTTCTTAGTTGTGTAAGCCAAAAGAACTCTAATACAAAGAAATAGAAGAACCCTCTATATGGGTCTCAAACCAAACTCAAATAACTAAGGTGGCATACTAACTAAGCCACGAACTAGAGTAGATAAGGATAGCTGTCATGTAGCTATTATTCATGGGCGGTGTACCAAACGCATCTCAACTGACACGTCGGTGACATAAATGCACAACGGTCACCCTGGCATATCACAAGTGCAGCTCGATATCTCAACACTCCCCCTCGAGCTCAATCCCAATTCCTGCACACCAAGTAGGTCTCTGAACTTGCGCAGCTTCTCTGCACCCAATGCCTTCGTAAATATGTCAGCTACCTGATCTTCTGTGTTGACATAAACTAGATCAATAAGACCTAGTAAAACCCTCTCTCGCACATAGTGATAATGCACCTCAATGTGCTTTGTTCTAGCATGATAGACTGGGTTATTTGCCAAGTGTATACTACTCGTGTTGTCACAATAAATGACAACTGACCCATCTGTAGGCTGATGCATATCATAAAGTAGCTTATGCAACCAAGCTACCTCACATGTAGCCATTGCTGCGCCCCTGTACTCAGCCTCTGTGCTGGATAAGGCAAATGTAGGCTGTTTCTTGCTGCTCCAAGTGACTGCAGCACTCCCAAAAGAGAACAGATATCCACTGGTAGATCGTCTATCAGAAATGCTACCAGCCCAATCAACATCAGTGTATCCATGTAACTGTATCTGAACCCCAGTCTCATAAAATAGTCCATACTGCAATGTGGACTTCACATACTTGAGTATGCGTCTAGCCGCATCCAAATGCGGTTTCCTTGGAGCCTCCATAAACTGACTTACCAATCCAACAGCATAGCTCAAATCTGGCCTGGTAATAGTCATATAAATCGAGCTTCCTACTATGCGTCTGTACATAGTAGGGTCTTCCAGAAGCTCATCTACATCTGTGCTCAGCTTCACATTCTGCTCCAAAGGAACTGAAATAGGCTTACAGCCTGTCATCCCATATTTGGACAACATATCCAATCCATACTGCCTCTGCAAGAGCTGTATCCCACTTGGTGATCTAATCACCTCAATGCCCAAGAAATAACGCAGCTCTCCCAAATCCTTCATCTCAAACTTCTGCTTCAATAGCATTTTCACATGAAGGATATATTTATCACTGTCACCTATCATAATCAAATCATCAACATAAATGACAAGTAGTATAATCTTTCTATGTTTTTCTCACATAAAGTGAGAAATCTGCCTTGGAAATCTGAAAGCCAATAGTGACAAGATATTGTCCTATCTTGTCAGACCATGCTCTAGGTGCTTGCTTCAAGCCATACAAGGCTTTCTTCAACCTGCAAACAAACTCAGGATGAACAACATGCACATAACCTGGTGGATGCTCCATATAGACCTCTTCTTGCAAATCACCATGCAAGAAGGTATTCTTTACATCCATCTGATGTAAAGACCATCCCTTTGATGCAACCATAGCAATGACTGCTCTTACGATTGCCATCCTTGCAACCGGACTGAATGTTTCTTCATAGTCAATGCCATATGTTTGTGCATACCCCTTAACTACTAATCTTGCCTTGTATCTGTTCACAGAACCATCTGCATTGTGCTTCACCTTATAAACCCACTTACAGTCAATTGCATTCTTACCTTTAGGCAAAGGTACCAATTTCCATGTAGCATTTGCTTCCAAGGCATCCATTTCTTTATCCATGGCTTTCTCCCATTTTTCTTTTCCATGGCTTGCTCAAAAGAAGTGGGTTGACATGCGCAAAGTAGGTTCACTCCCAGGTGCTCTCAAAACATCCCTGGTCTTCCTTACTCCAGGTGTAACAATAGAAGGAATACCCAACTCATCATCAATGCTCTATTCTGAGCCACTGGATTCACCATCCACATAAGAGTGACCTACATTCACATCAAACATGGGCTGATCTACCTTCTCTTTTCCTTTTCGTGATACCTGCATACCACTATTTGTACTGCCTTGAGAAGATTCTCCTGATCTCAATCTGCCTGTCCATGGCGAAGAATGTGAACCACTGCTAGAGGACGCTCCAGGTCCACTAATATCTTGTGACTGTTGTTGACAATTCTGTGCAACATTACCATTTTGTGCATCTACATTATCAATCACATTTACTGATTTATACCAGCTACTCATCTCATCAAAAACAACATCTTTGCTCACTGTAAACTTACGAATAGAAGGGTTATAACATCTATACCCTTTTTGCTGCAGAGAGTAACCAATAAAGATGCACTTCTCAGCTTTTGGATCCAACTTGGATCTCAACTCATCTGGCACATGTACATAGGCAATGCAGCAAAAAATTTTCAAATGAGAAATATCTGGTTTCCTACCAGTATACCTCTCCTCTTGAGTCATCCCATGTATTGCTGCAGTGGGAGTCCTGTTCATTATATAGACTGCTGTAGCAACTGCTTCAACCCAATAAAAATCTGGCAAGCCTTTTTTGTTGAGCATGACACGAGATACCTCTCCAATATGCCTGTTTTTCCTTTCTGCAATTCTATTTCGTTGTGGGGTATGACTGCATGAATATTGCTGCTTTATGCCATGCTCCTGCAAGAACCTTGCAAACTCATTTGAGAGGTACTCTCCCCCTCCATCTGACCTTAGGCATTTTATTTGCAGGCCTGTTTCTTTTTCAACCATAGCTTTAAGAGTTTTGAAATGCCCAAAAACATCACTTTTCTTTTTCATAAAATACACCCAAACTTTTCTGCTATAGTCATCAATAAAAGTAACAAAATAATGATAGCCTCCAAGAGATGCAGCTTTAGTAGTCCACACATCAGAGTGGATTAATTCCAATGGCTTCTTACTCTCTTGAACATGTCTAGGAAATGGTTTCCTTGCCTGCTTTCCAAACTGATAGGCTTCACATACCTTATGCATTTATGCAACCTTGAATTTAGGCAATCCTGCAACAATATTTTGGGCCTGCATTGATTTAAGTCGCTGTACATTAACATGACCAATGCGTTTATGCTAGATATCAATATCTGCAACTACACCGGTCCCATGTGCAAATATTGCTGCACTCAATTCAGGCATGTCTGCATCCAAGGTAAACATTATGCCCTTCTTCTTTCCTTTTGCTATCAAGCGACCTTTATTTTTTATATCCTCAACAAAGCATCCATGAGGATTAAATCTGACCTACAAGCCCTACTCAACCATTTGACCAACAGAAACCAGATTATTGGTGATATTCGGGACATGAAATACATCAGACAGGTATTTCTTTTTCCCATCCTGCATAGACAAAGGAATTTTTCCAATCTGCACAATAGGATATGCAGTATCATCACCAGTCTCCACAAATCCTCGTTTTTCCATTTTCCTTGCATCCTCCATCCATTCTGCATGACCTGTCATGTGGTTTGATGCACTTGAGTCAACACACCATACATCATTGCTTTCTTCTGCACTTGTCATAGAATTATTCATGTGTTGCACCATAAACAAATGCTCATTTCTGTCATCACCCTGTCTGCTACTAGAAGATGCATAATTCCCTTGTTGCAGTTTTTCATTCATGATGTCATTCTGCTTTTTATAGCAGTCTTTAGCCATATGACCCATTTTACCACAGTAGTAGCATTCAACATTACTGTTTGTATTTTGGCCTCTTTGCCATCCACCGCGACCTCTTTGGCTCCCCCTGCCTCTAGAGTTACCACGTCCTCCTCCATAGGACTGGTTTTCTTGAGTTTGCTGCATATTCTGATTTCTACCACGGCCTCCAAATCGGCCTCCTCTACCTCTGCCTCTACCTCTTCCAGCATTTGAGTAGAAGACAACTTCTTTTGAAGTTCCTCCTGAAGAAGATGCACCACCATTTCTCTGCTCCTTAGAAATTAGAAGAGCAATCAACTCTTCAAAATCAGGAAATCTTTCACGAACTGAAATGGATGTCCGAAACTGTGCATAATCCTTTCCTAGACCATTCTTAAGGTCACAGAAACTAAATCATCATCTTCCACTGGCGACCCAATGGAAGCAAGTGTATCTGCAATCTTCTTCACCTTCATGTGGTAGTCATTGATGCTCATATTTTCTCTTTGCACATTATGCAACTCTTGCTTGAGCTGCATTTTCCTGGCTTGCGTATTTGTGCTATACATTTTTGACAAAGTATCGCATGCCTCCTTTGGCGTACTTGCATCCTGAATATGCACAATCATAGAGTCTGAAATGCTGATAGACAGCCAATACATAACTTTCCTGGCTCTCTCATGCCATGCTTTGAATGCCTGCATTTGTTGTTGATTGGGAACATCAGGAAGAACTGGTTCTTCTTCATTTCCTGCAACAAATTCTCAATATCCTTTTCCCATAAGGAAATTCGTCATTCTAAACTTCCATGCTTGGAAGTTGTTCTTGTCAAGCTTTTCAGTGACAATCTGTGAGAGAGAATCAGACGCCATTACAGAACACTGCAAAAAGTTCTGTCACTGCAAAGAACACAGCTTCAACCTCATAAGGGCTAATCTGCAAAACTGACGAAAGTGGTATTTGACCACACAGTCACTTCCTAGTGACGATTTTGCATCAACAGGCAACAAGGATGATTCTGTAACTCCCATTGTCTCTGCACACAAGCATATGATGCAATTTCTACAGTAACTTTTCACTAACCTATAGAACAGTGGTCGCACAGCATAAAACTGGGTCTTTTCCTGAGTGCGTGCAGAAAACTTCCACCTCCAAAACAGGCCCCGAAATGGCCTCAAATAAAAAAAACAAGGTCGCCAAGGGCTAAAGCCCTTGCCCGCAGCATATAGTGCCCTCTTGCTTCACCGCGAAGGGCGTCTCAACCTGAGACAATGCACTCTTGCAATTTCTGGCTATGTTACCTGTAGAGATCTGCTCCCAAAACAGAAAATGAAAGCAACACTGCTCCTCTTACCAGAACACCGCGAGCTTGGCTTGCTTTCTTGAGCTCCTTACCACGAACAAGGCTCTGATACCATGTCAAGATTGTGGGAGAGAAGGAAGGAGTCTCACTTGTAGCTTTCTTGCTTGCACAATGGGGGAACACACATAAGGGTGGAGGATGAAAACTGCTTTTCTCTTCTTAGTTGTGTAAGCCAAAAGAACTCTAATACAAAGAAATAGAAGTACCCTCTATATGGGTCTCAAACCAAACTCAAATAACTAAGGTGGCATACTAACTGAGCCACGAACTAGAGTAGATAAGGATAGCTGTCATGTAGCTATTATTCATGGGCGGTGTACCAACCGCATCTCAACTGACACGTCGGTGACATAAATGCACAACGGTCACCCTGGCATATCACGAGTGGAGCTCGATATCTCAACACGACCCACTAATTAAGGTCTTGCCATAGGGTAGGGTGCTGCTTAAGCAGATCTCCCAGGCTAAGTGTTATAGGGGTGGTCACTAGCATGGTCAGGAGATCATTAGATACTCGTCCTTCCCTTAGCCTAGATTGTCCGTGCCAATGGCCGCGATTGATCTGCGGCTCTATCGTGTCAAGGCTCTGTCTTAGCGGCACTGCTTGTGGCGTAGTTGCTTACGCTGGAGAGATCATCGATCTCGTCCTCTATGATGGGCTCAGCGTCTTTGAGATGCTGTTGAGCCTCCCTCACCCATTCCTTCACCTTTTCTATGGCCTCTAATTGTCGCTTTGGATGCGGGTATTCTCCTGCCTTAGCACTTTCTTTTTCGGCTGTCTTAGCGCGGCTGAAGTCTCTGCCTCCACGTCTAAAACCTTCTTTCCTGCAGGTAGAGTCGTAGCACTCTCGGTCTTTAGTACAACCTTAGCTTCCGATATCTTCTTTTTTCGCCTGCGGCTTTTCTTTCCTATCGAGGTTGCGTCAAGATTGCTAGGTCCTCGCAGAGAGATGCCGGCCTGGTTCGTTTGGGCTCGGGTCATAACCCGCAATGGAATAGGTGTGGCCTCCCCATCGGGGTTTTCGACACCAAACAACCCCAATGGGATGGATGGCAAGTTGGCTGAGCTAGAGGACGGCTTTTGCTTTGGGCAGTCTATGAAAAGATGGGCGATTCCACACTCTACGCACCTTTAGTCAGCCTTGTCCATGTTTTGCTGCTCTCTTTCAGGGCAGCATGATGAGACATGACCGGGGTGTCCGCAAGTCCAACAAGTGACCGGATCGTGTGACTGCCCTCCTAGGCCTCTACCTCGTCCTCGTCCTAACGCCATTACCGGTATGGGTCGATAATCCATGAGGACCGCGTTGCCCTTGTCGTCGTGCGAGACGTAAGGGTATATATAGGTCTCTTCATCAGTCGACTCCTCCACGTAGTGTACTGGAGTGTCACTCGATGGGTGGGTCACGTAAGGACCAGGCGGTCTAGGAATGCATGTAGGATTTATGTCCATTCTAGGGGCGATTGGTTTCATATCATTAGGCGCGGGAAGAGCCAATGGGGCTCCCCTTCCGAAGTATGGCTGCAACCTGTTTGCTAGGTAAGGCTGGCCGTAGGGTTGCGAGTATGGAAGTCTTCTTAGTAATCTACAATGCGCGACATCATGGCCGAACCTACCATAGTTAGCACAAGGTCTTGACCTAGGGTCTTGACACTCGGCCGGCAAGTGATTTCCGCCACAGTACACGCATTGGACGTGCGGGCACGTTGGTTATCTCAACATGTCTTGTAGCTCGGCTAATTCCATCTTGACCTCAGCCACAAGCCTTGGTCTGTCTCAGTGGCCTTTCCCTTATCTTGGGATGATGGGATTGACCGCTCACTAGAGGTTGACATTCTCTGTGAGCTTTACGGGTTGGTCTCTTCTAGATTTGAGCTCCTAGAGCTCCGCTCTTTCAGCTGGTCATCGACTCTGATGGCTTCCTCAAACACTCTAGCCACCACATCTCGTTGCAAGCTTGAATTGCCTGCCAATGCCTTATATAACTCCTCGTCTCGAATTCTGCTGATGAATACAGTCAAAACTGCTCTGTCAGTCCGTCGCTCGCCTAGAGGGATTCTCTTAAAGAGACTCCTCACATGGGTCACGTAGTCGCAGATGTCCTCCTTCTCTTTCTGCTTGATGTTCATCAAGCGTACTAGCAGGTTATCGGAGTATCCAGGCTCGGCGAATCTCTTGACAAAGAGATCCTTGAGATTATTCAAGTTGGCTCGCTCTATAGCGTCTAGGCTTGTATACCACATCCTACCCTTGTCGCCTAGGCAAAGCCCGAATGCTTGCAAACGTTGAGTTTGGTTGTTGAGGCCGTTGGCTTCGCAGACTTGCTCAAACTGCTCAACAAAGCTGTATGGATCGTCATGCGGTTGGTACTTATCAAGTTGCTTGGCAACAATCGGTATTTTCGCCTAGCTTTTTGCGCCTTGGTTTGCCCCTAATCCTGTGAGCAGTGATGTCACTAGTGCAGTGGCACTCTCCTCTACTGCTGTATTATCAAGCAGTTGTTTCATGAGAAGCTCGCCCAACGTTAAGTCTCCCTCCAATGCTCTCTCATGGTCTGTTCGGTTTCGGCCAGCCAATTTTAGCACTCGCTGCACCTCATGCAGCTCCATGCTTTGCCTTTGGCTCCTAGTCTTGTGATCCCTATTATACTCAGTTATTCCCTGCAATGCCCTGCGGGCTAGCCTTCTCTCCTCCTCTAGATATGTAATGATTGCGTCTATTGTCTTGCCGCGGTGCTCATACCGGGCGTGTGCGTCGTAACTGCTCACCAGCTGTTGCTGGATAGCATCTGGGAATATACTCAAATCAAGCTCCTCATTAGACCGATGGTTTGAGCTTTCTTCTGTCATGGTCGAATTCTTGTACTCCACTACGCTGTCGATCAAGTTGAATAGACTTGACAGATCCTTGTCGTTGGTGTTCCTTGCTTGGTCCTACTCTGTGCTTTGATGGTTTGTCTATATCTTGGGTCCTCTCCTATTGGTAGGTTCCTTGAGTGTTTTATCTGAGTGAGTTCCTTTGGTTATTGCATACAGACCTCAGTTTATGGTCACTTGGTGAGTGTGTCGTTTCTCGTGCACTTGTGCCCAATCAGGCTTTCAGGTTTCTTAAGTGTACCTTAAGTGCGAAAATTCAATGTGAGTGCAGCAAGCAATTCCTCAGCGTCTTACACACGCTCGCTTGTTTCGGGCTTGATAGGCTTGTAGGTCCATTTTCTGGCCGTTTAGTCAGGGTTTAGGGTTTCCTCGTATGTTGCCTTGTTCGTTTTCGATCGATCAGGTTTTACGGCTCAACGGCTCGCGTCCAAGTCCTTGGGTCTCGCAACTGTCCACTTCTAGTCACTAAGTGGCTGCACACTACAATTTCTCTTATCTCATGTGTCAGAATCAAGTTCTAAGCACCCGAAGGGTTTCGACAATTTGCGCTGCTGTGTATTTGCCAGGTCAGGTCAAATTTTTGAAAATTTTGACAAAAAGTTGCACTTGGACCAACTGGTCCGAATTGCAGGATCTGAGTAGGTCACTCGGACGGGCTGAGGCACAGGGTCGAGGGCCGACTATCCGGGTTTGACTCGAACGATTTTGATTCAGACGGGCCGAATGGCGAATTCAGACAAGGTGATTCGGACGGGCCAAACGGCGCTTGGCCGAGGGCCAAATTTGGAATGTGGCCGAGGGCCGAATTTGAGACTCGGACAGGTCGCTCGAATGGGTCGAGGCCGGATGTGCCATGTGGCAAAAAGCTTTGACTCGGACGGCCAAGTGAGTTGACTCGGACAGTTGCCTCGGACTCGGAAGGGCCGACTAGGGTTTGGCCGAGTGACAAGGGCCAAGGGCCGATTCTGGGACTCGGCCCAAGAGAGGCCAATCCGACGGGCCAAATGCGGCGCACGTAACCCGCGCGAATGCGATTTCGATCGTTTTACCAAATGTAGACCGGCGCCATGGTCATGCACTTCCAGATCCTATCTAGGGAAGTAGAGGGAGAGGTTCGTATACCTGAACGGGCCGATAAGTGCGTCGATGATGCGATCGAATCAACACGGACTGGAGCTCTCTATCTCTCTCTCTCTCTCTCTCTCTTACTAAAATGGCACAAATGAGCTCTCTTTTGGCCTCCTGGCTCTTATATGCCTTTCCAAATGTGGCGTTGACACCCCCGATCACTCACTTGCCGATCTTAGGCATCATTAGCGAGCATTTTATACATTTTGCACGATTTTTGCCCTGTTCTGCCCTGTTTTGAGACAGTAAACCCTACCCTTTTCCGGTTCGATTTCCTAACTCTAACCTATGCTAAATGCAACAAAGATCGAAGGCAAAAATTGAAATAGATTCTCCATGCTTTCCAATCATCAACAACCAAAATATCCCTAAATACTTACTTGTTTTGAAGATCAAAAACACCCAAACTTCCTACCTATCTCAAGCTCCGCTTCGGGGATGAGTACCCTACTTCGATGCTCGATATGAGGCACGCAAGTGCTCAAGCTTGAATCCATTGGTCCCGGCTAACAGAACCAAAATGTGGGAGCTTTCGCTCAACCGCCAAGACCCACGGACTGCTTATTGTTTCAAGCTTTCCAAGGAGCTCTAATGGCTATCTCTCACCTAGCCGATGCGCCGTCGATCCTACGAGTGTAGTGAGCTTAGCTTGATACTTGATCGAGTACCCTTCTCTCTCTTGCACTCCGGTAGCTCCACATGTCTTGATGCTAGCTCAAGCATCCTCAAGCCTCCTCCATCTCCAAGCTCCATCCTCCATAGCCACGCGCGCAAGAGAAGAGATGAGAAGAAGAAAAGAGGAGATGGTAAAGAGCTTCACCCTCTTGATCCCTCACTCCCACACACACTCACTCCCTCACTCTCTCACACTCCCTCTCTCAAGAGCACACACAAGCAAGAAGAAGAGAAGAAGAGAGGAAGAAGAAGACTCTTTTTGCCACACACCAAAGAATGAGCTTCTCATTCACTTTTTAACTTTATATACAAAACCCTAAATCCCTTTTGGGCGATCATCCCCTTTTTCCCTTTTTTACATGGCGGCCGTAGCCTAGGCCCTTTTTTCCATTTTCCACCACTCTAATTTCATCCTATTTTCAACTAATGCATACAAATTGCATAGGAGCGAGCCTGGTGCTCTTTTACAAGGATTCGGGAGCGCTTCCATATTTAATGGTGCGTCTTTTACTCTTTTGTCGCCTCGGGGTGACACTGAGACTTTTTGAGGATCGTGCCCGAACATTTAAATTTTTCAGGGTCTAGTTACCGGTCAAGGCGTGTTTTTTGCTATTTCCTTTTTTCCGTTTTCTACTCCTCTGTGCTGTGGGAAACACGGTAACACTAATAATCGTAGCATTAGGCTAAATCCACATTTCAATTCCACTTTCTTACATTTGTTGGGGTGGTGAAAATGGTATACTAGGTTATTGCAAATGCTTAGATGGAAATATCCATATATATCAATATTATCAATCAATGTTATATAGCACTCATGAATCTTTGTTACAATCTCAGGGTTCTTTAGATGTGTTATAAAAAGTGTTACAAGATCAACAAATTGAAGTGCAAGATCTTAAAGAAAAATTGAAGCTATATAAAGATAAGGGACAAGACATGGCAATGGACATGCAAAGAACTTCAACCTTGGAGGTGGAGAATGCTTCATTAAAATCACTTTTGGAGAAAATGAAGAAGGATAAGAACATTGTAGAAAAAAAGTTGCAAAGGTACAAGCAAACTCAGGCCATGGGTTATAAGAAAAGAAAACTATTTCCAATGCTATCACTATCCTTGAATGATGGAGTGTAGAAAAGACGTATGCAAGCATTAAGGTTTGTCATTTTCCATTGAGGGACAATCTGAATCTACTTTCTTCCCTAAAAATGTCTATTTTTTGTCAGGAAATTTTTCGATGATGCTAGAGGGCAAGGTGAGGGGCATTCTTAAAATGCAAGCATTTGATTGAAATTTTGAGATATCCTCAAATATCGAGCCCTCCGATTTACTGCTTTGAATGAGGTTCTTATAGATATTCTTAATATTTTATTTGTAGAAGAAGTCCAAATAGCATGTGATATAACCAAGTTTAATGGACAAGGCTATGAGGCCATATACGGTATGATAGCAACTACATCGGTTTATAGCAAAATAAAGCACATAATTTTGCCTCATCCATTTTTGCTGAGAGCTGTAAGAAGACAAGCATGAAATATGTCCATTGCTGAATCAATGGGAAAGTACTTTTTTATCAACAACAAAATGGAAGTGGAGGGAATTAAAGTTGGAAAGATTTCTTATGACTATGATAACTTCAACAATATTTTTTTTGACCTGGTTATGTTACAATGTTCAATGGCTTGTTTCTACAAGGTGCAATGCTCGAAAGGTATTGACTTGTCCTAATCTAACATTATCAATTTAATATAGTATACTTTTTTCTCCTAAGTTTGTACTAACTATGATTGCCAGCTTTTGTTTCAACCTTGAAGTTTGTTATCAAGCTTGAGGAATGCCAAATCATAAAGGGACATAAGTTGGAGAGGGTATGTCTTACTTGATGAATTACACCATGGCCTATGCAGAATATATCATGCTTGTCCAACCATTTGATGTGTAGTCAGAAAAGGAAATTTGGTGGCTAGCAATAGTCAAAGTGCCCAAGGAGACCCATAATGTTCTCTCTTGGATATTTCAAGGTACTCCATATCCAGATATAATTTCCAAGCAAACTAGTGGGGAGAAGCTCTACATGTGGAAGGATTTGGGGAATTACACATTAATTGGTACTTGGGCAGCAATCTCAAGACTCTAAAGTGTATGCTCAATAGTGACACTAAGACGTCAACATTATTGCCTTGTCTATTTTTCATGAAAACAAATAATTATTTTTAGATCGTAAATAATGTTGTGTGGAAGGGAGGATCACTAGCTTGTAATAGAAAGGAACTATTAAACAGGTCATATATTGATGAGAATTGGAAAGCTATATTTTCAATTAACATTGAGAATGTCAATTTTTGCACTAATAAGTTATTGAAGTTGCATATAAATTATGTATACATTGTCATGATGCTGGGCATCCACCATTATGAACCTGAGGGCAGAGTTTTTTGACAAGAATTTGAACACATTAGTTAGCATCATTAGGAATTTTGTTTGCATGACGCATGAGCACAAGTAGTTAGGCTAGGCACAATTTTCTTCAATGCAGTCCTAATTTTTTGTGTGGAAGCATCTTTGAATGCTTGCATTATATAGTTTTTAATTTGCAAACCGCATGAATGATTGGGCACAAAATCCTCTTTCAAAAGCATATTTTTATTTTAGGACACAATGCATGGAAAGAAGATATCAATTTTGAAGGCTCAAAGACATTGAGGAACATGGGTTTTGCCAACAAGAAGACTACATTAGAAGTGATTCTCTACTCTAGGAAACCACTATCCATGGAAATGGTAACAATGCCACTTCTACCCATTGAGAACATGACATGAGGTTATTGCTTGTTATCATTAAGACAAGCCCATAAACTACACAAAAACTAGACACAATAGAAAGCAATGCTAAAGTAACCAAGCAAACTCATGGAGCATGCACAAGATAAGCAAGAACATAGCTTGGCAACAACGACTGGAGAAAGATGGTTTGATTCCATTACTACAGGCCTAACAACTGAAACAAAACCAACTCTAGGAGAAAGTAAAACTCAATGTCCATGTGGTAGCTAAAGTGTTCTATATGGCAACATAGAGTGGAACATGAGATACATTAATCCTTTTATTATGAGACATGTTGTATTGAAATTGGAGACCTGTTTTGTATAACTCTCCGCCACCCATTACTACCCACCAAATTGGCAGCTTCTTCCATAAATTCAGAAGGATCAAGCCATTAGAGAGTTTGGAAAAGTTGTTTAAGCTGAGTCGTTGTCACATGGAATAATATACACGGGGGTTTGTGGAAGTCACTCACTGCAGGGACACTTTGAGATGAGAGAAAAGATGATGAGAGTACTTAACTCAAGATATATTTACACAGAAGAAGAAGTTTAGATACAATAAGAATTCTTAATTATATTTATGTTTCTTTCGAGGCCCAAGTTGTCGAAAAGGTTCATTAAGCATAAGCTTGGACAAGAAAGCTTCATATATTTGATCAAGTCTACATCATCAAGAATACCCTTCTTCTCTTGCTTTGCTTTAGTCTCATCTTCTTCCATGCAATATTACTACAAAGGAGCTTTGTACTTCTTAGTTGCCTCAACACAACAAAGTTCAAGATGTAGCTGACATAATAATGACATCCATAAGGTGATGAAGAGTCATATTCTTTATCAGTTCTTTAGGTAGTTGCTTCTCAAACTTTGATAGCAATGCAAATATAAAAAATTTTGACAAAGTAGATCCACTCTATGTGTGCATATGAAAAAAATATGGTATGAGCTTTCAAAGATATTAATCTTGTTTCTTCTATTCACATATTCTTGGAGAAAGGCAGGTAATGGCCATCCGAACATCTACTTCCAGGCTCAAGGTTTAACATAGAAGCCATGGTAAGGCACGTTGACAGAGAGAAATACAGAAGAAGAGCCATTATATTATCTTCTTGGTAGTATGGTGGGAAGCATCAATTTCAGGAAGATAACGTTCTTTGTATTAAGATTTTTCACCACCTTAGGTATCAATGATGATCTTCCTACCAGTAAGACCAGCATCAAGCTCTTCTTTATCTTTTACATGAACAAGAAACACACGAGCATGATGATGATGACGATGCTGTAGAGAGGCAGAAGTATCAGGTGATGATGCGTGAGTTGGAGCAACCAGGGTTGGGGTAAGTCATCGTGTGGACCCACAACAGTGAATATTGCCGCACATCATGGTTGATGGTTTTTTGAGTCATTGTGGTTGGAACCGGATGCTAGAAAGCCTGAGCATGGACATGCCTATAATCCCATGCACCCACATCCTGGACCACTGCACCAGCACCTGGATTGTAGTGTATAAGTGGTAGGCTGGCATCCAATTGCCTGCATTATTTGACCACTAATGATGCGATTGATGATATCGAAGCTATAGTTTGGCACCTTTTGGTCCGTCTCCATCGCCACCTTTTGGACTTCCTCCATCGCAGCAACATCTTTCTCCATCATCACAGCAACATCTTCTTCTTTTTCGTTCATCATCTCTTCGTCTTCGTCTTCTGCTTCATTCGTCTTTGTCACCTTTTGCATTGTCTCTCTGTTTGGCTTCCTATTTTGCCTTCTGCATCTTCTCTCCCTAGTTCAGCTTCATCTTCTGCCTTCTGTCTTCAGCTCATTCCTGCCCTCTTTTTCTTCACCTTCTGATTCTTCTACAGCTTGGTTGTCCTTTCCTCTTCATCTACAACTACTGCTTCTTTTGCTGCTTCTTCGTCGTCGTCCTTTGTCTTCATCTGTAGTTGTTGCCTTTTCTATTGCGTCCTATGTATTCGTCTGCAGGTCACCTTTTGCGTTGTCTCTCCCTTCGACTTCGTCTTCTAAGCTATCCCCTCTCTCTCCTCATTGTCATCTCCCCTTTTTAAGCTCTACAGCCCCCCAAAAATACAAAGATATTTCCTCAAAAAGCTTAAGGTCTTTATAGCTTTTTCTATTCTTCTCTGTCGCCAACCTCCATCATTGTTTACGTCAGCCTCCTCTTTACAAGTTCAATACAAATCTTTGATAAGAGAGACAAAAATCTGAATGCAAACCTATCTTTGTGCCCACATAATGCAACCAAAACAGCAACCAAAACAGACTTGATAATGTCATTTAAAAGGGGATCCCAGCTTTGGGTGATAGGAGGACTCATGAGAGGTCATTCACATTTACGTTGAAGTTCTTGTAATGCCTGCACTTCCTCAATATGGACCCGAGGACCCTCTAGAAAGATCTCTTTAGGTAATATACAGTCAATTTGTCCAACAATGAAAGGAAAAGCTCTTGTACAAGGTCCTTGATGCTAACTTTCAACTTGCTCATGAGTTGATTAATAAGAACTAGGACATCCACCATCTCCCTTAGCTCACTCTCAATCAGGAGTTGTTGGAAAGTAACCGAAAAAAATGGAAACACTGCACTACCAAGTGTTTCAACCATTTGATGAAGAAAAGATATCACCTTGCTTCTTAAGGTCTTCTTCTTTGGGAACACCTTCAATAATCAAAGAAGAACACCCAATGCCTACTTGAATAAAAGACCAAATCTAGCACTATCAAGTTGTTCACCAAATCCCTTGCTCAAAGTGTTGATTGCTACAATAACTTGCTGCAAAGCTACTATAGTACCAGGAGGCTCAACAGAGGGATCCTCCCTCAGTGTAGGGTTGACTAGTAGTGAATACACTTGGCTACACAGTGGCACCAAAAGGGTGACAAGAACTCTGTTTGCTTATCCTCTAGATGGCAGGTCCTCCATTTCAAGGAGTATACCAATTGCCTCAAGTGCATGACTTCCATCTTCAAAGCTTGTTGTTTGTGTTCTTCTAGACAGTATTTTACTAGTGGCAAAGCCACTCAAAATAACTTGCAAGCTCTTTGAGAACCAAAGTTATTAATCAATGAGTTCAGCCTCTCCAAAGCATTGTTGCACGAGGATAGTCCAAAACCAAGCTGATCTTTTTCTTAGATCCTTGAGCCTTCAAAACAGTTACCTATTTTTCCATGCAATGTGCCCTTTCAAGAATATGTTTTGAAAAAGAACACCATGCCCAATCACTCATGCAGTTTGCAAATTAGAATCCATGCTATCAATCAAGTGATGTTTACAAAAAATTCTGAATGCATTGAAACCTGTGAAGTGAGGGATTGAAAGAGCTTTTGAATGACTAATGTGAACACCCAATTTGGGTAAGTGAGCCCTAGGTATAGGAATTGTAAAAATAACCATAGGCATCACAATCCTAGGATCAACACATCCAATCTCATGTGGAAAAAAAGAACAATCTTTGCCATGTGTGCACAACATATCTTCAAAACATCTTACCTCTTCTAGCAACACAAAATCTTTAGTTCCAATCTTCATCTCTTTCAATGTCTCCCCCGAAAACTTATGTCTGATACTTGCAGGTTCTCGTAAAGGAGGTTGCATAGAAGCTCTCTTAATCATATCATCAATCTCCAAAGGTAGCAATCCAGCAAGTGGTCTAACGTTCTTGTCAACTGTCTTATATTTTGTCTGAACTCTGATTTCATTAATACAACTTGCAAATTTCAATCCTTGTTGAAAATATCCTAGTAAACACAAATTCTGATGTGTATAAACAACAACATCTAACTCTTTTTGCAGGAATATGTTAGCAAAGAATACATTTTGCTGAGAATCCTCAGCACTCAAATTCCTTTGAATCATGAAATTAGCAATTTAGCAATACATCAGCAGAGAATGGACTTGTAAGACATATGGCAACTCTTGATTGTCAGTTTTCAGCAATACTAAAAGGTCTTCCATACTATTCGAGCATGAAATGCCATCAAAGAGACCATCTATACGACCTTCTTCCTGCAAAACACTTGCAAGCTTCAATTCTTTTTCTTTTCTTTTTACATAGTACCAGTGGTAGCGTTAGGCATATCAGAAATATACTGAAAACACATAGTACTTTCAGTAGATACACCATGAACACATGAGGAAAAACTACCGCTACCAAGAGGCGAGATCTTTCCCTATCTTGTACCACTATCGTCTCGCAAGAAAATGGTACCTAACAAAAATGTGGCTCTCTTGCTAGAAAAGGGGAATCCATAAAAGAATGCTTATTCCACTGATGGTTGATACAAACGGTCATGAACTAGAAAACTCTCTTTCCATCCTTGCTTCGAATCCGTGCATAGGCAGACCCATCATATCCAGAACTTTAGTCTCCATCCAAGACTTAGCAATAAATGGCTACCCCAAAATAATAGGATTAGAACAAGATTTTTGCACAAAGAAATGATAAGACACCCACATCTCCAATAGAAATCTTCAAGTTCAAACAAGCAGCATACAAATCTCCTGCAGTGTTTTTGGCTGCACACATGTGCCAACCATGATCCACATGAATTGGCCATCTACCAGTATCATATAAACCTCGCAATATGACATTAATCTTGAAGCCATGATCAAAAAGAGCGACAAAAGGACTCTCCATCTCACCAAGCTTGACTACAGTCTCTGTAGTTGCATGAGCCTAGTGACTATGAGAAAAATGGCTATGAGGCACCAATCTAGGCGCATCTTCACTTTCATTATAGTGTACAGGCTAAAGTAAGGGATGAAGTGACTTCTTAGACTGCATACATAAAGCTCTATCAGTAGACTCCTCAATAGTCTCCTCATCAGAATCAATCTTCTCAATCTATAACCCATAGAGAATAGCCGTGACAATAGCTAAAGCCTCTCGATGGATCATATCCTGTGTCGGCTCTTCAATAACCTATCATTTTCTTTTAATGATGTTGATGATAACATCATGAAATTCTCTTTTGGCAATCCCTAAGACTTCTCCAATAATAAATTCAATTTTGCAATTAATAATCCAATCCTCAAGTACTTTTTCAAGTACGTAGTTGACTCAATGTTGGAAAGCAACTTGAATCCAAGTTACTTTTTTGGCTTCGGATCCTTTGTCTTTGGGGCTTTCTGCTCTTCTTGTACTTTTTTCTTATGTACGTTAGCCATACTCTGCTCCATGCTCTTGAATAAGAAGGTTGAAGAACCGGATCACTCCTAGTCACCCTCTTCTATCCTTTAGGCTAATCATTATCTCTTTTTTGCTTTTCTTCAACAAGCACTTCAAATCCTTGAGATTTTGTGATGTAAGCATAGATAGAAAAGGCATCAACTCGATCATTCCATCTAGTTCCTTTTTTGATTGCATCTCCTATGGTTGAAAGTTTGGACAATGAAGCTTTTCCCTTCTTCTCTTCATGCAAGGCATAGGACCATAAATGAGATTTATCTTTCGACAAAATCTCCAACTAAAGACCATAGGCAGCAGCTTCTCTTGCCACCTCTCGCATCATATAAGAAGAGTGCAAAAGAGATTCCTCCAAAAATTTCTTCATACCTCCTTTACCAAAATTTGGTTTAATCGGTTGCTCTATATCTTCAAAGCATATCATTTTATCCTTCCAGACTACCAACTTTAGCCTTTTTGCCTCTTCAAAATCTTGACACTCCTTTTGCTCATGGTGTGGACTATCCCACCACATGCAATGGCATGCATGATCATTTTTTGAAGAATTTATAGGAATAGAAGAGGTTGAGGTAGAAATTGAAGCTAGGTTAAGTGGCTGCTGCTCCCTTCTAGTCATCTTAATTTGAAGATATTTCAAGTTCTTTGAAATTTCCTCCACCATGTCTTCGACATTTGGTTTTGCAGATGGTCTGATAATCACAGCAGGAATAGGCATAGACATAGGAGTAGGCATAGACACAGGATGAGAAATTGGAGAAGAAGTGGATGGTACAACAAGAGAAATAGGGGAAGTTGAGGAAGGTGAAGACATCATTGATGGTGATTGCATCATGTTCTGTAAGTGAGCCCTCCATCTCCGCCTCTTTGTCAGTGTAGAAACCGCATCGATAGCATCCTGCCAATCAATCTTCAATCCTATAGGCTGCGTACGGTCTTCAAGAAGCTCTCCCAACTCATCTTGAAGTGCATGATCAGCCACATGCAAGAATAATTCCACTTTCTCACAGTTTAGAGCTCTTTGCTACTCTAGTGCATCCAACTAGTTATATCGCTCTTCAAACTCCCGTAACAACTCAGAAGCAACAAGACCTTTATTGGGCTGATAGATCCACTCTCTGAATGTCTTCCACGTAGCAATACCATAATCCTCTAGAAAATATTCACCTTTGAGCGCTTTCTTGAAAACATTCTAGTTGGAGTCCTGCACAAACAAATCTTTCACTCTGATCCACAAAGCAGGCAGGACAAGCCGTGGGAAATAGTTGCTCCAGTTGGTAGGAACTCTGAAGAAGTGCATATGGCTTTCAAAGGATTTGAGATAGGCTGATACATTCTAGCCATCAAATAATTTGCACTCATGAACCACATCCTTGATCGCTTTGGTTGCACCGTGCATATGCTCTTGTTCTTGATGCAACATTCATTGTTGATCCAATTATTTCTGATGTAATTGCTGCTGGCGCTGCATAGATAAGTGCATTTAGTGATTCTGCATCATATTGGTTGAAGAAGAGTTTGCAATAATATCTTCATCTCATCAATCAAAAAGGAAGAAGCAGTCAATGAACAAGGTGGACTAGTTGAAGAGTCTCCCATATCAACAATCAGAAGCGACGCTCTCACATCGGGTTCACTAGATGTCCCACAAAATGATACGCACAGGGGTTCGTGGAAGTCGCTCGCCGGTAGGGATGCTTTGAGATGAGAGAAAAGATGATAAAGAGTACTTAACTCAAGTAATATATGTAGAGAAGAAGAAATTTAGATACAATAATAATTCTCAAGTAGATTTATGTTTCTTTCAAAGCCCAAATTGTCGAAAAGGTTCCTTAATCATAAACTTGAACAAGAAAGCTTCACATATTTGATCAACTTTGCAGCATCAAGAATATCCTTCTCTCACTTTGCTTTAGTATCATCTTCTTCCATGCAATATTACTACAAAGGAGCTTTGTACTTCTTAGTTGTCTCAACACAACAAAGTTCAAGATGTAGCTGATGTATTAATGACATCCATAAGGTTATGAAGAGTCATATTCTTTATCAGTTCTTCAGGTAGTTACTTCTCAGACTTTGATACCAAAGCAAAGATAAAAAAATCTGACAAAAAGTAGATCCACTCTACGTGTGCGTATGAAGAAAATATGGTATGAGCTTTCAAAGATATTACTCTTGTTGCTCGGCCTATTCACATATTCTTGGAGGCAAGTAGATCACGACCATCGAAATAGCTACTTCTAGGCTGAAGGTTTAATATATAAGCCATAGTAAGGCACGTTGATAGAGAGAAATACAGAAGAAGAGCCATTACATTATATTCTTAGTAGTATGCCGGGCAGCATCAGTTTCGGGAAGATAATGTTCTTCATATTAAGATTTTTCACCACCTTAGGTGTCAATGGTGATCTTCCTACTAGTAACACTAGAATCAAGCTCTTCTTTATCCTTTACATGAACAAGAAATACACGATCATGATGATGATGATGATACTGCAGAGAGGCAAAAGTATCAGGCGATGATGTGTGAGCTGGAGCAACAACGGTTAGGCAAAGTCGTCGCATCGACCCACAACAATGAGTACTACCACACATCATGGTCGGTGATTTTTTGAGTCACTACAGTTGGAAGAACCTGATGGTAGAAGGCTTGAGTATGGGCGTGCCCATCATCGTATGCACCCACATGCTAGACCAGTGCACCAAAACTTGGATTATAGTGTATAAGTGGCAGGTTGGCATCCGGTTGCTTGCATTTTCAAACCACCGATGATGTGGCCGATGATGTCCTGACCCTACACGCGTACCATTGCAAACCTGAGGGCTAAGATTTCTACCAAGATTTTGGACTCTTTAGTCAGCATCGTTAGGAGTTTCTTTTCCATTGTGTGTGTCTTTTGTGTTTGCATTTGAATGACATATGAGCACATGTAGTTAGGCTAGGCACAAATTCCTCAATGCATTCATAATTTTTTTTGTGGAGCATTGCTTGATTGATTGCATATCATGGATCTTAAATTTTGTATTTCCTTAAAGCATGAGTGATTGGGCACGAAGTTCTTTTACAAAGCATGATCTTTGATAGGTCATATTGCGTGGAAAAATAAGTTCATATGAAGAAATCCATTTTTGAAAACTCAGAATGGTCATGTATGTCAAGTGTTTAAGCCTACAAGAAGCATATGAAGATTTTCATAAGCTACCAAGATGAAGCATTGCAAGCATTGCATCAAAGGGCATAATGGTCATGATCATTGAATTGGTTATATATACAATGACTTGGCCACAGTTTATGAGTATGCAGGAAGAATCCAAGGAAGAGAATGATCCATTATACAAATTCCCATCTTGACTATGCCAAATGATGATACTACTCATCCAGATTGTGATTTGACTAGATATAATAATGAGGATCAAATTTATATTGATCAACAATAGATTTGTCATTCAACCAATGTTCTTCTATTCCTTTCACGATTAATGAAGCGTCCGATCACAAGAAAAGATCATGCGAATGTTTCAAATCAACTCTAAGCTAACTATGCAAATGTGAAGAGCATGCAAGTTAAAATATGAGAACTAATTATTATAACTTTTGGGAAGAAAGGAGGAGCATATCAAGGTGGCTTATTTATGGTGATGTGTGTTCTTTACATGCAACCACTAGAGAAGAGCCCTTTTCTTGATGACTTTTATGGTAAATACATGGATCAGATCGTGGATGCCATTGGCTTCTGGCACTCCATTTGAAGGGAAGTTCCAATAACAAAAAAAGTGGGCCTCAATGTGGATGAGTGGACATGCCAAAGAGTGTTAGCTCAGAGATATTAGGGACTATATGTGAACTTCTATGCTTCCGTGTCCAGCATAATGCAATCAAAATGCAATACTACAAACAGAGAAATCAGCTAAAAGAAAAGGTATTGCAACTTGTGACAAGGAGAGAGGGATCGACAACAATTTGATAATTTGTTTTTGTGTTGAAAAGAAGATAAACAATTATTATGGTTCTTGCTTACGATGTTCCTCTGATTTGCGATGATAGAGGAGCTATGAGAAGGAAGTCCCATATATCAAAAGGCGGCCTGCATTAACGACTATAAACGTAATCTCTGATGTATAACAGGGATAAATTTATGTTTTTCCTTCCGACTGGCGCCAAACGATAATTTGGTGGAAGCTTTTCTAAAGCTTTTGTGAGCTGCAACTTTTATCACTGTGACAAAGAACGATGGTGTTGATTATTTAAGAGGGGTTAAAAGTGAAGGAAGGGGATGATGTTGAAGGTGATGAAGTTGCTGCTGACGGAGATGATATTGATAGTGCGTAGTGATGGATGCAGTCGTCGACGCAGGTGGAGTTGCTCCGTCGGTCACAGCGGTTGGGAGTGATGTGGATGCTGGCCACGCCAACGTCCGCACGGACCTGGGCTCCTCCGTCTTCAACCGGATTGTTGTGGACCTACACTATCACTTCCTCCATAGAGCTTGCCGTGACGCAGTACCCCTCGCGCTCTTCGTCACACACAACTGGCTCTTCGGGGTCGGCCTGGTCTATGACCTCGAGTAGCTCGTGTTGTACCATTCACCAGCTACTGCTACGACAAGTTCGGGGAGTCCTGTGTCTCCTATGACTCTCTCTCTCTCTCTTTCTCTCTAAGGGTCTTCCCGGACTAGAGCCTTCCACGGAACATTTTTTATATTCTGAAGCTATTATTGTGGATCTCTTCACTTTATACTGCCACAACCTATATGTGATGAAGCTGAAGGGAGGGAAGATGCTAGAGACGTGAGAGAGAAAGCGAACGCTGTTGTGGTAAAGTTCTCATTCATCACCGACGTGTGGTGGAAAAAGCTACTGTAGTAAGGACGGGAGGCTGTCTCAGTGCGAGGGAACCCATGCTTAGTCGATATCCTTCACCAACGTTAATCGAAACGACTATATACTCCCAGCACCGAAGATAGTCATTGCCATCAACAATATGGTGACAAGCGCGAGGAGGTTGATGTCCTGGCCGATGTTCTTCTTATGCATCATCATATCGTAGTGAACTGGTGCTAAAAGCGGCGAGGATTATAATTGTCAGCATCTATTTTAAAGTCAATTGTAGATGCCATTATAAAAGGGACTTATGCTAAAGGAGATGATCAGCAACACTGATCCTGACTACTGAGCCTATTCAAATCAAACGAAGCAAAGAAGGCAACTGAACGTACTAGTGATCACTTCTTCTTCACCAATGATGACGGCGGCCTGGGAGTCAAGGTTACGTAATAATGCATAATTCTGATTGCAACTACTCATGAAGATTATATATCTTCAATGCAAATCACACTAAGATGAACTGTTAAGTACAAAAGTGTGGGACTACAAGTTTAACGAGGTGTAAAGTCAACTTCACGTCCAATAATAAAACCAAACTTCTTGCCATACCTCCATCTTAAGCCATCAACTGGCTTAATTGGAGAGCATTCTTCTTCTTTCAACTCCACTTTCTTAATCAATGTATTCTTTCTCATATTATGAGCATGATATTCTTCCAGAAATGATCGTGTTTGCCGTTGTATATGGTACAATAGTCCAAACCATGAGTAGAAGGACTGTCAAGACTTTGAAGAGGTGAAAAGACTAAAGTTGGTGGTGTGGAAAGATAGGATGATATGTTTCGGAAATATAAAGCAACCGCTTAAAATAAATTTCGGCAAAAGAGATATGAAGAAATTATTGGAGGAATCTCTTCTACGTTCTTCTTATATGAAGCAAGAGGCAGCAAGAGAAGGTACTGCCTATGATCTTCAATTGGAGCAGTTATCAAAAGATAAGTCTCCTTTATTGTCCTATGCACTGCATGTAGAAAAGAAAGGTAAAGCTTCATCATTTGAACTTTCATTCATAGGAGATGCAATTAGAAAAGGGATTAGATGGAATGATTGCGTAGATGTCTTCTCTATTTATGCTCATATTGCAAAATCTCAAGGGTTTGAAACACTTGTTGAAGAAAAAAGCAAAAGAGATAATGATCAGCTTGAAGGATCAAAGAAGGCAACTAGGAGGGGTGAACCAATTCTTCAACCTTCTTCTTTAGAACATCGGAGCAGAGTATGGTCGACGTGTAGAAGTCAAAAGTACAAGAAGACTAGAGGGCCCCAAAGGCAAAGGATTCAAAGCCAAAAAACCAACCTGGATTCAAGCTGCTATCTGACATTGAGACATCCACAGACTTGGAAAAGATACTTCAGGATCAAATTCTTAATTGTAAAATTGAATTTACAATTGGAGAAGTCTTGGGGATTGCCAAAAGAGAGTTTCATGATGTTATTATTGACATCATAAAAAGAAAACAACAAATTATTAAAGAGCCAATGCATGATATGATCCATCGATATATTGTGGTTTCTTTTTGCGAAGTGGGCTACTTTCGAAAGCATCCACGAAAGCGAGGAGGATAGCCATTGAGAGTTGTTTGTGATAGAGCTTCATAGGTGCATATCACGAGAGAACTCCATGAAAGTCTTTGGGCTAGGCTTTGAGCTATATAATAATATCAAAGAACGTTATTGGTGGGGAGGCATGTATAAAGATATCTCACAGTTTTTTGAGAGATGCCCTAATTATCAGTTGTTCTCTTCAGCGAGGCATAGAGATGAGTTTCATCCTACCTACCCGCTATGTATTCATTACAAGTGGGTTTTTGATTTCATTACTATGCCTATTGGTTTATGGCAGATGTGCTACATTGTTTTGGCGTGAGAAGATCTCACAAATCATGTGGAAGGAAGAGCATTACGAACAAAGTCTACTTCAGTGATTTGTAAGTTTCTATTAGAGGATATTTTTTGCAAGTATGGATGTATTGGGGAATTTACTGCAAATAGAGGTGAGTTGGATGTTGATGAGGCTAGGGATTTCTTCTCTCCCCTTGGCATCAAACTTTCTGTGAATTCGGCATATAATCCAAAAGGAAGTGGGAAGAGCGAAAGAGGCCATCCGCAATTTGTGAAAGCCTTGGTTAAAGCATGCGGTGATCGGGTTTGAGAGTGGCCTAGGTTACTACCTTATGCTTTATGGGCTGATTGCACTACTCATAGTGTGACTACATGATTTATGCTAGCTGCGTTGATGTATGCACAAAATCCAATCATGCCTACATAGACTTGCACACTTACTTAGAGTGCTTTACTGTGGCAGCAAGAACAGATGTCTAGAGAAGATCTTGAGAGAGCAATTCAAAAGCTCAAAGAGGCCAAAATTCACAACAAAGGCCACTTTGATATAGCAGATACAGTTTGAGACCTTAAGAGATTAAAGAGGGAGATTGGGTGTTGGTCTATGATAGCAATCTAGACTACCAATATGGTGATATCTGCAATGTTTCCAGACGATGGTTTGGATCCTACTTAGTGCAGCATGTCCATGACACTGCTACATATTCCTTAGCAGAGCTTGATGGTACGGCCTTGTGGATTCCAATTGCAGGGAAGAGAATCAAACTCTTTAAGAGAAGAGATGCATCAGCCTGTGCAGTCCAGGAGTTGGATGTGCAATTTACGATGGAGTTGAGTCTAGAAAGGATGAAGATGAAGATGTGGCCATTAAAGATGCTTTTGCAGAAGATTAAGAGATTGCATTGACCATCGAGCTTAGCGGTGATGAGGATGGGTAGTTGTGGCTCATCCGAAGGATGTGTAGGTTTGGAAGGGGCGGATGTCGTGATGTTGTGCGTGTACCACTGCAAACCTGAGGGCCGAGATTTCTACCACGATTTTGGACTCTTTAGTCAGCGTCATTAGGAGTTTCTTTTCCGTTATTGTGTCTTTTGTGTTTGCATTTGCATGACGCACAAGCACATGTAGTTAGGCTAAGCACAAATTCCTCAATGCATTCATAAATTTTTCTATGGAGCATCGCTCGATTGATTGCATATCATGGATCTTAAATTTTGTATTTTCTTAAACAATGAGTGATTGGGCACGAAGTTCTTTTCCAAAGCATGATCTTTGATAGGGGACATTGCATGGAAAAACAAGTTCATATGAAGAAATCCATTTTTGAAAACTCAAAAGGGTCATGTATGTCAAGTGTTTAAGCCTACAAGAAGCATATGAAGAGTTTGATAAGGTGCCAAGACGAAGCATTGCATCAAGGACATAATGATCATGATCATTGAATTGGCTATATGTACACTGACTTAGCCGCAATTTAGGAGTATGCATGAAGAATCCAAGGAAGAGAATGGTCCATTATACAAATTCCCATCTTGACTATGCCAAATGATGATACTACTCATCCAGATTCTGATTTGACTGGATATAATATTGAGGATTAAATTTATATTAATCAATAGCAGATTTGTCATTCAACCAATGTTCTTTTATTCCTTTCACGGTTCATGAAGAGTGCAATCACAAGAAAAGATCATGCGAATGTTTCAAATAAACTCTAAGCTAACTATGCAAATGGAAAGAGCATGCAAGTTAAAATATGAGAACTAATGATTATAACTTTTGGGAAGAAAGGAGGAGCATGTCAAGGTGGCTTTTTATGGTGATGTGTGTTCTTTACAAGCAAACACCACAGAAGAGCCCTTTTCTTGATGACTTTTATGGTCAATACATAGATCAAATCATGGATGCCATTGGCTTCTGGCACTCCATTTGAAGGGAAGTCCCAATAACAAAAAGAGTGGGGCTCAATGTGGATGAGTGGAAAGGCCAAACAATTTTAGCTCAGAGATATTGGGGACTATATGTGAACTTCTATGCTTTCGTGTCCAGCATCATGCAATCAAAATACAATACTAGATACAGAGCAATCAACTAAAAGAAAAGATATTGCAACTTGTGACAAGGAGAGAGGGATTGAGAACAATATGATAATTCGTTATTGTGTTGAGAAGAAGATACGCAATTATTATGGTTCTTGCTTACGATGTTCCGCTGACTTGCCATGATAGAGGAGCTATGAGAAGGAAGTCCCATATATCAAAAGGCGGCTTGCATTAACGAATAAAAATGTAATCTCTGACACATAGCAGGGATAAATTTATGTTTTTTCTTTCCAACTGGCACCGAATGATAATTTGGTGGAAGCTTTTCTAAAGCTTTTGTGAGCTGCAACTTTTATCATTGCGACAAAGAACGATGGTGCTGATTATTTAAGGGAGGGGCAAAAACGAAGGAAGGGGACAACATTGAAGGTCATGAAGTTTCTAGCGCGTAGTGATGGATGTGGTCCTCCACGGAGGTGGAGTTGCTCCGTCGGTCGCGGAGATCAGGAGTGATGTACATGCTGGCCATGCCAACGTCTGCACAGACCTGGGCTCCTCCCCCGTCTTCAACCGGCTTGTTGTGGAGAGCCGTGGATGTACTCTACAGCTTCCTCCATAGAGCTTGCCGTGACGCACCCCTCCCACTCTCCATCACACACAAGCCTCTCTTTGAGGTTGTCTATGACTTCGAGTAGCTCATGTCATACCATTCACCAGCTGCTGCTGCTGCTGCAAGTTTGGGGCGTACTGTGTCTCCTATGACTCTCTCTCTCTCTCTCTCTTTCGAGTCTTCCCAAAGTGGAGCCTTCCACGGAACATTTTTTATATTCTCAAGCTATTATCATGGATCTCTTCACTTTATGCTACCACAACCTATACGCGATGAAGCTGAAGGGAGGGAAGATAATAGAGACGTGAGAGAGAAATCGGACGCTGCTGTGGTAAAGTTCTCATTCATCATCCATGTGTGGCGGAAAAATCTACTGCAGTAAGGAACAGGAGGTTGTCTCAGTGCGAGGGAACCCATGTTCAGTAGATATCCTTCACCAGCATTAATCGAAATGACTATATACTCTCAGCACCGAAGATAGTCATTGCCATCAACAATATGGTGACAAGCGCGAGGAGGTCGCTGTCCTGGCCGATGTTCTTCTTATGCATCATCGTAGTGAACTGGTGCTAAAAGCGACAAGGATTATAATTGTCAACGTCTGTTTTAAAGTCAATTGTAGATGCCATTATAACAGGGACTCATACAAAAGGAGATGATCAGTAACAAAACGGAGTATGTACACTGATCCTGACTACTGAGCCTATTCAAATCAAACAAAGCAAAGAAGGCAACTGAACAGACTGGTGATCACTTCTTCTTCACCAACGATGACGGTAGCTTGGGAGCTGAGATTATGTAATAATGCATAATTCTGACTGCAACTACTCATGAAGATTATATATCCTCAACGCAAATCACGCTGAAGATGAAGTGTTAACTGTTAAGCACAAAAGTGTGGGAGTACAAGTTTAACGAGGTGTAAAGTCAACTTCACATCCGATAATAAAAACAAACTTCTTGCCATAACTCCATCTCAAGCCATCAACTGGCTTAATTCGAGAGTGTTCTTCTTCTTTCAACTCCACTTTCTTAATTAATGTATTGTTTCTCGTACTATGAGCATGATATTCATCAACATATCCATGTTTTTCCTTTTCAAAAAGTCAATGTAGTCTCTCTTGAAGGCAAAAATATTTAAATTTTAAGTAAAAGCAACTTGAAAGGACAGATTATTTCTGTGCCTTTACTATGCTCCCAATCAACAATAAAGGAACATCTTCTTTATTATGGTCTTCAACATGAACAACAAGTATACATCCATGAATTTATTTTGGGTTTTCTTCATCTTGCTTAGCGTCCCTGCGGCGAGCGACTTCACAACCCCCCACACGAATTTCATGCAACACCATGATGTCGAAGCTATAGTTCGACAACTTCTAGTACCTCTCCGTCGCCATCTTCTAGACTTTCTCCATTGCAATGTCTTCCTCCATCACCACAGCAACATCTTTGTCTTCTTTTTCATTCATCACCGCTTCGTCTTCGTCTTTTGCTTCATTCGTCTGTGCTTCGTCTTTGTTACCTTCTACATTGTCTCTCCCTTTGGCTTTGTCTTCCGCATTCTGCATCTTCTCTCCCTTTGGCTTTGTCTTCTACCTTCTCTCTTCAGCTCATTCCTGTTGTCTTTGTCTTCAGCTTGTGGCTCGTCTGCAGCTTTGATGTCCTTTCATCTTTGTGTGCAGCTACTTCTTCTATTACTTCTTCTTCGTCATCCTCCGTCTTTGTCTGCAGCTGTTGCTTCTTCTATTGTGTCCTCCGTCTTCGTTTGCAGGTCACCTTCTCTGTTGTCTCTCCCTTTGGCTTTGTCTTTTGAGCTTGCCCCCTCGCTCTCCTTATCTCACCTCCCCTTTTTAAGCTCAACAGCCCCCCAAAAATACAAAGATTTTTCTCGAAAAAGCTTAAGGCATTTATAGCTTTTGCTATTATTCTCTGTCGCCAACCTCCATCATTGTTTACGTCATCCTCCTCTTTACAGGTTCCACACCAATCTTTGATAAGAGAGACAAATATCTGAATGCAAACCTATCTTTGTGCCCACATGATGCAACCAAAACAAACTGGATAATGTCATTAAGAGAGGCTCCCTTTGGGTGACGGGAGGATTGATGAGAGGTCATTCACAAAAATAGCTTGTAGAAATGTAAAGTAGACCCTTTGAAGTTCTTGTACTACATGCACTTCCTAGTATGGGCCCCAGGACCCTCTGGAAAGATCTCTTTAGGTAATATACAGTAAATTTGTCCAAGAATGAAAGGAAAAGCTTCTGTACAAGGTCCTTGATGTTGACTTTGAACTTGCTTATGAGTTGATTAATAAGAACCAGGACATCTACAATCTCCCTTGGCTCACTCTCAATCAGGAGTTGTTGAAAAGCAGCCGGAAAAGATAGAAACACCACACTACCAAGTGTTTCAACCATTTGATGAATACAAGATATCACCTTGCTTCTTAAGGCCTTGTTCTTTGGGAACACCTTCAATACTCAAAGAAGAAAATCCAATGCATGCTTGAATAAAAGACCAATTCTTGGACGAGTAGCAGTGGCAAGTTGTTCACCAAATACCTTGCTCAAAGGGTTCATTGCTACAATAACTTGTTGCAAAGCTGCTACAGTACCAGGAGGTTCAACAGAGGGATCCTCCCTTAGTGCAGGGTTGATTAGTAGTGAATCCACTTGGCTGCTATAGAGTGGCACCAAAAGGGCTGACAAGAACTCTATTTGCTTATCCTCTAGCAGATCCCTCATTTCAAGGAGTAAATTAATTGCCTTGAATGCATGACTTCCATATTCAAAGCTTGTTGTTTGTGTTCTTCTAGAAAGTATTTCACCAATGGTGCAGCCAATCAAAATATCTTGCAAGTTCTTTGAGCACCAAAGTTATTAATCAATGAGTTCAGCCTCTCCAAAGTGCTGTCACATGAGAAAAATCCAAAACCAAGCTGGTCTTTCTCTTGGATCCTTGAGCCTTCAAAAAAGTTACTTGTTTTTCCATGCAATGTGCCCTTTCAAGAATATGTTTTGAAAAAGAACTCCGTGCCCAATCACTCATGCAATTTGCAAATTAGAATCCGTGCTATGCAATTAATTGAACGGTGTTTACAAAAAATTTTGAATGCATTGAAGAAATTGTGCCTAGCCTAACTATAGATGTTCGTGCATCATGCAAATACAAACACAAAAGATACACACAATGGGAAAAAAAATCCTAATGACCCTGACTAATGTGTTCAAATCCTTGGCGAAAAAACTTTGCCCTTAGGTTTGTAGTGGTTGGACGCACAACGTCATGACATTGTAATGACATAGAAACAATGCACAAACTAAATCATGATCTTCAGATGTGAAGTCTACTTCTCTATGACAAAATAGCATTCAGAATGCATTCGCCTTTGCATGTGGAAGTGATTTAATGGAACAAAGGCCTCTTCTACTTATGTTGAGACATATATGCTCAATAGCTCCGATTTTTTTTCTTTGATTGCGGATAAATGAGATCTTTTGTTACAACTTTATGATGAAGTTGTTGAAGAAGTTTATAGGTTTGAGCCATTTGTTGACCTTGAATGGAACCAAATTGACTTTCAGATGTCTAGAGAAGACAACTTTTTGAAATTAAATGACTTGTATTTCGCTACCAAAGCTGATGATAACAATACAAGAATTGAGTCTAGGCAAATAATAAAAAGGGAGATTTCAACGTCTGATCGGCTTGCTAAAACTAGGATACAATGTGACCTAGTGACAAAACAAAAGCACTTGCGTGCACATTCTTTTGGGAATGATAATCCATTGATGTCAATATCAGAAGCTTCAAACATTAGAGCTTAATATTTCAGTGTACTCCTGGCAAATGATGAATGAGAAGAAGGGAGATCAGAAATTGACAGTTGAAATTTGAAGAAGAAAATAGAAGTCATGTTCCAACAATGGAGGTGAGCCAAAAGCCCACTCAAGAGCTCTCTAAACTGAGAGGAGAAGAAAATTGATATGTGGCCTAATATTACATGCAGCTCTTGTGGCAATGAGCTGAATGAATATGTTATTGGCATGTATGTTCATACAGCTTGCTTATAGAGCGTGCTTAGTCCAATCAACTAGGAGTCCAATGGTTACATAGATATGGCTTCCATGAGGAGGGTTTTCCACTAACAACCAACCGTTAAAATTTTAGTATAATAGTTGTCGTGACTGGAATTGACAAGGTTGGGATATTGTTTTTTGCCAATAGTTCTTCTCCTTGATTCAGTTATCCCCTGATGACCACAATCATGTGATTGGGCAAGCACTCTTGACGGTAGCTCCATGATGCTCTGCCCGATCAAGCATACATGCTGTCAGTACTCCTTTATCCATTCCAAAGCTGCAACTTTGCATCATCATATCATATCCTTAGCATGGAAAGATCTTGAAATTGGAAGCCCAAGAGCCAACTAGTCTATAATCGGACAGCATTATAGACTGAGCAAATAAAGCAAGCTGATGATGGGTAGAAATTTGAATCACAGAGTTAACGAGCACAGACTCAATGAAAGGTCACTGACATGTAAAATATGACTACATAATGATGATGAATGCAGGATTAGTAGGGAGGCAAAAAAGCTTAATACGTAAGCTTTTAACAATTAAAAGAAACAATGCGTTTGTTTTAAGCTAAAAAGCCTTAGCCTTTTTTGGATAAAGAAAAAGCATAAGTGAGAGAAAGAGGGGGGGAAACTATAAAAGGAGGACTAGGAGAGCTTGGGGATACATCAAATGAGCTTGTATCCCTCGCCTCCTTCAAGATCTCGCTTCGAATTCAGGAGAGTAGGCTTGAGGTGGAGCTTTTATCCCTCGCCTTCTTTGAAGATTGCCATTGAATTTTGGAGAGAAGGCTTGAGGTCTAGCTTTAAGGCCCTCACCTACAACAAAGTTTTTGTCACAGCGAGTCGCTATGAAGATTTTTGAGCTTTAAGCTTCTCGCCTATTTTGAAGGTCATCATTGAGTTCCTTGAAATGACTTTTGAGTTTGAGCTCGGCGCTCCTTGCCTTCCTCAATTCCACCTTCTTCTCTTCTTCTTCATATTATTTTTTATCTAATCCGAAAGTCATATGAACTTGTATCTTGCCTATAGCTTTATTCAAGAATTTGTTTTTCTCATTTGACTTGAATCTAAACTCTTATGGTTAATTATCTTATGTTGAATTCTCCCATCTCAAAGCGTCCCTGCAACAAGCGACTTTCACAAAACCCCTGTGCAAATTTTGTGAAACATCTGGTGAACCTGACATGAAAGAGTCGCTTCTGATCATCAAGATGGGAGACTCTTTGAATAATCCACCCTCTTCATCGATTACTTCTTCCTTTTTTACTAATGAGATGAAGACCTTACTACAAACTCTTTCTTCAACCATTATGATTCGGAATCAGCAAATGCAGTTATCTATGGAGCAGTAGCAATAGTTGGATCAACAATGTATGTTGCATCAAGAACAAGAGCATATGCATGGTGTGACCAAGGTGATCAAGGTTGTAGTTAGTGAGTGAAAATTATTTGATGGACGAAATTTTTCAGCCTACGTTAAAGCCTTTGAAAGCCACATGCACTTTTTCGGAGTTCCAACCAACTAAAGAAATTATTTCTTATGGCTTATCACGCTTGCTTTGCAAATTAGAGTGATAGATTTATTTGTGCAAGACTCTAACTAGAATGTTTTCAAGAAAGCACTCAAAGATGAATATTTTCTAGAGGATTATGGTATTGCTAGGTGAAAGACATTGAGAGAGAATGGGTCTATCAGCCCAATAAAGGACTTGTTGCTTCTGAGTTATTGCAAGAGTTTGAAGAACGATACAACCAGTTGGATGCATTAGAGCAAAGAGCTCTGAACTCAGAGAAAGTGGAGTAATTCTTGCAAGCGGCTGATCCTACAATTCAAGATGAGTTGGCAGAGCTTCTTGAAAATTGTATACAACCTATGGGATTGAAGATAGATTCGCAAGATGCTGTTGACGCGGTTTCTACACTTACAAAGAGGTAGAGATGGAAGGCTTGCTTGTAGAATAGCATGCAATCACCTCCATCGATGTCTTCTCCTACCTCGACTTCTCCTACTTCTGTTGTTGCTTCATCCACTTCTTCTCCTATTTCTCATCCTGTGTCTATGCCTAATTCTATGCCTATGCCTATGCCTATGCCTATTCTTGGTGCAATTCTCAGACCATCTGCGAAATTGACTGTCAAGGATATGGTCTTATGCCTATGCCTATTCTTGGTGCAATTCTCAGACCATCTGCAAAATTGACTGTCAAGGATATGGTGGAAGAAACTTCAAAGAACTTAAAAGATCTAAAAATGAAGATGACCAGAATGGAGCAGCAGCCGCTTAGTCCAGCTCCAATTTCAGCCTCAACTTCTTCTACTCCTAGAAATTCTTTTAGGAAGGATCATGTTTGCAGTTGTATGTGGTGTGATAGTCCAAATCATGAGCGGAAGGACTATCAAGATATTGAAGAGGCGAAAAGGTTGAAGCTAGTAGTCTGGAAGGACAAGATTATATGTTTTGGGGATACAGAGCAACCGATTAAACCAAATTTTGGTAAGGGTAATATGAAGAAATTATTAGAGGAGTCTCTTTTGCGCTCTTCTTATGTGATGCGAGAGGTGGCAAGAGAAGCTGTTGCATATGGCCTTCACTTGGAGTAGTTTCCAAAGGACAAATCTTCTTTATGGTCCTATGCACTGCACGTAGAGAATAAGGAAAAAGATTCATCATCTAAAATTTTAGCCATAGGCGATGCAATTAGAAAAGAAAATGATTGGGATGATCGAGTTGATGTCTTTTCCATCTATGCTTATATGGCAAAATCTCAAGGATTTGAAGTGCTTGTTGAAGAGAAGCAGAAAAGAGATAATGATTAGCCTGAAGAATCAAAGAGGGTGACTAGGAGGAGTGATCTAGTTCTTTAGCAGAGTATGGCTAATGTTCGGAAGCCGAAAGTAGAGGAAGATCAAAAAGCCCAAAAGATAAAGGATCCAAAGCCAAAAAAGCAACTTGGATTCAAGCTGCTCTGACATAGAGACAACTACGGACTTGAAAAAGGTACTTGAGGATCAGATTCTTAATTGCAAAATTGAATTCACTCTTGGAGAAGTCTTGGAGATTGCAAAAAGTGAATTTCATGATGTTATCATCAACATCATTAAAAGAAAATGATAGGTTATTGAAGAGTCCACAGAGGATGTAATCTAGCGAGAGGATTTAGTAGTTGCTAAGACTATTATCTATGGGTTGCAGATTGAGGAGATTGATTCGGATGAGGAGATTACTGAGTAGTCTACAGACGGAGCTTTATGTATACAGTCCATGAAGACTCTTCAACCTTTACTTTAGCCCTCACAATATGCAAAGAATGATGACATGCCTAGATTGGTGCCTCATAGTCATTTTTCTTGTAGTCACTAGGCTCGTGTGACTACGGAGACTGTAGTCAAGTTTGGTGAGACAGAGACCCCTTGTGTTGCTCTTTTGGATCATGGCTCTGAGATTAATGTCATACTATGTGGATTATATAATACTATTAGATGGCTAGTTGATGTGGATCATGGCTGTCACATGCATGTGACCAACAACACTGTACGAGATTTGTATGCTCAATGTCCAAACTTGAAGGTTTCTATTGGATATGTGGATGAGTCTTATAAGTTATTTGTATAGAAAACTTATTCCTATCCTATTATTTTGGGGCAGCCATTTATTGCTGAGTCTCGGATGGAGACTAAGGTTCTGGATGATGGGTCTACTTATGCATGGATTCAAAGTAAAGATGGAAAGAGGACTGTCCAGTTGATGACTGTTTGTATCAACCATGAGCAAAATAAGGATTCCTTGAGGGGTTCCCCTCTTCTAGTAGGAGAGCCAGATTTTTGTTAGGTACCACTGTCTTGCGAGATGATAGTGGTACGAGTTAGGGAAGCTCTTACCTCCTAGCAACGAAAGCTGTTCCTCATGTGTTTATGGTGTATCTACTGAAAGTACTTTGTGTTTTCAACATATTTCATATATCCTAGAGCTACCAAGCAATATTGAAGAAAAAAGAGAGAATTGAAGCTTGCAGTTGTTTTATAGGAAGAAGATAGGGTAGATGGTCTCTATGATGGGCTTTCATGCTTGGATACTATGGAAGAACTTTCACTATTGCTGAAAACTGACCATCAAGAGTTGTCATATGTCTTTCAAGTCCATTCTTTAGTGATGTATTCCAAACTTGATGATTTCATGCTTTAAGAAAAATCAGGTATTGAGAATTCTAAGCAAAAAGTATTCTTTGCTGAAATATTTTAGCAAAAAGAGTTGGATGTTGCTGTTTATACACAACAAAATTTGTGTTTACCAAAGGGCTGAAATTTGCAGGTTGTAGCAATGAAGTGAGAGTTCAGAAAAAATATAAGACAGTTGACAAGAAGGTTAGACTAGTTCCAAGACCGCTACCTTTGGACAATGATGACATGATTAGGAGAGTTGTTATGAAATCTCCTTTACAAGATCCTACAAGTACTGGACACAAATTTTCAGCCAAGACACTAAAGAGATGAAGATTGGGACTGAAGATTTTCTGCTTATAGAAGAGGTGAGATGTTTTGAAGAGATGTTGTATAGACATGGGAGAGTTTTTGCTATTTTTCCCCATGAGATTGGATGTGTTGATCAGAGGGTTGTGACGCCAATGATTATTTTTATAATTTCGCATGTCCCTTGGAACCTACGACCTATTTCTATGCCTAGAGCTCACTTGCCTAAATTGGTGGAGCTTTTGAATGAGCGGATTAGGATGGGAATTCTAGAACCATCTTCACCTCCATATTCTAATAGATGGTTCACAGTTCTTAAGAAGAATGGGACACTCAAATTCATACATGACTTATAGCCAGTGAACAAGGTCACTATTCAAAATATTGGTGTAGGACCTATTGTGGATGAGTTTGTAGAGGCTTTTACTAGACGCGCTATCTATTCACTTGGTGATCTTTATTCTGGATATGACCAGTTCCAGCTTGCCCTTGAGAGTAGAGATTTGACTATGATGAAGACACCTTTAGGCCTTATCCAAATGTGTACGGTTCCACAAGGAGCTACTCATTTGGTTGCTCATATGATAAATGGGATGAACACGGTCTTATAAGATTTTATTACAGAGCTTACCATGCCTTTCATTGATGATTTTCCTCTTAAAGGTTGTTTGGAAAAAGAGAAGGATAAGACTTTAGATGATCATGGATGCAAGTTCTTTGTGGCCGCACATATCAGAGATGTTGAGAGGATTCTTTGCACTCTATCGTCGTGTTAAGGATTGAAGGTCTACCACTGGGGCTTTAGTGCAGAAGAGGAGTTTAGGATTCAAAGTTCAGGAAGGGGACATAGATTGGGATTTAATAAGATCCGGGATTTAGAAATGATTTAGGTACGGAAGAAGAATTCAAGTTTTTTCTCAATGTATTTAGCATACATGGACGGAAGAAATAACTCTATCTTGATAACATCAAATACCTCTGGATACATACATCATGTCATAAAGGACATTTTCAGATTCTCAGTTCAATTATGAATATCAAATGCAAGTTCTAATGGCTTTTATTTCAAGTACAAAGATGGATTTCAACCCTTTGGAACAAGTATTATGTTGATAGACTCAAATGCATTTAAGATTTGGGCCAATGATACATGAAATGAATTGAAGAAGCATAATTTTAGCTTCAGCCCTGTTTTAAAACAGAAAATTCCAGCCCATAGTCAAGCTCAAAATGAGTGCATAAACTCATGAAGAAGCACCTCTAATCATTAATGAACAAAGTCTTGATGAAAAGAGGTCATTTCCTTCCATTACAAGCACATAAATCTCTTGTTTGCTCATTAAAAATAGATCATAACAGTGGGCTGCCCTGTTTATGACTGGTTATTCAGCCCATAACAGCCCATATACCTTCAAAATCCTCACCGTTTACTTGCCCCAAAGTCACTCAAGTACTTGGGTACAAGTCGGGCTTCATTTGACCAAGAATGAGGTAGACAAAATGAGAGAAGTCGTGCATAAGAGCAGGCTGAATACTTTTCTCGTAGATTTCTCTCTTTTATAGACTATTTCAACATGCATTTTCGTCAGACCAAATGGGCAGAGAAGTGGAGCTCTCACCATGTTTGCATCTTCAACTTTTGGACCTGTTGATCTTCAGTTTGCATGCTCCAAATCGTGCACCATAGCTTCAGCTCTCTCTAGTTGTGCTTCAGACTGTGCAGCCCGCATTTTGCGTCGAAAAATGTGGGCTGCTCCCTGCTCAGGCCCTGGCCACTTTTTCACCTACCCAGGTCACTTGCTAGTCAGTTAAGTCTATTACTTCAGGTCCCATGTGAACCTAGTGGACTTTTGGCAACTTTTTGCATTTTTCTTGGGTTCTCACCATATTTTTGCACCTGAATCAATGTGATTTATCTTGCAGACTATCAATTACTTCGAGTTGACCAAGTTGTAGGTTCCCATAGACTTATTTTTCATAAATATACATGGTATAACTAAAAATTATATGCTAAATACAAAATAACTTGTGTAACTATGTAATATATTAAATAAATAAAATGGAAAAAAAAATTAGCGCCTTCATGGCAGCGCATGTGCTGTGCCGTGACGCCGCGAGAGCTACGGGGATCGATAGGGAATAGAGGGGAGGGGGGGGCAGCAAGCTCCTTGCTGGAGCTTGCTCAGGGCCCTCTCCATGCATACTGACAAGCAAGGGGGGGAGGATTCCCTCCCCTCCCCTATATAAAGAGGAGAGGGCCGTAGTTGAAAAAAAAAGGAGGAGGGAGGATACTAAGCTTCTGTCATCGACGTGCTGTGAGAAGAGGAGGAGGCCTCGTGTCGTTGCCGAAGGGCGTAGAAGGTCTGTCGAGCCACCGCCACCGCTGCCGCCCTCGTAGCCGACGGACGGCTAGCTACCCTCCCCCCCCCACGTCAGTGAAGCTTCTCCAGGAAGCTTCGTAAGGGGGGGGCTAATTAAGCCCCCTTTCACCCCCCTTATATTCCTTTTAAACTTTTCACCCCCCCCCCCCCCCCCCCCCCCCCCCCCCCCCCCCCCCCTCATAACTCTTTTTTTTTCTCACAACCCCCTAAGCTTTTTTTTAATCCCCCGTGTCCCCATTACTTCTTTCTTTTTCCCCCCCTTGGACCCCAAATCCAAACCATCATCATGGGCCCCGGATATTGTCCCGTGTGGAAAAAGATAAAGAAGGGAAGTAGAGAGGAGTGAAGGAGAAAGGAGTAGTGTGAGAGAAGTAGAGGGTGGGAAAAGATAAAGAAGAGTAAGAAAGGAGTAAAAGAGGAAGAGTAGAGAAGGAATAGAGGGAGGTAGAAGGGTAAAAAGGGAGGAAAAAAGAGGAATGAAGGAGGAGGAGTAGGGAAGGAGAAGAAAAAAGTAGAGGAAGTGCAAGGAAAGAGAATAATTGCCTTCTATACCTTTTACCCCAAGCCAAAGTTCTCCAAAGGTTCATGTGGTTGCAAAATCACATGCATCCATAAACTTTTTGCCAAGTGTACACCCTATAGGGCCTTCTTAGGCTTTGTAAATCTTTCCCTCTCCGAAGAATCTAAGAATCTAAAAGTCCTATCATTCCTTCTCGTGATCAACCATTCAAACGGTACCTTGCCTCAAAAGAGAGTCGGTGGAAATCCGGAAGAAAGAGTAAAAGCTACCTTCACATTCGAACTGTGATGCCGCCTAAGAAAGTCCAAGGAGTAGCTGCGGGAGGTTCATCTCCCAATATCCACATGGATATCTCACCCCAAAACTAGGTTTTTTTTTTCTTGGCTTTAAATCGGTTTTAAGTCACAATCATGCAAAGAGAAATTGTTAGGGACAGGATATAATTGTCCGAGTTATTTATAATGAAGGAGTTTAGCTTATAAATGATGATGTATAGAACATAGTTTCCTTCGAATAGCATCATGCATTATAATGAATTACGAGCAAGATTATCTATTTACTATAGTAGTATATTTCAGTTCAATCTTGAGGGTATAGAAATTATATCTTGCACCATTAGTCCTATTCCTTTTTGCAACGAATCATTGTAAATGATTAAATTCATGAAAGGTTTCTTTCATTGCTCAAATCACTAGGAAGTTACCATTGCTAATTGCATATCTAGCAAGAAAATGATTGTTATTTGGCATGAGTTTCGTCTGCAAGGAAAAAGGAAGATTAAATTGAATTGTACCGACGACTGAAAAATCAATTGCCACAAGGATAACAAAACCGTGATGAGGTGATCAATATTACCTTCCAACACATAACCAAACCAATCTAAACTTAGAAATACCACGCTGCAAAAATATGCCTTGGAAATGATTTAAAGACCAAATAAATACTTATACCTTAAGCACTTGACTACTTTCCTTATTGTAGGGTCAATAAATTCGTAAAGATAAGGAACTAGGGTTTGTCCTTGAGGTTCTTAAAAAGAAACCCTAGGTTCGACATACGTCAGCTTAAAGAAACTTAAACGGATTATTTCAACGCGCGACTTGCGCAGCAAGTATAAAGTCATGTAGTCTTGTGACTGGTTCACAAGACGAAAGGGTAAATAACCTCAACAAGGATGGCAGATCCTTACGCAAGTTATCTTGCAAAAGGACATATTCGTGAATATCCTTCTAAATAAGGAAAATTATAAACCGGAAACTAAAGTATCTAATGAACTTTAGGTTTGACCAAGTTGGGTTAATAAGGTACACCCTAACCCAGACTATAAAGGATCTCGCCAAGTTACAAGACACCTTGGGAACGAGTGCTGATACACTCAAAAGGAAAGAGTAATTCCTTAGCAGTTTGCCAAACAACACGGTCAATTAATGGAAATGTTTGTGCTTGCTAGAGATTTTAGAGCACTGTTTGATTTATGAATTATAAATGAAATGAATACCTATACTTCAGGATGAAGGCTTGAAGAGAGAGGCAGTTTCAGTTACCCCCGCCTGCCTGCCTGACCCTAACCAAGGGGGTTGTTGACCGCGCCGGGAACGTGGACCGAACCCGCCGCGAGAGGTCTCTCCGTTGAGCTCTACTTGGTGCAGAAGGACGCTTGGGTGCCAGGGGGGCTCTGGCCGTAAATCCCTTGCCTTCCGGGTCCTGCACAAGAGGCTAACGTGACTCGGGATTGGATCTCGAGGCCTGCATACTAGTCTACGGGCAGAAGCTTGGAATAGTGATCACTGTGGATTACTGGATAGCCTTCGGGCAGATTATGGACAAGCCTACGGGCGGAACTCCTTGTATTTCAAAGATAAAAATGATGATATGTTAATAAAGAACTTGTTTGATATTGTTTTTCTATGTCACATGATAAGATTACGTGAAGGAACCAGTGTTTAACGGATTAATTAAAGAAGCTGGTTGTTACATGTCAAACTAATATGTTAGATAATTACATAACTAAAACAAACCGAGGAAAGTGCGGAGGATGGGCCATAGATCCGTCCTGCGATTGGGTGGTCCCGGTTAGCCAGGAACTTTTCTCAAAGAATAGCGGGATGATCATCAAAGAAAACAAATAACGGAAGCAATGACCTAGAGTTATGTCTCAACCGATTTACACTGTTTTAGGGGAACGGAATGGGACTATGCCTTATGGCAGAGAGGTTGAGCTTTGCATCCCTCTCGTTTCCCATTCTCCTTGAACCAAGTGCAGCGTGAATCCGCTTCGGACCTGGCGTTTCTGCGTAAGGTAGTTCGCTTGGGTCCGACGCTAGTTGCTGTTAGTTAATGACCAGTCAGGAAAACCCTAATTCCGATCGATCCTAAGTGGGAACGGCCAAGATACTTCCGCTACGTGGCAGACGTGGAAAGACCTAGATCACAAATCCCGTAACATTCCATGGGAGTGCCGGGCGGAGGTTTCTAGACATCCCTTCCGATGGACTGCTAAGACGTGTCCTGGATGATACTAGTAGACATGTTACAATTGGTATCAAAGCCGACTAATAACGGAATTGCTTTTATATATCTCAATAAAATGAAGTAAAGAAATTGTTGTTGTCCAAACATTTCCTTACCTTCAATGTTGTCTTGTAGAGTTACGAAGTGTGGAACAAGTTTTTGGTATTTTGGGTCATGTTTATGACTGCAATGCATTCTCCGCTTTATAGACAAAGAATTGGGATGATGAACATCCTGGAGGAGATTTATAATCCATCACCTCTATACATAGAACGAAGATGGACGGGGTCTTTTGGAATCTACTATATAGCCGCCCCACCGGTTTGTTTATCTACAGACCAACCTAAAGAGGATCAGGTGGTTGGAAGACTTGAAAGTCATGAAGCTGTTCATTTTTGTGGAAGCTCACGTAAATTCGACTTTACATATCCGAGGTCGGAGGGTTGAGATGAACTCATATGTATATGAGGAAGTAACCCGTGTAATCCCAGCCGACAGGATTAAAGTGTTGGGCCGCCATGAGAAGTATGGATTCCAACGGAAAGGGTATCCTGAACTTCCAATGAATTATCGATTCCTAAAGATCCATGACCCAAAACCCTACTATTACATAGTTCCAGTAGACAAATGCAATACAATGTTGTTCTCCCCAAAATGAATGTAACGATTGGCTTATCATTACATGAAACGTTGTATTCAAAAAGGCTATGCCCATGTAAAAGACTTCTTTTTATCAATATCTGGCTATGCATAAGAGTTGTTAAGAAGTTAAGTAGCTACATCATTTACGAGATAGCTGAACTAAAAATGAAAGATAAGCTAACATCGATTATCATATAATAACGTTAAGAAAACCTTTATCCAGGCACAACCCCAGGTACAGGTTCCAAATTCGCCTCCTACATCAAGTATTGCTGTGATCCAGAAGAAGAAGTTCCTCCTCAAGCAAATAAAGCCACCCGAGTTTGACGGGAGAGGCAGATTCGTCCAGGCTGATGCTGAAATTTGGATTGAATCCATGGAGGATTACTTCAAAGCAGCTGGTACTGCACCTACCAACCAAGCTATGCTCGCCAAGTTAAAGCTCACCGGCGAAGCTAGACTTTGGTGGAAGCAATGGTGCAGGGATCAAGGGATTTCAGAGGGATCCGTTACCTAGGAGAAGCTGAAGAAAGCCCTGCAGGGAAGATACTTACCACCTACATATCGCACGCAGAAAATGAACGAGTTCTACGAGCTAAAACAGCTAGGACTCACTCTTAACGCATACTACTCTAAATTCGACTCACTTTTAAAGTATGCGCCACAGATGGACATGACACAGCAAGTGTCCAAATTTTGTGTGGGCTTAAATCCACCAATAAATACCCGTCTCAAATCTATGCGTCCATTAGACCTTCAAGATGCACTCATTCGAGCGGCGCCTATAATTCACGAGGTGCAAGCTAAACCAAGGGGTAATAAAACTTGGTCTTATAATGACCTGAACAGAGGTGCATTCAGACCTCAAATGAAGAGAGTTCAAGGTCATAATCAGGGACAAAGAAAGAAAGCAAGAACAAATAACGTCAACAACTTTGTTCCTACTCAAAGTAATGGCCGAAACCTCCGTTGTTTCCACTGCAACGAACCCGGTCACTTCAAAAGGCAATGTCCCAAGCTCAGTGGAGGACATCGCCAAAACACCTTTTCAAGGAGCACGCCGTGGTCAAGGAGCCGCTACCCGTGGAAGAGGAAGAACTGCCTGCATTGCCAATAGGCAAAGATGCGAAGAAGAAGAAGAGAAAGATCCAACTATGGAAGCAGAATTCGAAAGAGCGACAGTCCATGCCACTTTACACAAGAAAGGGACGAATCGCCAGTTCTCCGTGATTCAGACACCATCGAACTATCAAGGTAAAGGTTTCAAAACCTTGATTGATTGTGGCAGTATACATTTCTTTATCTCACCATCATGTGCAAAAAGATTAGGAATAGCCATAGTAGAAGCACCTACCCTGCTTGTGGAATTGGCAAATGGTCGTGAGGTAACTTGTACCAATCAAACTGCTAAGGTGGAATTCTTCCTGGGAGGAAAGAAGACTTCAGTCAAATTCAGAGTCATGAATTTAGGTATCCATGAGTGTCTACTCGGAATGGATTGGCTTAAGCCCAACGACGCCCACATTCACTATGGAAAAGGTCAAGTTTCCTTTCGAAACTCTGAAAGGGAATCTGTCACAACTCAAGGTGAGGCAAGAGTGCCAAGAATCTAATTGGCCAAAGTATCTCAGATCATAAAAGGAGTCAGAAAAGGATTACCCATTTACCTGATCAAACTCAACAAGTTAGATCAAAAGCAAGAGTCTCATGAAGGACCTTCTTGGCTAAAGGAATACGCTGACGTATTCCCTGAGGAATTGACTGAACTTCCGCCTCAAAGAGAAGTAGATCATGAGATTAGGCTAGTGCCTGGAGCTGCGCCAATTGCAAAGAGACCTTATAGAATGTCCATACCAGAAGCAATAGAGTTGAAGGAATAACTCAAGCAACTGTTAGATCAGGGCTACATCCGGCCTAGCAATTCACCATGGGGAACTCCAGTACTATTCCAGAAAAAGAAAGATGGGACACTTCGACTATGTATTGATTACCAAGGGTTGAATCAATCAACAGTCAAGAACAAGTATCCTATTCCTAGAATAGATGAGCTTCTTGATCGTCTTCAGGGTGCAAAGATCTTCTCCAAGATTGATCTCAGGTCAGGTTACTATCAAATAAGGATCAAGGAAGAAGATATCCCAAAGATGGCTTTCAATACAAGATATGGGCACTTTGAGTTCCTGGTTATGTCATTTGGGCTTACGAATGCACCTGCTACCTTCAATAGATTAATGCAGGATATCTTTAGACCATATCTCGATGATTTCATGCTTGTCTTCTTCGATGACACTTTAGTCTATTCTAAACAGGAAGAAGATCATGAACCTCAACTTCGGATTGTCCTTGAGACAATGAGGTCACATAAGCTGTATGCAAAAATGAAGAAGTGTGCATTCTTCAAGCGTCAGATTGAATATCTGGGATTCATAGTATCATCAGAAGGAATATCAGTAGACCCAGCCAAGGTCAGAGATGTGCTTGAATGGCCAACACTAGTATCTGTCAAAGAAATATGCAGCTTTCTTGGATTGACAGGATGGTATAGGGTCTTCATCAAAAACTATGCTTTGATTGCAGCACCTCTGACGGATTTACTAAAGAAGCAGACTTCCATTACATGGTCGACTTCCGAACAAAATAGCTTCGACAAATTGAAGCAAAGTTTGGTATTAGCACCTATTCTAAAACTTCCAGACCTCCATAAAGAGTTTGAGGTAGTAACAGATGCTAGCATTCTTGCCTTGGGGTGTGTACTTATGCAGGAAGGTCATCCAGTAGCATACTCTTCAAGGAAATTGAAGAGTCATAAAAAGAATTATGCTACGCATGATCTGGAATTACTAGCTGTCATCCATGCCCTAAAGCTTTGGAGACACTACCTGTTGGGTAACAAGTTTACTCTAGTAACCGATCATAAGAGTCTCAAATGGATTTTTACCCAGAACGAGCTCAACATGAGGCAACGTCGGTGGATTGAAGTGTTGGAGGAATATGATTTTGAAATCAAGTACCGACCAGGGAAGGAGAATGTAGTTTCCGATGCACTCAATTGCAAGGCATTCCTAAATTCCCTAATCTTGCAGAACCCATCAACGGCCAGATCTCTGGCTACAAAAGTATCTATGCCAAATAACCCTATACTTGAACTAGCTAGAGAGGAAGCATGCCATGATTTGGCCTACCAAACAATGCTAAAGGAAATATCTACCAAGGAGCAGAATCAAAAGTTGCAAGCTAAGTATCAGGAATTTTCCATTGATAATGGACTTGACTACTATAGAACAAGGCTGTGTATACTAAAAAGCCAGTCACTTAAGCAGAAGATAATATGGGAAGCTCATGATTCCCCTTTTGCAGGACATCCTGGCTATGCTAAGACTCTTAATGCAGTTAGGAAGAGCTACCATTGGGAGAGGCTTAAAGGTGACGTTCTCAAATATGTCACTGAGTGTTTGTCTTGCCAACGTATCAAAGCCAAACATGTCTTGATGCTAGGGAAACTGCAACCGCTTGACATCCCTCAAATGAAATGGGAATTCATCAGTATGGATTTTGTTGTAGGCTTACCCCAAGTCCAGGGAGGATACAACTCCATCATGGTTGTGGTTGACATGCTTACTAAGGTTGCACACCTTATTCGAGTAAAGACAAACTATAAAGCCTCCGACATTGCAAGATTGTTTATCAAGGAGATATTCAAGCTACATGGGTTACCCAGAAGAATCATTAGTGATCAAGATTCTCTCTTCACATCACACTTCTGGAGAGCTATCTTTGAAGCTATTGGGACTCAACTCTGCTTTAGCACTGCCTACCATCCCCAAACAGATGGCCAAACAGAGCGAGTAAATCAAATCATCGAAGATATGCTTAGGGCATACTGCTGTCGAGAGCCAAAAAGGTGGATTCAATACTTGCCATTAGTTGAGTTTGCCTACAATGCTTCTTACCAACAGAGCATTCAGATGACCCCTTTTCAGGCATTATATGGTCATGATTGTCGAAGTCCTCTAAACTTTTTTGATCCAACCCTAAGGGTTGAAGCGTCAAGACAAATGTTGGAAGACATGGATGATCAAATAAAGTCAATAAGACAAGACATACAAGCGGCCAAGGATAGACAAAAGGCATACGCAGATTTGAAGCGTAAAGAAAGAGTCTTCGAAGACGGAGACATAGTCTTCATTCGCGTACGCCCTAAAAAGAGTTCTCTATCCCTAGGAGATTGCAAGAAGCTAAGTCCAAGGTATTGTGGGCCGTACAAAATCCTCAAATGCCTAGGACCCAATGCTTATAGATTGCAACTCCCTGAGAACCTAAAGGTTCACAATGTATTCCATATCAGCCTATTGAAAAGATATGTACCCAACCCTAACCATGTACTCGATGACCAACAAATTGTAATGCCTAGTCAAGGAGTCCTTGAACTAAGGCTGGATAAGATCTTAGATGTTAGGGAGAGATAGTTAAGATCCAGAACCTTGAGAGAATATCTCGTCCAGTGGAAAGATTATCCCGAGGAGGATGCCACTTGGGTAGATGAAGGCACTGTCAACCATCAAGATCCCCAGTTTATCTCGAGATGAGGACATCTTGATTCTTCTAAGGGGGAGAGAATGTAATATATTAAATAAATAAAAGGGAAAAAAAAATTAGCACCTTCATGGTGACACATGTGCTCTGCCGTGACACCGAGAGAGCTACGGGGATCGATAGGGAATAGAGGGGAGGGGGGGCCAACAAGCTCCTCGCTGGAGCTTGCTCAGGGCCCTCTCCATGCATACTGACAGGCAAGGGGGGGAGGATTCCCTCCCCTCCCCTATGTAAAGAGGAGAGGGCCGTAGTTGAAAAAAAAGGAGGAGAGAGGATACTATGCTGCTGCCGTCGACGTGCTGTGAGAAGAGGAGGAGGCCTCGTGTCGCTGCCGAAGGCCGTAGAAGGTCTGTTGAGCCACCGCCACCGCTGCCGCCCTCGTAGCCGACGGACGGCTCGCTACCCCCCCCATGTCAGTGAAGCTTCTCTAGGAAGCTTCCTAAGGGGGGGGCTAATTAAGTCCCCCTTTCACCCCCCTTATATCCCTTTTAAACTTTTCACCCCCCCCCCCCCCCCCCATAACTCTTTGTTTTCTCTCATAACCCCTTGAGCTTTTTTTTAATCCCCCGTGTCCCCATTACTTCTTTCTTTTTCCTCCCCCTGGACCCCAAATCCAAACCATCATCATGGGCCCCGGATATTGTCCCGTGTGGAAAAAGATAAAGAAGGGAAGTAGAGAGGAGTGAAGGAGAAAGGAGTAGTGTGAGAGAAGTAGAGGGTGGGAAAAGATAAAGAAGAGTAAGAAAGGAGTAAAAGAGGAAGCGTAGAGAAGGAATAGAGGGAGGTAGAAGGGTAAAAAGGGAGGAAAAAAGAGGAGTGAAGGAGGAGGAGTAGGGAAGGAGAAGAAAAAATTAGAGGAAGTGCAAGGAAAGAGAATAATTGCCTTCTATACCTTTTACCCCAAGCCAAAGTTCTCCAAAGGTTCATGTGGTTGCAAAACCACATGCATCCATAAACTTTTTGCCAAGTGTAGACCCTATAGGGCCTTCTTAGGCTTTGTAAATCTTTCCCTCTCCGAAGAATCTAAGAATCTAAAAGTCCTATCATTCCTTCTCGTGATCAACCATTCAAACGGTACCTTGCCTCGAAAGAGAGTCGGTGGAAATCCAGAAGAAAGAGTAAAAGCTACATTCACATTCGAACTGCGATGCTGCCTAAGAAAGTCCAAGGAGTAGCTGCAGGAGGTCATCTTCCGGTATCCATGTCGATATCTCACCCCAAAACCAGGTTCTTTTTTCTTGGCTTTAAATCGGTTTTAAGTCAATCATGCAAAGAGAAATTGTTAGGGACAGGATATAATTGTCTGAGTTATTTATAATGAAGGAGTTTAGCTTATAACTGATAATGTATAGAACATAGTTTCCTTCGAATAGCATCATGCATTATAACGAATTACGAGCAAGATTATCTATTTACTATAGTAGTATATTTCAGTTAAATCTTGAGGGTATAGAAATTGTATCTTGCACCATTAGTCCTATTCCTTTTTGCAACGAATCATTGTAAATGATTAAATTCATGAAAGGTTTCTTTCATTGCTCAAATCACTAGGAAATTACCATTGCTAATTGCATATCTAGCAAGAAAATGATTTTTATTTTGCATGAGTTTCGTCTGCAAGGAAAAAGGAAGATTAAATTGAATTGTATCTACTCCTAATGTTATAAGATCTGAGATACATGCTTGATCTTCTTATATACTTGAAAGATATATGGTGAATATTATGCTAGCGTAGAGAGAGAACATATGAGAGAAAAGAAAGATGTAGAGAGAAAGAGAGAGAGATTGAGAGATTGACAACACACTAGGGAATGGAAGATGGGCCAATCCCCCCCCTTATGGAGTTATATTATTGACAAGGAGCAAGCTCCTTTGTTACACATAAACTAGTTCTTAACTTGTACATCTTGGGAACAAGATCACCATTCCTTGCACGATATAGAACCAACTAGCACTTACACAACTCAGAATTTGGCTCCTTTGATCTTTTTGATTTCTCTTCTTTTCTCCTACACAATATGTGTAGGGCTCTCTTCTTGGTGCTTGATTTTAGTAGAGCTTCCACAGCACTTTATGAGACTTGAAGTGCCTCCTCTCCTCCTCTTACACGCATGCAAAGTGATGCTTCCTTCACCTCCTCCGCACCCAAGGATAGCCTCCCTTTTATAGGCTCGAAGAGCTTCTCTTCTTGGAGAGAAACTTGAGTGCCAAGATTGGAAAGGTTGATCTTCATGCAAGATGTGGTTGTTCCAAGACCTACTTTACAACACCAATTTTGGAATATCTCTATGTGCGTTGCTCAAATGGAAAAACATATAAAGAAAAGTTGTAGATCTCACCATTTGTGATAACCCACAAGGGCCATTTTTAGAGATAAGATTTGTATCGCAAGATATTTTAAAAATGGAATCACCATGTCTATTTTAAGATAAGTAAAAATTTAAACTCTTCTTAACTTATGGTCCATGCAACCACCTTGAGCCATAGATAAGGAGAGTTCATTAGATTGCCTTGGGCCTCAATCTTAATATTGACTTCCACACAAAAGCTTGTGTCATCTTAGACCTTAGAAAGAGAAAATCACTTCTCTCGTCACTTCTAGAGGATCACGTCTCTTGTCTTTTTTAGTGAGAGAATTACCTCTCTCATTTTTCTTAGTGAAAGAATTACTTCTCTCCTAAATTCATTAAGAGAGAAAAGACCTTACACCTTGACTTGTAAAGGAGGGGATGACTCCAAATGAATGCAATGCTCATTACACACAAGTAGACGTTTCCAAGCATCCCTAGATGCACACATAAATGCACATACACAATGCTAATGAACTTCCTCTTCTTAGAACTCAAAGTGGCTACAAAATTAGGACCAGCCATCACCAGCATGAGCAGTAGCAGGACATTTGGCTAGTCCACCGTATCTGCATTCATGGTTTGCACACTTCAAAGTTTCTTCTCTCTGTGTTTATCTCTATATTTGAGTTTTGAGTTTTTGCCTTTCGCATTTTTTGTTTAGGGTTTGAGTTTTTCTTGTCTGTGTTTGAGTCTTTGTGTTTTAGTCTTGGTTGTACATGATGTGTTTTCTCAGTGCAAACCCTAGCATATCGTCATGTGTGCCATGTCCAAAAAGCGAGTCATTAATTTATTGACATAAATTTACTAATTAGAGAATGCATAATAAGCAATTAATCAATCAATTTAGTAACATCCCTCTGGCTTCTAAATAGTTGACCTCAACTATAGAGAGCATACATAGTCCTTAAGAAGATTTAGAAAGTCTTGTAGTTCTCCCTCACATAAACTGAGCGTCAAATGGAGGATATTTCTTAAACTTAACTAGATACTTTCGTAATACCTTACCTGCACTTAGAGTATTATCCTGATGGTGTAAAATTCTTTTGGGCACAAGGAACTCTTTTGTTTCTTCTATGTCATGTAAATCTTCCTTGATTGGTTCCATTGGAGGCTCTCCAATATAGGGACGTAGCAAACTTATATGGAAAGTATTATGAATGTTCCAATGACTTGGTAGATCCAAACAAAAAGTCACATCATTTATCTTATCTGTGATCTTAAAAGGGCCAAAATAGCAATTAAAAAGATTAACCACTTTACCCTTTAAACCTTTCTGCTTCTTTAAGAGAGCCTTCTCAAACTTAAGAAGAACATAGTGTCCTAACTTGAGATCTAACTTATGGAAATGCTTATCAGCTTTGTGTTTATGCTTCTCTTGTGTTCTTTGGATAGCAGCTTTTACTTGAGTGAAAGTTGTATCAATGTCTCTAACAAACTCATCTGCTACAAATATGTAATGGACCATAGGAACCTTAAAAAGGAAAATTTTTAATTATTTTAGTTCAATTTTTTTTATTTCCCCTCTCTCCCCACCGACAGCAGTTAGGGGAGGAGAGAGGGAGTAGGGGTGGTAAATTTTGAAGGAGAAGCATGCATCCTCCAGGTGGAGGGTGGTCATGCCAGCTCTTCCCTCCAAAAGGAGAAGGACTACGCTGTCTGTCAAGAATCGCGTGGTGGGGGACTTGCTCAAGATGCTGCACCGAACACACACAGAATGCACAAGGAGAAGCTCACTCAAGAGACAAGAAGAGAGATGGAGGCCAAAACGTCTTCTTGCTGGTTTTTTCTTCTTCTTCCATACACTTTTTAATGTACATAAAGTATAGATAAGCTACAACATAAAGGAAAGTGGCCTACTAAGTCAAACAATGCATAACCGACTACACTAGTCGACTGGCGCTATAACTATGCCAGCTGTAAATAGGTGTAACAACTTGAATATAATAAGTAATGAGTCAGTGGCCATGTGAGAGTCATAATGACCATCGACATGCTAAGTGTAGATGTGTGGACCCATCTAACCAAGCGGTCTATCATCAATGTCCACATGTGTTGAGCTTTTCATCTATACACTCCCCCTCAAGCTCAAGTGCATCTCTGCAACTCCAAGTAAGCTTCGAAACTTTTGAATCTTCTCTGTACCCAATGCCTTCGTGAAGATGTCAGCTCTCTAATCCTGTATGCTAGCATACACCAAGTCAATCTCACGTGCTAGTATCTTCTCTCTCACAAAGTGGTAGTGTACCTCAAGAAGTTTTTTCCTGGCATGGAACACAGGGTTCCTAGCCAACTGTATACTGCGCATGTTATCACAATAAATGACAATTGGACCTTCTATCTGCATATCTAAATCAGCCAATAACTTTTGTAGCCATACTACCTCACATGTTGCTACAGCAGCACCTCTATACTCAGCCTCTGTACTCGACAAAGCAACTGTAGGTTGCTTTTTGCTACTCCAAGTAACTGCTGCACTACCAAGAGAGAACATGTATCCGTTGGTAGATCTTCTATCAGACATACTACCAGCCCAATTTGCATCTGTGTATCCAAACACATGTACATCTGTACCTACCTCATAGAAAAGTCCATAATGTAATGTGGACTTCACATATCTCAATATGCATCTGACTGCATCCAAATGTGGCTTTCTAGGTACTTGCATAAACTGAATCACAAGACCAACAATGTAGCTCAAGTCTAGCCTTGTAACGGTCATGTAGATCAAAGTCCCCACTATCCTCCTGAACATAGTAGGGTCTTCTATCTCATCCCCAACATCAGCACTCAACTTTACATTCTGCTCCAATGGGACTGAAAGTGGTTTGCATGCTGTCATACCATACTTGGACAACATATCCAAGCCATACTGTCTTTGGGACAGCCATATACCATCATCACATTTAATCGCCTCAATGCCAAGGAAGTACCTTAGCTCACCTAAATCCTTCATCACAAACTTCTTCTTTAAAAAATCTTTGACTTTAGCAATCCCACTATCACTATCACCTGTAATAATCAAGTCATCCACATAGATGACTATGATGACCAAACTTGCATCTCCCTTTCTCACATAAAGTGAGTGATCAGCATTAGAAACATAAAACCCAATATTGACAAGATACTCTCTGATCTTGTCAGACCATGCTCTAGGTGCTTTCTTGAGCCCATAGAGCGCCTTCTTCAACTTGCACATATACGTGGGATACACTAAATCTTTATAACCTGTTGGTTGATCCATATACACTTCTTCCTACAAATCACGATGCAAGAAGGCATTCTTCACATCCATTTGCTGCAACCTCCAACCTTTGGCTGCTACCAAAGAAATCACACATTTGAAAGTTGCCATCCTAGCAACTGGACTGAAGGTTTCTTCATAATCTATGCCATATGTCTGGGCATAGCCTTTTGCAACCAGCCTAGCTTTGTACCTACTAATAGAACCATCTGCATTGTGCTTAATCTTATAAACCCACTTACATCCAATAGCTTTCTTGCCCTTCGCCAATGATACTAGATCCCAAGTCTTATTGGTCTCTAATGCAGCCATCTCCTCATCCATTGCTGCATCCCAATGATACTAGATCCCAAGTCTTATTGGCCTCTAATGTAGCCATCTCCTCATCCATTGCTGCATACCAATGAGTATGACCAACAGCATCCTCAAAACAAGTGGGCTCAACATCCTCAACTAGTTTCACCATATAAGCATAATGATGAGCTGCATAACCTTCAAAACCAAATCTTTTAATAGGGTATCTGACCCTGCTAGATCTGCGTACCACCGGATCACTCAATGGAGCCTTTACATTATTATGAGCTCTCTATACACCTGGTGTCCTGACAGAAGGAATACCAAGCTTATCATCTAAGCTCTCTGAGCCACTGGAGTCTCCATCAAGAACTGCATCAATGCCATCTGACACTTTATTCTTTCCTTTGTCTTTACCTGTAGTGCTACTAAATGCACCTGAAGATGTAGAGCTACTCCTTAGTCTCCCAGACCATGGACTACCAGATGATATCTCTGGTCCACTAAGAGTCTGTGATTCTTGCTTTTCAGCCTGCACATGACTGTCATGATCATCATCATCATCCAATATATCACCACTAGATGCATACCAATTGCTCATTTCATCAAAGATGACATCCTTGCTCACTCTGAACTTACATGTGATAGGGTTATAACAGCGATACCCTTTCTGCTCTAAAGAGTATCCAATAAATACACATTTTTTTGCCTTTGGATCAAGCTTCTTCCATAGCTCATCTAGCACATGAATATATGCAACACAGCCAAATACCTTCAAGTGCGATACATCAGACTTCTTGCCAAAAAAACATTCTTCAGGAGTCATCCCATGAACTGCAGCTGTGGGAGTTCTGTTCATAATAGAAATAGTAGTATGAACAGCCTCAGACCAAAAATGCTTAGGCATATTCTTTTCAGCCCCATCAAGGCGTGTGCAACTTCTGCAATATGCATGTTTTTCCTTTCTGCAACACCATTTTGCTGTGGGGTATACCTGCATGTGAACTATCTCTTTATCCCATGAGACCTCAGAAAATCACTGAACTCATTCGAGAGGTACTCTTCGCCTCCATCTAACCTCAAGCACTTTACTTTCAAGCCTGTTTCTCTTTCAACCACAGCCTTGAAAGTTCCAAAGTTCTCAAACGCTTCACTCTTTTCCTTCATAAAATATACCCACAGCTTTCTAGAACAATCATCAATGAATGTGACAAAGTATGAACTATCTTCAAGAGATACATTTTGTGTAGGCCTCCAAATATCTGTATGCACAACATCAAGGACATTTCTACTTACATCTTTGTCATGTGAAAAGGGTTGTCTTACCTGCTTACCAAACTGACATGCTTCGCATACCTTATGAAATTCCGCAACTCTAAATGTAAGCAAACCTGTAACCAACCCTTTGGACTGCATTAATTTCAGCCATTGTACATTTGCATGTCCAATGCATTTGTGCCAAATTTCAATATCTGCAACAACACCTTTTCCTTTAGCATACATAGCACCATTCATAGTAGGAATTCCAGCATCCAGAGTAAACATACGTCAAACTCTACTTCCCTTTGCTACCAACCTGCACTTGTCATTGAAGTCTTCTACAAAGCAGTCCTTTGCATTAAATCTGACTTGCAGCCCTTGCTCTACCATTTGACCGACTGACACCAAGTTCTTTGTAATAGATGGCACATGTAATACATCTGAAAGACTCTTTGTCTTACCATCATGCAAGGACAAGGGTTTTTTTCCAATGTGTGAAATTGGATGGCATAAATCATCACCTGTCTGCACATAACCTGCATTTTGCAAATCCTGCATCTCTCCAAACCATTCTGCATGGTTGGTCATATGATTGGATGCACCTGAATCAACATACCAAACATCATCATGTGTTCCCTTTCCTATAACAGCATTCAGTGTATGCTGCATAATAAACAAACACTCATTTTTGTCTTCATTCTGTCGTGAAGACGATGCATAGTTTCCTTACTGCAACTTACCACTGCGAATATCATCTTTCTTAGCATAACATTGGGCTACAATATGACCTATTTTGCCACGGTAGTGACACACAATACCAGAGTTGTTAGAAACTCTGTTCTGCCATCCACTTCTTCCTCTAAAGCTCCCCCTTCCTCTAAAGTTACCACGACCTCCTGAAACCTGTATATCACCAAATTACTGATTCAATCTGTTTTGTTGGTTGTCACTACCACGTCCTGTACCACGGCCTCTTGAAGAGAACCTGCCACGTCCCCTTCCTGAACTAGAGTACAAAGCTTGGACATGTTCACCACTTCTTTCAGATGTCTCACTCTCCATGTTGATCTCTTCAGTGATCATAAGGAAGACCAACTCATCGAAATCTGAAAATGGCTTTCTGACATATATGGAAGTTACAAAAGACTTCCAAGCCTTTTCATTGTTAAGTCCACCTAAGGTAGACGACACCAAATCATCATCATCAGGCATTGCATCAATCACTGTAAAGGCATCTGCAATGCTCCTTACCTTTAGTGCATACTCATTGATAGACATCTTTCCTTTCTTCAATGTATTCAACTCTTACTTGAGTTGAATCTTTTGTACCTTTGTATTTATGGAAAACATACTTTCAAGTATGGTCCAAGCTGCATATGAATTCTCTATATTTCTAATATGTCCCAGCATATTATTGTCAATTACTACAGATAGCCAATACATGACATTTTTGTCTTTTGCATTCCATTCCTTTTGTGCCTTTGTCTCTTCTGCAGTTGGAGGATCACTCACCTCCGGCTCCTTTTCTTCAACTGAAAAAAACTCGTAGAGAGGCCTTTTCCAATAAGGAAGTTTGTGACATGGAACTTCCATGAAGGGTAGTTGTTCTTGTTGAGCTTCTCAATGATGGTATTTCCACTGTTCTCTGCCATTATCACAAAACTAATACCAAACAACAAGCAAATCTTGTGCAACCCTCGACCTGTAGTGCACAACAATACACTAGACAGCCTTTTTCACTGTGTCTGCTCAACAATACATGCAATCTGTAACCAGTTTGCAGATAAACCTTGTGTTTATTCACTAGTAAACACCTTTGAACTTACAGATCTAAAATCTGTAACCTGTGCACTTGTATACATCAGACACAACTGAAATTGCAGGGTATCTCAAACTGTTGTCCGCAACCTTGCGGCTCTAAAACGGGGCCTGAAACGGCCTCAGATGCCCAAAATAACTACGGCGGGCAACCCCTAAAGAGCTTATCTACAGAATACACAGCGCTCTTTGCGCACACCAAATCTCACTGTAATTTGAGATTTTTGCTCTGCCCTGCTTCCGGTGCCTCCACGGGCACTATTCAAGAGAGAGAGTGAAAGGATGGGAGAGCTTTTTACCCATGGCTTGCTTGCTCGAACCTTGCTTCTTCTCCTTCACTTCAGCCTTCGAAATCAGCCTCTCTCAGTGGCGCGGCTCTGATACCATGTCAAGAATCGCGTGGTGGGGAGACTTGCTCAAGATGCTGCGCTGAACACACACAGAATGCACAAGGAGAAGCTCACTCAAGAGACAAGAAGAGAAATGGAGGCCAAAACGTCCTCTTGCTAGTTTTTTCTTCTTCTTTCACACACTTTTTAATGTACACAAAGTATAGATAAGATACAACATAAAGGAAAGTGGCCTACTAAGTCAAACAATGCGTAACCGACTACACTAGTCGACTGGCGCTACAACTATACCAGCTGTAAATAGGTGTAACAAACTGAATATAATGTCCTACAGCCTTTGAACGGGTCTTTCTCCCCCCTTTGGTGTGACTGTCTGCATCATGACAACTCTATCAGGGACGCTCTGCCACCTAGTCCACGTATCATTTCACCCCTAAGTGAGACTGCAATGGCAGTTCTGCGGGCCCCTCCGTCGCCCAGTTTCCCCTCCCCCCCCACGTGACATTTTCTCCCCCCTCCCCCCGTCAACTCGGCGCATGCCATTCAAGGGCCTTTGGTCCTAATCAAACCCCCCCTAGCCGACTAGCATCACGAGTCCCTTTTCTCGGGCCCTCTAAAAATTAAACGACCGCCTTGTTGGATTGTGAAGGTAAATAGTGGAGGGAGAGGATAAGAAGAGAAGGGAGAGAGAGAGAGAATAGAAAGAAGGTGAGAGAGAGAGAAGAGAAGGATAGGGAGAGAGAAGGAAAGAGGGGAGGAGGGAGAGAGAAGGAGAAGGAGAGGATAAGAAGAAGGAGGGAGAGAAAGAAGAGAAAGAAGGTGAGAGAGAGAAGGAGGAGGTGAAAAGGAGTAAGTGAAGGGAGGAGAGAGAGAAAAGAAGAAGGAGAGGATAAGAAGAAGAGGTTGGGAGAAGAGAAAGAAGGTGAGAGAGTGAGAGAGAAGAGGAGGAAGAGGATAAGAGAAGAAGGTGAGAGAAGGAGTGGAAGAAAGAGTGAGAAAAGAAGGAGGAGGTGGAAGAGCAAGAAGGGGGAGAGGAAGAAGAGAGGGAGAAGGAGTGAAAGAGTAGGAGTGAAGGAGAAGAAGAAAAGAGAGAGAAGAGGAAGGAGAGGGTAAGAAGTAGAGGAAGGAGAGGATAAGAGATAGAAGGAGAAGAGAAGTAGAAGGAGGGAAGAAAAAGGAAGAGGAAAGAAGAAGTGGGTAGAGAAGGAGAATGAGGTAGAAGAGCTAGAAGGAGAGGAGAAGAATAAGGAAAATGAGAGAGGAAAAGGAACAAGAAGAGGGGTAGAGGAATAAGAAAAAGAGGTAGAGGAAGAAAGGTGAGAAGTGGTAGAGGAAGTAAAAGAGGAAAGAGTAGAGCAAGCCACCCGAACCACTCTCTCGACAACGAACCCCATTCAGTGGTTTTTTCCCCAACCAAACATATTTATCCGAAGTCGTTAAGGTCCGGACTGCCCAATCTCCGTGAGGGAATGGCTCCCAAAAAGAAATTCGTGGGAAGCATAGTCGCTTAAGCCATCGGAAATGCTGGAGGGACGAGCAGAATGACCAATGCAACACCCACGAATCCAGCCCAGGTTCCAAGCATTAAAAAAAAATCATTTAGGACTTAGTTCTCGTGGATGGGATAATGTCATGCATAAGGTTTTGTTATACTAAGATGCACACAACGGTAGGGTTGAATTCGCATAAGTTTTACTCATCTAAGATTATAAGGTTATCACCTTACCTCACATGAAATGATAACTTCTACACACATAAAATGATAGGGCTATAACCTTATTTCACATAAAATGATAGCTTTTTAACTAGTTCAGTGCATGAACAGTCATTTGGAATCATTAGGGCCAAAAACGCTTCAAAAAATGTACTTTTGTTAATCACGGGATTAAGGAAAGGGCCAAAGAGAGTTCGCCACGTGTGCAAGAATATGGTATTCTTGTCTCCTCTTTTTTAGAGATAGTGGAGTCCATTTCGTGATTCTCTCTTCTTTTTTAGCCAAAACCCCTAAAGTCTGACATGTTTTGGAGTCCCAAAGACGTTATTTACTTACAAATCTGACAAAATACATGACAGAGATGTGATGAAATTAATAATGAGTTTTTTGAAAGTCGGGAGATCTTTCAATATTGTTTTTGGTGCCCAATACATACTCATTTGGGTTCTTGGCGCTACTTTTTAGTTCATTCACCCCTCTTTGAGCTTCTTTCTCTGCGCTTTCATTCTTTTCATGGCTTCCTCCAGGCGCCCTTCTCGTTTAATACACTCTTGCACAGTCTATAGCCAGGGAGTAGATGGAAATTTTGAGCCCAAAACCTTTACTGTAAATGATTGGGTTACCATGCTGCCATCTTGCAAGGGCTCCCATAAGGTGAAAAGAAGAAAACGAGAAGATATAAAACATCACTGGAAGGGGCGTATCATTGCCTTCAAAATTATGCCTGAAGGCTGGTTTGTCAAGGTGCAACATGTTTACATGGTCAAGGATATGCACTTGCCTCCAAACGAACGTGTTCCCCAACAAACACATTGTAAGTTATAAGTTGAATAACGTATATAATTCTTTTCCATTTATGCAAGTTCTAACAAACGGTTCGTCATTGTAGATATCTTTCCGTCAACAAGTATTGAATGGCAACCTGTGGAAAGCCTAAGTGGGACTTTCCATGCCATTCATAAGGTATTGGCAGACATTATTTATGCCGATCAAACTGTGTCTTTTTATAGTGAATGCAAGGTTTTTATATATTATGCACAGTATGTGGTTCCCTCTAAAGCGGATAGGTATGGGAATATCGAAGATTTGCCATTGCCAAGTCTTTCATCTCTAAATTGGGAGATTCCTGACAAGGTAACAGTGCAGAGTTTCAAATTCAAAATATCTCAGGATATTAAAAAGTCCATGACAGCTGGAAGGATCTCACGAAGAATACGCTTATCATGGTTTGTACCCCTCCATATCTTCGTCGCTTGCTTCAAAACAGCAAATTTACAAAGAACGAAGGTATCCTGGTTAAGTAGAAACTTTTCGGAAGAGGATTTGGACAACACTATAGGGATGCATTGGAAATCTAGAGAGTGCGATCATAAAGGTGATATCTTGAGGTTTAGTGCATGCCCTCAATCCTTGGCTTTGGCTTACAGTATCCCTCGCCAAAATCTTGCTTTGGCCTTTTATTACAGGCGATACAAACGAAGATTGGGTATTTGGGTTTCCTTGGATTCTGATACAGAGAACACAACATATAAACTTGTGGTGCACGTTTTTCCGCATGAAGAAGTAAAGAAGGTGAGTGTTACTTCCAATTGGATTCTGAAAGATGTGAGGGATACCTTACATCCCCTAGATATAAGTTCAAAGTGAATGGTGTAACAATTGGTAAAAGAGCCGAGCGCTCTTTCTTTTGTACGAGTTGTTTGTCTCCCACAATTGTGAGTTTGGGACCTTAAGAATGAAAACTTGGCAGGAATTTATCTTAACAGACTATCCTCAAGATATTTTTTAATGGGAACTTCATAAGCTATCGTGAAGCAAGTCGCCTTTCGAATGTGTATAAATAAAATGTACATTGCATCCGATTTACAAGTGAAAATTTTCATTACACAATGAGGTACAAAAATTGCATGAAAATGTACAAGGCCAAAATAATAAGGCTCGTGTATAAAATGTACATTACATTCGATTTACAAGTGAAAATTTTCATTACACAATGAGGTACAAAAATTGCATAAAAATGTACAAAGCCAAAATAAAATGGCTCGTGTATGCTTATGTTTGCTATTTTCATTCTTTATCGATTTCTTCAAAGATATTTTTCCTCACAGGGCCTTTCTTTGATTGTTGAAAAAATTTGACCTTTACAGGTAGTCTCCTTTCTTGGGGCTTAAGAGGGGATGGATCAAATTTAAGAGGAGAGAGCACTGGCATTCCTTTTTTCTTAGACTCTGCAGCAGTGGTCCCATTGCCTTTTCCCTTGCCCTTGTCTTTACCATTGCCATTGTCCTTACCCTTTCCCTTGACCTTTCCCTTGCTTGTGCCCTTTGCCATTGAAGTTTTGGGAGGAAGAGGGGAGTCAGGATCATACGGTGTGATTGCTTTGTCTAGAATCAGCTCGATGCATCTCTCCCTTATCCACCAAACATATGATTCAGGATAGTCTCTACACTGTAAGAATAAATGTTATAAGTTAGTGAAAAGACATCATGATAAGGGTTACACAAACATCAAATGAAATAAACTTACATTCACTCCTTCTATTTGTAACAGCTTTGAATCCACTGTTCTGCAAATGTTTGAGATAACTCTCCATCCACAAGAATGCGCATCGCTTTGCAATGGAACTTCTTGTAGAAGAAAAGTATACGGCCTTTGAGGATCAGCAAGATCCTCGTATGTTGTATCCAAAAATGTAGAAACGAGTCTAGCAGCACTGCAAAAGGAAGCTTTGTAAGTTCAAAATATTATTTATAAAAGAAATCAAAGTAAGTAATTTTCTTCCAACATACATTCGTGCTTGACCGTGAACACCGCTGAGAGAATTCATAAAGATAATTTCCCTTGAAAGACAATTAATGTAGATGAGACTCCAATGCCCTCTGCAAATTCATAAAAGAGGTGAGTAGAAGGGTGAAAGCAAATGAGCATAAATTCTCCTCTACAGTAAAAGAAAAATACCTTTCTACATAAGGGAAAAAGATGTGGTAATTTCTCACACTATCGAAGCTACGAAAGAATGGTGAAATATTAGAACCAGATTTTGCAAAAAGTCCCACAGAGAGAAGTGGATCAACAATGTATATGGTTCTTCGGATATCGAGAGTGAGAGAGGACACCAATGCCCTACAGATAATAGCAAAAGCTATTCAATACCAATTTCATCCAAAATATAATTGAAAAGACTTAACTTATGCAACAAAAAACCTTACCTTATGCAACAAAATACCACGGAGTCAGATAGTTGGAGATCCCTTTTTTCCAACATGGGCTTGTCCTCGGGAGATATACTAAGATATTCCTCCTCAGATTCCCCAGCAACATTCACAAGAATCTGCCCATACACTTTGCCCATCCTCTCGCTGTTGACGGGAGCAAGTGATGCGGCTTTCCTCTTGTAAACATCGTCTTCAGTTTCAAACACCTCCTGATTTTTTTCACTCAAGAAAGCCTCTTGCTGGGTGGCACCCCTTGTAGGGTAAAGGTCACTAACATCTTCAACATTTAGCTTTTTCTCTTTCCTGGACAATTTTGGGGAAACGTTAAGGATTTCAAAGGCTTTTTGATCATTGGAAGGCAAGGGCCTCAGGACTTTGTCAAACCTATACCTCACTCTGCTAATGATGCTGAAATCTTTATTCATAAGGGTGATCCTATGAGCATGGGCGGCAGCAATGTAAGCGTCGTTCATGAAATCAATAACAAAATCTTCTGCGGCCTCTTGCAGGGCAAGAATGGCTGAGAGTTGCCACTTCTTATTTAGACCAGAGACAGTTGCCACTTGAGACAATCTATCAGAGATCTCTTTAACCACCCTTATAAAAGTAGCTTTTGGAATGACATGCTGTGTAGCTCTCTGGGCTTTCCTGATCTCACTGAAACATCTTTGCATATAGAAGAACCTGGACTTCCTCTTCCTCTTCTGTGGCTTGGGGTGTTCAGTGGCTTCAGCAGATGTGGGCTCAGGTACCATTGTAGGGAATGAATATTTCACAGGGTTAGCCTCATCCTTTGCTTCCTCAACTTCAGGTGAAGAAACATTTATGGAAGATGTAAGGACAACACCTGGTGTAGGAGGGATTTCTGTTGTAAAATGCTCTGGAGCCTGTGATGGACCAGCTTCTTCTACCCCCTTAGATTCATCAAATTTTAACTTTCTTCTACCCCCACTGTCCTTCCCATCTATATACACTCTTCTTGCAGTTTGCTTTGTCCTTGCCATCCAGAAAAGGTAAAATAACAACCAGAAGGACAATAACTGAAAGACAAACTGGCGAGGAAAGTGACGAAATGAGCAATTTCGATATGGCGCGATATGAACAAAGCGAGCAGAATGGAACAACGCCCTCGCTCCGTATCGGAGATGAGAAGATGATACGGCGCGATAAGGAGAAAACGACCACCACGTTTGCGTGCCCTCGCTCCGTATCGGAGATCAGAAGACGATACGGCGCGATTAGGAGAAAGCGACCACCACGTTTGCGCGCCCTCGCTCCGTATCGGAGATCAGAAGACGATACGGCGCGATTAGGAGAAAACGACCACCACGTTTGCGCGCCCTCGCTCCGTATCGGAGATGAGAAGATGATACGGCGCGATTAGGAAAAACCGAGCTCACCGTTTGCACGCCCTCGCTCCGTATCGGAGATGAGAAGATGATACGGCGCGATTAGGAGAAAACGAGCTCACCGTTTGGACGCCCTCGCTCCGTATCGGCACACCTCTTTTTGCTAGCGAAGAGCTCGAGAATTGAAAAGTGTACACGTCGGACAAATGACCACTTATATACCCAGGTAAATCATGACATGTGTCCGATACTGATTGTGCCACGTATCTGCATTTATGGTCCGTATGCTACGTGTCAAGTAATGACCGGTCCACTTGTTCGCCACGTGGTTTTCGGCCACGTGTTGCCCAATGGCTACTGCCACGTGTATGACACTAACGGGTACTGCCAGGTGGCATAATCCGTGCCTACATAAGGGTGTGTTTCTTATCTGTACGGCTTTTTTCGGTTTCTGACCTTTGTTTCTATTCCTGATACGGCGCGAGGGTGACTATTGGTTTTCTTCGCTTTCCTCTCTTCGCTTCGTTTTGGAGGTTCTGTAGATCTAGTCTTTTTTCAGCGTTCATGAAGCTCGTTTGACCACCTTTGTTGTGGCTCTTGCGCTTCTTACTGGGATCACCGATACGGCGCGAGGGGGCCTTTCCGTCTGAATCGTTTCTCCCTTATCGCGCCGTATCGTCAGAAGTTGGAAACATGTCTGAACCCATACAATCCAAGGATTCTTCAGGAACTGGTAAAAGAAGAAGGCTTTCAAAAGGGTCAAGTGCATCAACAGCTGATCAGCCTGTGCATTCTTTTTCCTCTCCATCCTCTGCCACCAGTGTGAGAAAGCCAAGTACATCTCCAGGGAAGCGAACGCCAGTAGTGAGAGGTCAAGGAGTATCAGAGCTCATTGATATCACTCCATCAGAGAGGCTACTTGATTTTATGCTTCAGAATGGAATGGATCTCTCATTCTATGGAGTTGTGAAAAATATTTTTAATCCTGATTGGGAACTTGACAAAGTTCTGAAATCTTGTGAAAAATATATTATGGAGGACTTTTTGGAGTTTGAAACTCTTGCAGGTCCTTCTGTTGAAGTTGGCACAATTGACTATGTCCATATTCCCATTGGGTCAACAGGAAATGAAAAGGCAGTATTTACTAGGAAGTCCAGGGCCCACTCTATGGAGAGGTTTCATTCAACAGACATATTTTGCTGCACTCATTCCAAAAACTGCAAGATGATGAGAAAATCTGCTGCTTTTATTATATTCATCCTTGTTAAATACCCTATGAAAGCTGAGGAGCAACAGTTGGAAGGAGCAAAGAGTGCCAGCTTTTGCATGTTGGATGATCTGGCAGATGAAAGGGAAACAAAGGAGGTTATAGATACATATTTTGAGGCTTCCATTGCTGAGAATTTGGATGTTTCTCACTTCAAAGCTGAGACTATCATTGAGGAGAGCCAAGGAGATACAAACCCTCAACCTGATGAGAGTTCTCACCATATTGTTCCTTCCCTGCCATGTATACCTTTCAAGGACAAGGAGTACATTTTACTATCAGATATTCAAAAAACTTTTAATCTCAGGGAAGATTATTGTCTTGCAATTATTGCAGAGGCATCTGATGCTGCTAATGGGATAATTGACACAGAAAATGAATCAAAGGAAGAGATTCTGAAACTTGATAAAGAAACTCTAGATGATAAGTTTATTGATGCTGGTGAGGCATTCTCTCTTTGTTTTGAAAAGGCCAAAGAAGCTGAAAAGGAGTTGAGTATTACTGATGAGGACTTCGATCGCATTCAAAGCGAGCTCGGCATTTCCAATTTTGGAAGAGAGGAGTCTGAATATGTTAAAGAATTGACTAACACCAATGAGACAGCATCATCAATTAATTTATGGAATCCGTTTAAATTGGAGTACGATGAAAATCAAGTGGTAAGATAATTTTGAATTTGCTTTTACACATTGGTAGGTTTACATTTCATGCTCATTCAGTATGGCTTTTATTTGCAGTTGGAGATTGCCGATACAGATAACTTCTTGGGGCGTGGCAAAGGATCGAGAGCTGCTAGTAACACCACCAAAGACATTGCACTCGGCCACTACTTGGCTAGGATTGACCTTGAATCATTTTTTGTACTTCATAGTAGTTTCTCAGAGGACGCAACATGGCCGATACTTTGTATTAAAGCTCTTACAAGGCTTCTAGGTTTCTCAGGATTACAATATAATGCCCACAAAATAATGTTTTTGGAAAAGACTGCAGCAATTAGGATTTTTGGCTACGGTCCAGGTTACTCTGCTTCTAGAGCAGGATACTTTTTGGCGTTTTCATCCTACGTCTTAGCTGCAGACAGAACTGATGTAAAATCTATAGTTGGCTACAAGAGAAAAAAAATTCTACGTTATAGAGGAAAGATTCCTGAGGAGGAAGAGAATGTGAGGGTTTTGGAAAACTAGCTTTGTATATATTCTTTCTTATATATAAAAGTGTGATTGCTCATGTGTCATTGCCGTCTTTTATTTGCATTCTTTGAAGTTGTCGTCGAAAAAACCAGTTGAATAGCTCCTCCAAAGCATTGCTTTTTGTAACTCCTCCCCCATGCCTTGTGCTTCGAAAATAACTTGTGCGTGCTTGATAGTGGGATTTTTCCATGCCTTGGTTGCTATAAGTTGCTAAGGGGCCATGCTTCTCCACAAAGAAAGGTCCATGAGTATGAAGAATATGCTGCAATACAAAGTAACACAAATTTTATACCAATTGAAAAACCTGTTAAAATAAGCCGATATTAAATAATTATTACTTTACCAGATAAAAAGTGATATCTTTTTCTCCCCATGCCTCTTTTATCACCTGAACAAGCTTTGTGATTGATCTTTTGAACTCTTCCGCATATGTATATGTTGTCTTATGTTGCCTGAGGAGTTTCAGAAAAACATCAAGGTGTATCCAGACCTCCATTCTAAGAAACGCAAGCCTCGGCGTGCTTGCAACATTTGTTGTGATCTCACATAGCTCTCTCCAACACTCCCAAGCCGCATTCACCTGCTTTCCTGAATGATTTCCTAAGAATCGTCTAGCTTTTGAGCCTCCCATAGAGACATCGGCCAAGATATCTCTTGTTTTTCCTAAAAGTATTGGATCCTTTCTTAAGTGAACTTGGCCCCCATGAAATCCCATTTTCGATAGCAATGCCTCGCATTTATCAATACACTCATCTGATAAAGATAATGGCTTAATGGAATATACGTAGTAGAGATGCAACCTGAGAAGCTTATCGATTATTCTAATCTCTGCATGCAAAGTACAAATATGAACATTCTTAAGAGAGATGGAAAGAATGGGATCCCAGATGTCTTCTATGTTTTTAAATTTACTCGAATCTATAGAGTCTCTATTTGGGGCTCTTCTTACTGGTCGCAAACTACTCCAATCTTTGGATCCAATACTTTCCATGCAATAAATGCAAGGATATTTTGCATTTGCACCATTACATATTCCAAGCATACATTTGATAGTTTTCAAATCAGCACTCATATGCCATTCCACATTAAATTTACCAACCCCATCAACTACCAACATTTCGCCTTCACTTTGAGACTTAATGATATTTGGAATACCTGTATGGTTGAACAACCATTTCAACGTTTGATGATTTTCAATTGGTACCTGGGCTGCACCAATCCACCAAATCTCCATCTCGGATTGGATCTTATGCAATGGAGCTTTGCCCTCACCATTGCCATGGTCCAATGCCATGTTCATGAGGCAAATACTAATTCTTTCCATCTTCTGTCCCTTTTGAATCTGTGCTTTATCCAACTTCAAGGCAAACTTTAGAACACCATAACTTTCTTCTACTGTGATTTTATACATGTGAACCATTGCAATTTGCACCTTTTTTAGATCAACCCATATATTGTTAAACTCATTGTAATAAAAAATTGCCTGTTTTTTTTGTTTTTCATAGGACATAGACCTTTCGATGTGAAAGTAATCTCCAAAAACATGTGGAATCTTGCGATTCATGGAAATTCTTGCAGTGGAAACTGCAAGGGCTCGGGGCAATCCAAATATAGTTACCCTATTGCGTTTAAGATTTTTAAACCATAATCCAGAGATAGCACGGTAACCTTTTCGACTTATACCCACAGTATCGCATGTCTCTACGATTTCATTTGCTTTCACTGTGCCTTTTAAATCCTTCACTAACTCTCTCAGAGTTGGACCTCTCAAATCCACATTTTCTGGTGACTTAAGAATCCTCAAAATGTCTTTCTTATTCATGGTTTCCTTCAAAAGTTTGATTCTTTCCTCATTCTCTCGGATATTTATGCCTAATATGTTAGAGACATATTTCTTTGTAAGATTTAGTCTCCTTTTCTTTGCTCTCTCACACAAGCTGGTTATATTTTTTAACGGTCTCTTCCTCTCTCTAAATCCTACTGGAGTTTCTCTCAAGCGTATTAGCTTATTCTGCAATGAATTATTAACATTTTTCAAAATATCAATCTGACTTGTCAACTCTAAAAATTTTGTTTGTGTAGTTTCTAGTGCTTTTTTCATTTCGTGCACTTGGGCTATATATGTGTAAGATGCAGAGTATAACCTCATACAGTAGCCAAGCATTCCATTATAACCTTCTCCAGCATATCTTATATAGTCATGGACATTCAAAAAAGGAGGTGGTTTACCTGTAGAAGGATCCCTGGGATAGATATTTCCATCCACCCACAAATCTATATGCTTCATTCCTTGTGTTCGCAACCTGTTGGCTTCAATCTCATCTATCAATACTCGATGATGTATACTTCTCCAAGATGTGTAAGTCGGATCTAGCTGAATAGATAGCTTGTATTTACGTGTGCTTGCGCCTGTGTTATTTGAAGTAGTATTGCTAGACATTCTAGCAAATGAACCGAGCAAGAATCTCACAGTGATAGAAAGCAAGTGCAGCAAAAGGAATGGTAAAAGAGAATAGTGTATAGAAAGAAAACGCGGGAGCAAACAAATGCGAAGTTCGTACGAAAATCTCGAAAATACAAAATCTCTCGAGTTCCAAGACAATAAACGGCCGAAAAGGTGACCCCTGACCTGGATTAAAAGATGAGGGCAATTAATGGCCGACCTCTTCAATGAACCAAATATTCTCTCATTAATCACATCTGGACAACCAAATTTAGAGGTTTTATTCTTCCTAAACCTCAACTAATTAGCAACTTAATCACTTTCTTACAAGTGCCATTTTTGAAGCGTTTTTGGCCCTAATGTCACGTTTCGCAATCATGGTTAAAAGAAACACATGAAATGTTAACTTTTGTCATAGGATACACTTGCATCATTGGAAAATAAAACCTTAGACTTCCATAGATGCAAGACACATGTGATCTGGTGCAATGGAAATAAGTACTCATTGCCAAGAAAAAAGGAGATAAAAGCTGTTTAGGGGACAATTATACTAAACGCACAATGTGCATGATGGTTGGGAACTCCTGCATTGAACTGCACTAAGAGAATGGAAGGATCGCATGCATCTAAAATGCATCTTGAAAGTTTAAATGAGGAATCATGTGTTGCCATGTGTGTAAACTAAGCTTGGCTTAAATTAGAGATTATAAGACGCTTGGTTGGGTTGCGAATAAGGCATATCCATTGCCTTGACAGACCAGCTAGTGCTTGAGTTAGGGACTAGGATACCCTAAGAAAGTATAAGTCTACTTACTAAGACCATTTGCTCTTGTTGAAATTATTGGAATTTTGCCGAGTCGCAAAAAGACCCAAGATCGAGTGCTGGACATCTGGGAAAAAGGAGTCACACCTTAGCAGTGGGTTGCACAAACGACCTCTGAAATGTTCATGCTTGTACTTAGATATAGTATTTGATTTCTTTGCTCAAGGAACTAATTCAAGGAATACACTTAAATGCTTCAGGTTGAAATCCTGGAGGGAGAGGCAAGAACAGTTACCTCCGACTGTCTGCCTAGCCCTATCCAAGGGGATTGTTAGTCGCACCGCGTATATGGACCTAACCCATCGCGAGAGGTCTCTCCGTGGGTAGTGCTTGGACCGAGAGGACGCTTGGGTGCCAGGGGAGGCTCTCGCTATAAATCCCTTGCCTCCGGATCCCGTACAAGAGACCGACGTGACTCGAGATGGGATCTCGAGGCTCATGTACTAGTCTACGGGTGGAACTTGGAACAGTGATCTTATAGATTGCTGGGATGGCCTTCGAGCATGAGGTTGGATATAATCCAGAATTATGATAAATAAAGAACAAATGCTTGAGAAAAAGAAACTTGCTTGACATTGTTTTTGTGACAGTGCCTAAGTTACGTGAAGAAACCCGTGATTAATTGGTTTTAATTAAGGGAGCTGATTTCGCATGTCAAAACATAATGTGTTAGGTAATTAGATAACTAAAGCAAACTGAGAAAAGTGCAGTGGACCGTCCTATGGAAGGGTGGTCCCAGTTAGCTGGGAACTTTTCTCAAATGATGAGATGATAAGACAATGAGGACCTAGAGACTTGCCGGTAGGAAAGGAACCCTAACCTCAGGACGATCCCAAATGGGAATGGCTGGACTCTTCCGCTCGGGGCAGACTCGGGAAGACCTAGATCGCAAACCCTGTGTCATTCCCTGTGAGTGCCACGCGGAGCCTTCTAGACCCTCCTCCTGATGGGCTGCTAAGATGTGTCCCGAAATCAGACATATGGGCACGTTATAGTTGGTATCAGAGGAGACCAATAGAATCTAATATTTTCAAAGAAACTTAATGGTGGAAGCAAAATAGACCAATGTTTGTTGTTGAGAACATCTATGGATGCTGGGCTACAGACACACGAAGCGTGGAACAAATTCTTGGTGTTCCAGGTTATGTTTATGATTGCAATGAGTGCTTCGGATTATCCACGAAGGCTAGGCATGATGAACATCCTAGACCGCATCTACAATCCTTCACCCCTATATGTGGAACAAAGATGGATGGGAGAATCAGGAATATATTACATAGCAGCCCACCGACTTACGTACCTTCAAACCAACTTGAAGAGAATCAAGTGGATGGAGGACTTAAAGATCGTGAAGCTGTTCATCTTTGTTGAAGCTCATGCAAACACAACCCTGCATGTTGGCGGTCGGCAAGTCAAGTAGAACAAGTATGTGTATGAAGAAGTGACTCGGGTGATCCCTGCTGACAGAATCAAAGTGTTGGGGCATTATGAGAATAATGGGTACCAAAGGAAGGGATACCCCAAGCTTCCTATGACTTATCGATTCCTAAAAATCCATGACCCCTCTCCATATTATTACTCAGTCCCTGTAGCCGAATGTAACACCATCCTATTTTCCCTAAATGATGTGCCAATCATCTTGTTCTACTTTCCCAAAATAAATGTACTCAAAAGGGCTATGTCCTCATGAATGAATAATATTTTTATTACTGTCTATCTTGGCTGTTAATGTTAGCAAAGGAATTAAGTGATTAGGTTTCTTGGCTAAAAGTTGTGCGGGTCATAACAATGTAATGTAAGAAATATTTGGTAAGTTTTAACATAAAGAATCTTATTGCCCAGGCGCAACCCCAAGTGTAGATTCCAAGTCCGAACCCTGCACTAAGTAAAACTGTGATTCAAGAGAAGAAGTTCCTTCTCAAACAAATCAAGCCACCTGAATTTTATGGTAAGGGAAGCACTGTTCAAACTGATGCCGAGGTCTAGATCGAGTCCATGGAGGACTATGTTGAGGTAGCAAGACTGCACCCGCTAACCAAGCTATGCTCGCCAAACTGAAGCTTACCGACAAAGCAAGACTTTGGTGGAAACAATGGTGCACAGACCAAGAGATCTCGGATGGGACAGTCACTTAGGAGACGCTTAAAGAAGCTGTGTGAGGGAGGTATCTGCCACCTGCCTACCGCACACAGAAGATGAATGAATTCTATGAATTGAAGCAGCTTGGACTATCCCTTGATGCATATTATTCAAAGTTCGTCTCTCTCTTAAAATACGCACCACAAATGGATATGACACAATAGGTGTCAAAGTTTTGTGCTAGGTTAAATCCACCAATAAACACCTGCTTGGAATCAATGCGCCCAATGGACCTACAAGATGCACTCATTCAAGCTGCACCAATAATACAGGAGGTGTAGACCAAGCCAAGGAACAACAGGACTTGGTCTTACAAGGATCAAAACACGGGAATGTATAGGTCCCAGCCTAAGAGAGCCCAAGGTCAAAATCAGGGACAAAGGAAGAAAGCTAGGACCAATGATATCAACAACTTTGTTCCTACACAAGGTAATGGCCGCAACCTTTGTTGTTTCCATTGCAACGAGCCTGGACACTTCAAGAGACAATGTCCCAAGCTTAGCCGAGGACAATGCCAAGGGCCATTCCAAGGAGCCGCCCATGGCCAAGGAGCCACCATCATGGCCAGAGGGAGAACCTCTAACGTTACCAACAAGGAGTTAGGTGATGAAGAAGATCCATCCATGGAAGCTGCCATTGAGAGGGCAATGGTTCACACCGCTCTTCACAAGAAGGGACCGAATCGCCAATTCTCAGTGATCCAAACTCCATCAGATTATGAAGATAAAAGCTTCAAAACCCTAATCCATTGTGGCAATACACATTCTTTCATTTCACTGATCTGTACAAAAAGACTAGGGATAGCCACAATAGATGCACCTACTTTACTTGTGGAATTGGCAAATGGTTGTGAGGTCTCTTGTACCAGGCAAACTACTAAGGTGAAATTCCTTCTGGGTGGGAAGCCAACTTCGATGAGATTCAGGGTAATGAACCTAGGTGTCCACGAATGTTTGCTCGGAATGGATTGGCTAATACCCAATGATGCCCACATACACTGTGGAAAGGGCCAAGTCTCCTTTCGAAATTTTGAAGGGGAACTAGTTACAACTCAAGGAGAGGCTGGTAAGCCAAAAATTCAACTAGCAAAAGCAACACGGATAGTAAAAGGAGTTAGAAATAAGCTAGATAGAAAGGGTCTACCTATCTATCTGATTAAACTAAATAAGCTAGATCAAAATCGAGAATCTGGGGAAGAACCTTCATGGTTAAGGGAATATGCAGACGTATTTCCTAAAGAGCAGACAAAACTTCCTCCTCAAAGGGAAGTCGATCACGAAATCAAGCTGGTGCCAGGAGCTGCACCAGTCACAAAGAGACCATATAGGATGTCCATCCCGGAAGTGATTGAACTGAAGGAGCAACTCAAGCAGTGGTTAGACCAGGGCTACATCCGTCCTAGCAGTTCACCATGGGGAGACCTAGTGCTATTCCAGAAGAAGAAAGATGGAATGCTTCGACTATTCATTGCATTGACTACAGAGGGTTGAATCAATCAACCATTAAAAACAAATACTGCATTCCAAGAGTAGATGAACTTCTTGACCGTCTTCAAGGTGCAAAGATCTTCTCTAAGATAGATCTCAAGTCTGGATATTATCAGCTAAGAATCAAGGAAGAATATATCTCGAAGATTGCATTCAGCACGAGGCATGGATACTTTGAATTCCTAGTGATGTCATTCGGGCTGACAAATGCTCCAACTACCTTCAACAGGTTAATGCAGGATATCTTTAGGCCCTATCTTGATGACTTTGTACTCGTCTTCTTTGACGATACCCTAATCTACTCTAAGCAGGAAAAAGATCATGAACCCTAGCTTCACATTGTTCTTGAAACAATGAGAGCACACAAGCTGTATGCCAAGAAGAAGAAGTGTGCATTTTTCAAGTGATAGATTGAATATCTGGGATTCATTGTATCAGTGGAAGGAATTTCAGTGGATCAGAGACGTTCTGGAATGGCCAACACCAACTTCTGTCAAAGAAATACGTAGTTTTCTTGGATTGACGGGATGGTACAGGATCTTTATCAAAAACTATGCTTTGATTGCAGCGCCTCTGACCGATCTACTAAAAAAGCAAGTAGCAATTGTATGGTCACCTGTTGAACAGACCAGCTTTGACAAACTAAAGCAAAGCTTGGTATCGACACCCATCCTGAAACTTCTTGATCTTAGTAAGGGGTTTGAAGTGGTAACTGATGCAAGCGCACTTGCCTTAGGATGTGTGCTTATACAAGAAGATCACCCCGTAGCATACTCTTCGAGGAAACTAAAGAGCCATGAAAGGAATTATGCTACCTATGATCTGGAGCTGTTGGCTATCATCCATACTCTCAAACTTTGGAGACACTACTTGCTAGGTAACAAATTTACCTTAGTGACGGACCACAAAAGTCTTAAATGGATCTTCACCGAGAATGAGCTGAATATGAGGCAACGTTGATGGATTGAAGTGCTGGAAGAATATGATTTTGAAATCAAATATCGACTGGGAAAAGAGAATGTAGTTGTCGATGCACTCAATTGCAAGGCATTTCTAAATTCTCTGATTTTGCAAGATCCATCAACAGCAAAATCTCTAGCCACAAAGGTATCAATGCCAAACAACCCAATTCTTGAGCTAGTTAGAGAAGAGGCATGTCATGACCCAATCTATCAGAAATTGCTAAGGGAGATCCCCATCAAAGATCAAGACCCAAAGCTAAATACTAAGTATCAATAATTCTCTGTCAGTAGTGGACTTGTCTACTTTAGGACCAGATTATGTATCCCCGCAAGCCAATCTCTCAAGCAGAAGATACTTTGGAAAGCCCATGACTCCCCTTTCTTAGGACATCCTGGCTATGCCAAGACCCTTAATGCGGTCTCAGGAAGAGCTATTATTGGGATATGCTCAAAGGTGACATTCTTAAATATGTCACAGCATGTTTGTCTTGTCAATGCATTAAGACAAAACATGTCAAAATGCCAAGGAAATTGCAACCACTTAACATTCCCCAAATGAAATGGGAATTCATTAGCATGGACTTTGTTGTTGGCCTACCCCAAGTTCAAGGAGAATACAACTCTATTATGGTTGTAGTAGATATTCTCATCGAGGATGCACATCTTATCCATGTCAAGACAAACTATAAAGCCTCAGACATCGCAAAATTATTCATCAAGGAGATATTCAAACTGCATGGGTTGCCTAGAAGGATCATTAGTGATCGTGACTCTCTCTTCACGTCACACTTTTGGAGGGATATCTTCGAGGCCATTGGGACTTAGCTCTATTTCAGTACGGCTTACAATCCCCAAACTGATGGTCAAATGGAACAAGTCAACCAAGTCATTGAAGATATACTCAGGGCACACTACTGTCGCGAACCCAAAAAGTGGATTCAATATTTGCCACTGATTGAGTTTGCCTACAATGCTTCTTACCAACAAAGTATTCAGATGACCCCTTTCCAAGCATTGTATGGGCACGATTGTCGTACTCCTTTGAGCTTCTCAGATCCAACCTTGAGGGTCGAAGCTTCAAAGTAGATGCTAGATGACATAGATGACCAAATCAAATCAATAAGACAAGACATCCAAGCTGCCAAGGACAGACAAAAGGCTTACGCGGACTTGAAATGGCAAGATAGATCCTTCGTTGAAGGTGATATGGTGTTCATCCACGTACGCCCTAAAAAGAGTTCACTATCCTTGGGTGAGTACAAGAAGTTGAGTCCAAGGTATTGCGGACCTTATAAGATCACTAAGTACCTAGGACCTAATGCTTACAGACTAAGCTACCCACAACCCTCAAATTTCATAATGTATTCCACGTTAGCCTATTGAAAAAGTATCTACCTAATCCAAATCATGTACTTGATGATCAGCAAGTTGTAATGCCTAGCCAAGGAGTCCTTGAGCTATGGCCTGATAGAGTCATAGATGTCAGGGAAAGGCATTTGAGGTCAAGGACCTTGAGAGAATACTTGGTCCAGTGGAAAAATTATCCCAAAGAGGATGCCACCTAGATGGACGAAGATACTCTCAGAGATACTCTCAACCAACAATGCCCCCAGATCCTCTCGAGATGAGGACATCTCGATTCCTCTAAGGGGGAGAGGATGTAATGGGCCATAAGAACCTTAAAAATGAAAATTTTTAATTATTTTAGTTCAAATTTTTTTAATTTCCAATCTCTCCCTGCCGTTGGGGGAGGAGAGAGGGAGTAGCGGTGGTAGATTTGGAAGGAGAAGCATGCACCGTCCAGGTGGAGGGTGGCCATGCCAGCTCTTCCCTCCCTGGAGGGCTTCTCCCCTCCCGGGGTCGTGCTGCTGCGCATCCGAGGTGTGAAATCCACCCAAAAGTTGTGTGTGTGGGATTTGATACTTTGTACATACTTAGTCGTTATGTTTGCATCTTTATTCTGCGTGGTAATATAGTAAAGAGGGGCTAGAAAAAGATACTGTTGTTGACAATACATTGGTTGCTATGTATGCCATGTGTGGTTTATTTGCGAAAGTACAGAAAGTGTTTGACAAGCATCGACTTTGTAGCGTAATCTCGTGGAATGCTGCATTATCTTGGCTTGAAGGTGACAAGGGGTTTTGTTTGCTTGTATTGTGATGATCAAGGAAAAGAATTCCAAAGTTTGGAGGCAATTTGAAAGCATACGATATGTCATTGTAAGCTATGATAAGATGAAGAGGGCTTATATGCTTTTCTAAAGGGCAGCTTTTCTTTGTGCCATTTTATGTTTTTTTTGGGAAGGGAAAATGACGGATGCTATTTGGAAAGGGATGACTATTTTTGAAAAGGGCTTTTTGGGGGGAAAGGAGCTTAATGGAGAAGGAGAGCAAAAAGCAGGGAAAGATTTTTGGCAAAGGGGGCGCTATGCAGAAAAGGCCTTAAGGAAGAAAACTCTGGCCATGTAGGGGAGAAAGAAAATAGAAGAAAAGCTAAGGATAGTGTACAGGAAGGTGTGATCCCTGCTTATCTTCTGGATCGTGAAGCTACAACCAGAAAAAAAAGTGTGGAGCAATACAATCAAGTAGGAAAGGAAGGAGTTTTGGGTGGCCTTCCATCACCATCATTTAATGGGCCTCCAATGAAAGGTGGATTCGCTATTGCTCCACCTAGTCTTATGAACAGGCCTGATATGGGTTATTCAGGAAACTGGTAGTGCATGTGGAGGATTTTCCAATCTAGACAACAGCATATACAGCAGTCATGTACCTGCCGAACGGACCGGCCATAGTGATGTATCAACTAGAAATCCTTCCAATAAAATTGTAGAGATCACCATTCCATCTGCTTCTGTCAGTTCTGTGATGAATGGCTTGAGCTCAATCCGAGAGTTTTACAGGTGCGCAGGTTCTCCCATCAAGGTGATCGTTCATGTAATGTGTGTGGGTCATTTGACGAAGAGACGCCACTCCGACTAACACAGCGACGCTGAGACATCCTGTTCACCGGATATTAGCCCATCAGTCTTCTCCATCGGAATTTTGACAGGCCCATCCGGGAGTATACAGAAGAGCATCGTGAGGGGTCAGCAGACTATATCACAAGCAGAAGAAGGGTGCCAGCAGACTAAGAAAAGAAGTCTCAATCAAGTTTGGAACTAAAACTAAGTACTGCTGGGGCATGATTGTTAAAAATATTCTTTTGTTCAATGCACATTAAGCCAAAGTTGTTGTTGCTGATTTGTATTTATTCACTGGATTGATCTTTCATCTTGGAATTTCACAAGAACCTCTGTGGTTGTGATTTTGCTTTCGAAAACCCTTCGACATCTTTGGTGAACCCGACATGAAAGCGTCGCAAAAAAAATTCAGGATGGGAGATACTTCAGCATCCATTTCAGCTTCTTCTACGATTCCTGTTGCATGCTCTACTTCAGCACCATCATTGATTGCTGCTTCAAGTACTTCAACGGATGATCTAAAGCAAATTTTGCAGAATATGTCCATGTATATGCAGCTTTAAAATTAGCAGACACAATTGTATATGCAGCAGCAGCAGCAATTGCATCAACAACAGTTGTCTCAACAAAGGCAACTATATTCTGAGCAGGAGAATGCAATTGGCACATGTGGTTAAATCCAATTACCAATGGAATGAACAAGCCGACCTAGCATTCCAATCTTATTGTCTATTACTCTCTAAAGCTCCTATTGTGATGCCACTAAATTGGGGGAAGACCTTCCATGTATTTGTAGATGCATTTGGCATTATTATTGAAAAGTGTGTTTATGCATCATGATGCAAATGGATGGTTCAAACGTGTGTTCTATGCCAGCAGAAGATTGTTTAATGCCGATAAAAACTATCAGTAATCAAAAGAGTATCTCGACATGATTTACTCTATGAAGAAGTTTCAACATTATTTGTGAGGACATGCCTTTTTTTTTCATGTAGATCATTCAATGCTAATATACTTGGTCAAGTAGCAAAATGTCACTAGGTGACTCGCCTTATGTATTCTCATGCTGCAGGAATTTGAATACATAGTTGTGCATCACTATAGAAGCCAACATGTCATTGTGGATTTCCTATCCCACCTTGATTCTAGAGAACCATGAAATGGTGTAGAAGATGACTTTTAGGATGCCCAACTGTTTGCCACATCAATGAATGCACCAATTTTGGAACCACCCAACCCTCCATAGGTGTGATCTAAAGAAATGATTACTTTCTTGGAAACCAACATACCCTTGCCACACCTCTAATGAAGAACAAAAAAAATGACCATCTCTTTAAAGTTGGCATTTTAAAAGTTTCATGGGATAATTGTACGATCACACTCTCTTTGGGGTGCTACAAAGAGTTGTCCTCCCTATGGAGCAGCCTACTATCTTGGAGAAAGTGCATCAAGGAATTGCTAGCCACTACTTCACTATTGAAATTAAAACCTACAAAATCCAAAAAGTTGAATTATGGTGGTTGATAATACATGGCGATGTATGCAAGTGGATCCAACAATGTAACTATTGTTAAAGACTAGGCTAGCCCCTAGAGCCAAAGACCACTTGCCACTATGATTGATCCTATCTCTAAAACCCTTCAAGAAGTGGGGATTGAACTTCATGGGTCCTATTTCTCTACCTATGGTATACACAAGAAACAATTATATACTAAGGGAAATGGATTACTGCACTAAATGAATAGAAGTTTGGACCCTATCGAACAACACCACTAAGTTACTTGCCAAATGTCTATTTAAGGATATCTTCACCAGGCGTGGCACTGCAACCGAACTAGTTAGTGACAAAGGCATACATTTTGTGAATAAGGTTATCAAGGAGCTCACATCATTCTTTCTAAATGTGTACAAGAAATATTCTCCTTACTATGCACAATGCGATGGCTTAGCTGAGTCTACCAATAAGGTATTGGGTAAAATCTTAACCAAGTTGGTAGATCAGAATTGAAAACATTGGAACATGAAGTTCCACAGCATTATGGGCATTCTAGACTTCCTTCAAAGTCACCACAAGCATGACTCCATACAAATATGCATTGAACATGGAAGCCATTATCCCCCTAGAATTAGTGGTCTAGAGTTTCCAACTCGCGGTGAAAGACTAGCCCATTCAGAAAAAATCACTTCTCTTCCAGATAGAATCCATTGCCCAACTAAAAGAAGATCAAATTTGTAACATGTATATTTTGTCCAAGATCAAAGCTCAGCAGAAGCATCAAGTTGACCTGCTATCCAAAAAACCACTATTCCAGAAGGACCAACTCATCCTGGTCTTTAAGACTCAAATGGAGAAACTTCTTGGAAAGCTCAAATTATGGTGCAATTGTCATTTCTAAGTCTTTCTTGATTTTGACACTAACTCATTCTATCTAAAAAATTTATAGAGTAAGTTGTTGCCGAAGCCTGCTGTCGACCAATTTTGACTCCATCTTTATCATGTTGAAGGCCTCCAGTGCCCATTTTCAATCACTCCAAATTTCCATACTTTCACTTTACCATGAGATTCTAGCATTCTTCCTCACTGATTGCCTATATCCAAATCAAATGGCTCTCTAAAGTCCCCATCTGTGCTAATGTGGGACTCATTTATGAAACCCATTCATTAACAAATGCAAGCAATGGTGCCCTTTTCTCTCAAGTACCCCATTCTAATCATGTTTGGTTATGGTCTATTTTGATGAGGTGGCACATATGCATTCATCACTACCCTTTTTAAATTGATTGCACCATCCCTTAAGAAAGAATCTCTTCCTCGACACCCTTATTTTGCACCCAATACTTGTGTACATCTCTTCTTCACCTCTTCTCTTTGTCTCTTGCCTCTTCTTCGCCTCTTCTCTCTATCTCTTGCTCTAATTTCCTCTCTCTACCATGGTGTCCTTCTAGCTTGCCATCGAGGAGGTTACACCAATCAACCCTACGGTGCTTATCGGCTCTCAAGCATGGATTGAATCCTTGTAGCTCACCTAGTTTACCAATCTCCTATGAGCTGTACCCCTATGCACCCTAACACAATCCATCTTGGAGGAGTTGATCAATGGCTCCACTGTCAGACCTAGGGCAACACATACAAGCTCTCCACAAAGAGAGTATTGAAAATTCTCTGCTTAGTCATGCATGGTGAATAAGACCCACCATCCCTCCCCACCGCCACCATGAAATCACTCTTTAGCCCCATCACCAATAAGGAGTACCAGGGGTGACTAAGCTAACTAACGACCACAAGAGCAAGCTTGACACTCTCAGATTCCTACTTAGGGTCCTCTATTTGAAAGCTTCAATGTCTCTAGAAAGGTATCTATTTTTTTCATCTTCCCCCTTGATATTCCTATTTCTTAATAGGCACATGTACTTATAAGCCACCTCTTTGTGGAGGCAAAATGCCTCTCCCACAAGCACTCCACTATCAAAATCATCATGGTGATGTGTGGCCCTTATTGACCTGGCCCACTAGTTTTCCTAAGCAGTGGTAGATACCTCCTAGTCTCATCTTGAAACAGGAGCCATGATAAAGCCGAGTTTCAATGCCAAGCAACTTGCTAAATAAGGTCACACACCATAAGAGCCCCACCACCCTTGTCCCTTGAGATATCTATCTCATCCACTTGCCTCTCTGCCAAACTTGTTCTCCTCAAATTGAAGGGATAGAAATGCCCAAAGGAGGAGGAGACCACATATGACAGCAAGCTCTTTGTCCCCACTTCATCCCTTAACATAATTTTAGAGAGTTTGGGAATCTCCTAATTCCCATTTTTTGAATACTAAAAATGTGGTACTCGGATAACATGCCCATAAGTTTCTCAAAACAATATGATGTGACCTATCATTGGAAAGCACTTGAAAAGTGGAATCTATTGAGTTATAGAGCGCTCGATTTGGAGTTATAGTGTTCAAGTTATGACAAATCCAAAAATTTGACCATGTGTCCCAAACTTATGGGAAATTCCCATATTCCCCAATATGGTGTTCCTTACCAATCGTGATAATACATCCCTTATGGCCATGCCCCTCCTTGCCAACATGTCCTAGTAGGTCATTATCATCCAACCTGAATTCACCTAGGGAGATGGCCCGCAAGTCATTGAGCTTCATCAATGGGTTCTTGATCAGATAGCAACTTTAGTAGCAAGACCTGGCGGCACATGTGGATTTCCTGAAGCAGGCCAATACTACTCTTGCCAGAGAGAGAACTAGAGAGAGAGACAAAGAGGAGAGAGAAGACTGCAAAAGAGAGAGGAAGAGAGTGACGAGGAGAGAGAAATACTAGATTTGGAGAGAGAAAGATAGGAAAGAGAGAGAAGCCATGGAAACTGTGAGCAAGATGGGAGAGAAGGACATTAATTGTATTAATGTGTCAAAAAGATATGAAAATTTACATGTCCTCTCTTTTTATACCAATGTTGGTGTGACATGGCATAATATCAATATTATTTTACACTAAGTCCTTATTCCCAGCTTCTTACAACCCAGCTTCTTACAATCCATCCCTTCCCAAAAGGTTTTGTCCTCAAAAACAAACTTGAAAGACTAGAAAAGGATGGATAGAATAGAGTACTACTCTATTTTTACAGCTTGACAAATGGGAAAATGAATGAAGTGTGACCAGCCATATGGGCTAAAATATATACATGATCTGGAATACTTCAATAGTATATGGAGCCATAAAATATTCAACAGATAATCTCAAAATGAAGTAGACAACTTGATGTGTAAACAAACCCTACTGGACCAAATCTACCATAACTTCTAGTAGAAGTGTCCAAATGAGGCATGCCATATATCAAAATGGTGTCATGATGTTATGAGGACACAATGTGAAAAAGTATGGAATGCATCATCATCCGACTTCTATATTGATCTAGAGAGTCAATGTGATCCGAGCCATTAGTACTTGTGTGAGTTGCATGGATTATCTGAAAATATTACATTTTTGGATAATTTTAGCCTATTTTTTTATATTATTTATTGTAAAAATATGAAAAAGTTAAAAAAAAGCTTCTAGATTAGGATGGCATGCAAAAAGCTAGTTGCTTTTTAAGCCAATTAGGGGATTTCCACAAGAGAGACAGATTGACGAAATCGGACGTGTCACAATCGTTATAAACAGGCTGAAAACTACAGATTGAACTCAAAGAAGAAGAAGGAGTGATCTAAGAGATCCGTAAATAGGTGTCCTGGGGTTTTACCCCCCTTTCAGAGCCAATGGAGCCATCAGATTTGGGTTCTGAGCAGCAAAGGAGGAGCTGTAATTTTTATGCACGTTTTGTTCTACGCAGAAGCTCCTGGAGATCTAATGCGTAGAGATTGCTTCTGAGTAGTGCGAAGATTCCAGGATCTTTCAGTATATATTGATTCAATTCATTGTGATTTGTCTTTGTAGTGTTTACCACTTGGGTATTCTATATCTTATCTTTGGACTTTTTATCCTAGAGGTGATCATATGGTCATCATATGTTGATAATTATGATACTTTGAGTGATTACCATGTAGCCTTTTGACCTAGGCATGCTGCATACTATGGCCATGCCAAAAGATGTACAGGTTCAATGAAAGAAAACCATAGGAAAGGCCATTTATACAAAGACACATGGTAGGAAGTCTTAACACGGTTTTCTAGGAATATAACTAGTTTAAAGATTGGGAACTAGGGGTTAACACTAGGAAGATACCTAGTCACATCGATGGGGTAGATAAGGTGTAAAGAGACACAATTAGTGCATCCTATCTATCTTCAAATTCTCTTCAATTTTCATGGCTTTCTCTCTTTCTCATTCTCTCTTCTTTCTACAATCTTCTCTCTCCTCCCTTCTCCATCTTTGGTCCTCTTCATTATAGTACTTATGGTATCAAAGCACAATACTTTGGTCCTTTCTTCTCTCTTTTTCTTCAAATTTACTTTCCTTTCAAGCAAAAAACCCTCTTTTACTCAAGTAAATAGGGATTACTATAGGCAAATGACATCTTCCTTGAAGGATGTGCAAACCTATGGCAAGAGTTAGAGAAATATTTGGAGGTAACGGTGCTAATTTAGTAGGTTATCATAATTTTTTATTCATATATTTGAGGTCTTTGGTCTAAATGGAGTCTCAAGAGTTAGGGAAGGCTTCAAACTTAGTTAATTTTTAAGAAGGAACCCTTTCTTCTCTCTCTCCTCAAGCTTCCTTGAGCTACCAAGAATCTCCCCAGATTTCACTCCCTCCTTCCCTAGGGGCACAAAGGGCATCCACCATTGAGTTCTTGGCACTTGAAGCAAGAGATTAAGTAGTTGTTGGTTGATGATGGCAGCAAAGGTGGAGCAAAGGCAAGTCATAAAACCTATCCAACAATTGGTGAAGGTGAAAAAGATGGTGGAGTAGGGTGCTATGGCAAGGCTTCTTTCTACCTTTATGACAAGTTCATAGTCCAAGTGTTTCAAATCCAACTATGTTAAGGCCTCTTTCTTCCTAATTATGACAAGTTAATAGTCCAAGTGTTTCAACTCCAACTCTATTATATCTCTGGAGTCCACAAGCTTCACTAGGTTTGCAACATTAGCCATGATAGTAGATATAAATGCTTCTTTTGCCTATACAATCTCTTTAGAAGGCCCGGCCTCAACTTTAATTTCCACATTCGAGTTGGAAATATCAACATTTGCAAGAGAAGGAACCCCACTAGTAGGGACCAAAAGATCGGCTTTGTGATGACTGACACCGAGTCGAGGCAAGACCCTAAGAAGCAAAAGGTGGCAGGCTCTACAACCTTCATCTCCGGAATAGAAAAGCCACCCAAAGAATACGATGAGTATGTCACGGAGCTCCTCTCTCAACCAGAAAGAACCAAGGAGGAGAAGAGAACTGCGGTAGTATGTCACGAAGCTCCTCTCTCAACCAAAAAGAACCAAGGAGGAGAAGAGAACTATGGTAGTAGAGCTGGAAGCAAAAAAGGAGTCCATGGCCGCATTCCAGTTGGAGAGAACACCCCAAATGGCCATTGCCCAAAGGGAAGTAAATGAGCTGAAAGAGCAGCTACAAGCTAAGCAGGAGGCAGAAGATGAATGGCAGGTGTGCCTAAATGAAGAAACCAAGGCCACATGATGCCTATGACAGCACAATGAAGATATTATGGCACTCTGCAAAGATCTACGAGCTCAAATGGAGAAAATTACTAAAGCCACGGAAGAGCTGTAGGAGCTGAGGGAGGAAAAAGCTCACGTGTATGAAAGCGAGGTGGAGAGACTAACCCAAGAGGCTACCTCGGCACAAGAAGAGTAGCAAAAGCTAAGGGTAGAAATGGAAGATCAAAAATGAAGGCTGACAGTACTAGCCTAGAGGTAGGGGGAAAGCCTCGAAGATGTGATCAAGAGGGCGGAAGAATGGACCACTCAAAATGGAAAAAGGGTCAAAGCCTTAGCATGTCACCTTGCTCAATCCGAAAAAAAAATTATACTCACTGAAAGCAGAGCGAAGGCCACCCAAGTGAGCTTCCACACCCAACAATGCACCTTCCTAGAAATCCTATTGGACGTCACTCGACCAACAAAGGAGGGAGAGTCCATGGAAGTGATGAAAAAGAAACTAGGAATGGCTTGTAGGGCACTGACGGTCGAACTCCAGATGCCGCCACAACCTAGTGAGTTAGCCCAAGCCAAGATAAACAATGACATTATCTCCTATTGGTAGGCCTAACCTCACAGGAAGTGGATGCACTCGGATTCCTTGAAGAGGAATGGGGAAGAGCCAAGCCGCTAAGGGGAGGTGGAAGTGAAATTTGAAATGGGACCACATGAAGATGAGCTTGTCCCACCGCCTCCTTCCCCGAGGCCTAAAGCGCAACAACACATAGACACCTCCGTAGAAAGAAAGGTGGCACTAACATAAAGAAGGAAGAAAATGGTGGAGGAGACAAGGAGAAAATGGAATGCCAGGGGAGGGCACCCCAGGCACCCATCCCACCATGTGCAGACGACACCCGAGCAAGCTTCCACGCCGACCTCATAATCTGGGAGAGGCAAGAAATGGCCAGGAGCCCCTTCGATCTCAACTTCTAATTCCCCAACACCCTACGTAGAGTGTTATCTATCAAGATGGTGGAGGAGGTGATTAACATCAGAAGCAAGCTCGGACAAAGATGGCTAGAGGAGAGAGAGTAAAACCCCACATTATGGGCCACTGAAGATGTCGCATTTTGGCAAAATAAAGTTTTTGAAGTACCACAATCTGTACCTGGCTACAAATGCCAACCTGCATGGAGAAGAAGGGTCTGCAATACCAACCTAGACACTTGGATGGCCTTTTGCAACACTCAACCCTTCGAGCGGGATGACCCAACCTTTATGCCCTACCCCCAAAGGGTGGGAGTGGATTTTGACTCCAATGTCCATGACCGTTATAAATTCCCTATAATTTATAATCCTCATTGTACCACAAATGAAGATGCCCTTGTCTTCACATCAGAAAAATTGTATGATACTCTAATCCAATTCTCCTCATTCCCTGACCCCGCCTTTATTACCACTTGTAATTACCTTAGATTTCTTAGGATACTCCTTAGGCAAGACCCCACCCCATAGGAGCGCAGCCTCCCAGTGCTCCATTTTGATCCTAATGTTATAGATAGTTGCATGATGGCTCTGCTAATGATGCGAGCCACTCTATTGCCTTCATTTTGCTTAGCTCTACTAGAGGACATGAATGATAGCTTCTTCACCCGCTACAATCATCCATTCCTCTCCACCACCACCCTTCAATTCTACCTAAACCATAAGGGGTATCTCCAAAGCTGCTGATACCTTAGTAAATCTATTAAGCCCCCTTCTCCACCTCACTCCGAGGATGAAGATTAAACTTATGTCACAACTATGTGACTTTATTATTATTATTATTATTATTATTATATTTATTTTTAAAAGAGAGAGAGAAAAAAAATTAAAGGAAAAGAAAATGAAAAAGATATCACACATCGAAACTGCAAGTTGCACATCCACCACAGCCACTGCACCTGGGGGTCCTCAAGTTAGCTGTGCCTAGTGGCCCCGGTCAGCCGGCTCCATTCCTAACCCTTTAGCCTCATTTTGATCCCATACTTCCCACTTAGGGCACATCAAGGGCACGACACACCTAGGGAGGTAACACTCACCTGTGGTTAGACCTATTACCCTAAGCTCCATCCCACTAGCACGCACACAATGCACCACACAACAATGGCACACACCCACACGTAATGCACCTTTCTTTTCTTTCCAGTACAACCGAAGGCCCCACCACTAGCTTCAACGACCCCATCATCCATGCAATGTGCTCCCCATCTTATGAAACATCATGCCAACCCAACAAACCAAGGGATCGACGCAACAACCCCAATCGAAAAGTGAATGAAGAAGCTCATTTCAAAAAATGCATAAGAAGGTCACCGTAGAGGGCCAGGTGATAGATCCATCCAACACAATATTCAATTTCAACGCCAGATTTACCTACCAGCCTCTCTCCACGACCAGGGCTCAATCCAAACTTAAGGGCCTTTCAAGTCCATAAATCCCTCCAAGACAAGGGATCATCTCCAACGCAAGGGCCTTTCAGTTTCAAAAATCCCTTCAATAGGTCCATAAATCCCTCCAAGACAAGGAATCATCTCCAACTCAAGGGCCTCACAGTTCCATAAGTCCCTCCAAGACCAGGGCTCAATCCAAACTCAAGGGCCTTACAATTCCATAAATCCCTCCAACACACCTTCCAACATGACTCGTACACAAACTCAAAAAGCTACTTGGCTACTCCAGCAACAGAGTTCGACACATCTCCCAATAAGTGCCATGGGATTGACACTCAACTAGGAGGGGGGTAATGTTAACCCTTAAACAAACAAGGTGAAAAATCTAGAAAATCTAAAGTAGAAGACAAAGCCAAGGCAAAAGCGGAATGGAGAACAAATGCACACAAAGAAAAATCGAGAAACACATGAAGTGTGAAAAAGTCCTAAATCAAGGAGAGGCGCTCAAGAAAAAGCACAAGTCAATACTTTTGTGAAAGAGTGCAAGGCACACCATGATTTATTTTAAGAGCGTCGGGCTTTAACCTATGTAATTTTTAAATATAGATGGGCGGTAGGAAGGAAGCTAGGACGATAGGAGAACAATGGAAAAAGTGCCTAGGCTATGGCCGGCCATGTAAAAAGGTGATGATAACCCAAATGGGATTTAGGGTTGTGTATATAAAGTTCAAAAGATGAATGAGATCTCATTCTTTGATGTGTGGCAAAGTGAACTCTTCTTCTTCTCTTCTCTTGCTTGCTTGTGAGTACTTGAGGGAGGGAGTGTGAGGGAGTGAGGGAGTGAGCTTGTGAGAGTGAGGGATCTTGGAGGTGAAGCTCTCCACCATCTCCTCTCTTCTTCTTTTCTTCTCTTCTCTTCTCTTCTCTTCTCTTCTCTTCTCTTCTCTTCTCTTCTCTCGCGCATGGCTATGGAGGATGGAACTTGGAGGAAGAGACTTGAGGATGATTGAGCTTGCATCACAAATCGTGGAGCTATCGGAGTGCTTGAGAGAGGAAGAAACTCAATCCGGCATCAAGCTAAGCTCACTACACTCGTAGAGAGGGATAGCATGTCGACTATGTAAGAGATAGCCATTAGTTCTCACTTGAAACACTTGAACAATAAGCCGTCCATGGGTCTTAGCAATTGAGCTTGTGCTCGTTGGCCACCAAATTTATTTTTCTAACTACATGCTAAATGGTTGGACAAGTTTGTTATCTTTTACATAGGCCATGGCATAACTCATCAATGTAAGGCCCATCCTCCCTAACTTGTGTCCATTTACTATTTTGCATTTGTCAAGCTTGATAACAAACTCCAAGGTTGAAACAAAACATGGTAATCATAGTTGGTACAAACTGAGGAGAAAGAAGTGTACTATATTGAATCCATAATGTTATATTAGAATAAGTCAATACCTTCTAAGCATTGCATCTTGTAAAAACAAGCCATGGCACATTGCAACTTAACCAAGTCAACAAAATATTGTTGAAGTTATCATAGTCATAAGAAATCTTTCTAATTTTAGTTCCCTCCACTTCTATTTTACCAATAATAAAATACTCTTCTAGTGAATCAACAATGGATATATTTCATGCTCATCTTTTATAGCTTTCAATCAAAATGGATGAGGCAAAATCATGTGCTTTATTTTTCTATGAGCCAAAGCAAATGCTATCATACCATATATGGCCTCATAGCCTTGTCGACTAACCCTGATTGTATCACATGCTATTTAAGCTTCTTCCGTGGATAAACTATTAAGAACATTTATAAAAGCCTCATTCAAAGTAGCAAGCCGGAGGGCTCAATGTCAAGGGTCTCTCAAAATTCCACTCGGATGCTTGTGTTTTAAGAATGCGTTTAGAAGCTCCATTTGTTGATCCTCACCTTGGTCTCTAGCATCATTGAAAAAGCAATAGCATAATCTTCATCTACAAAAACATAAAAATCCACCTTTCTCTTATGATTTCTTATGTCCCTAAGTGGTTCCATTAGTGCAAGAGAGGAAATGGGGTAGATGCATATATAATATGGTTAGGCACTAGTAGAGATAGAAAAGACCATGTTTTGTTAAGGGAGGGAAAAGCTCACTTTCGGGAATCAAAATTAGTCTACCCTACTGATGTGGCAATTAGGAGGAGTTCTAGAGTATAAAATGGGTATATAACTACCTTTGTAGGGTCCAATGTATCACATGTGTAGGTATAAAAAAATATGAGCTGATTTTGGCACCTTCAATGCAAAAAAGTGTGTAGAAAATGAGTATTTCAACTTACAATATGATTGGTCGCCTTTTGAGAAAAAGAAACCTATTTTTGTGAAAATTTTTAAAAATTCATTTTTTAAACAAAAAGAAATACAAGTTGCTGATGTTGCACTTTTAAAAGAGTGGTCCTTTTTGAGTCCATATTTTCCTCTAATGGTCAATGATGGATCCACCAAAATTATCATTTGGTAATGAGAAAGGACTCTTTGGCTCTACATGATTTGCTCTCAATGATTATATATGCCAATCAAGCCCTATTGATAGTTGGGATTTCCACTTGTATCTTGCACCATCATATTCATCATCACTACTTTCAAAATATATAGGCTATTGTTTGACTTTGCTTCCACCCTTCTCTAAGGACTCTGAGTGTGGATTATGTGAATCACCCTTTGTCTCCTATGAGGGAATGTTGTGTAAAGGACCTTGCTAGGATGCTAAGGTTTCATGGATGTGATTCAACATGATATCAATTCTGGGATAGAGATATTTGCATCTGATAGGAGCAGAGTTGAAGTTGTATCAATATGGACCGCTTTCCCTTCAGACTCTACTAGATAAACAAGCTCATGTTGGTAACCTTGCATATGCACTTGAGCAAGAGTGGATAATGTCAAAGTTACAACAATTGGAAAAACAACAAAAGAAACTACGAGACCATTTGTCTACTTAGGAAATGTAGGCTCAAGAACATCCACTATAGATGTTGCTTACAATGGCTGCTCTACTTCTAAGTATTATATTGGAGTGACTCTAGAGTAGACCTATTGAAGAATAGGAAATTACTACTACTCTTGTCATTGGAATGCATACTATGCTACAAATTCATCTAGGTTTTATGCACTTCACTGTCAAGATTGTGGTTATGTATCAAATCCATATAACAATCTAGAGTGCTCAACAATACCTTGTGCAACTTCCACCTTTGTATATTAGTCACTCCCCAATACATGTGATTTACTAGACCTAGTACATGTTGTAGTTGATGAGGCTCTAAATTCAATAGAAACTCCAAATTCTAGTCAAAACATGCCAGAGGCAATTAGTGCATTGAGAGCACTCTCCTTGACTTCTAAGGACACCAAGCATTCCTTATCTAACACTAGTGAAAGAATTTTACCTCAGGCTAATAGTCTACACATCTCATGCTACATTACTTGAAGCAGTGTGTATACGTGTAGAATCATGTTATTGGTTTATTTTAAGATTTTGTAATTTGTTGTGAAATTTATTGAACCGTGTTGAACCAGCATATTGTTTTTGTATTCAACAACATAGGAGCATATGCTTTGATAAAAAATAAACTACAAAGTTGTTGGTTGTAGAAATGCAATTTTTTTCATGCAATATGGCAACTAGCAACCTCCTTGTGTTCCATGGCCCAACCCCCCTCGACCTCCAACCTCCAAGTGCCCATTCCCATGGTCCCCCCACCCCCCAAAAGGCCCTACCCACCCCCTAAAAAGGTCCCTACCTTCTCACTACTTATTGTGACACTTTTAATATTTAATCCAATGTTTAATTCTCAAAATCCAACTGCTCCATCCAAGGATTATGTCCAAACATGATTAATTCATACCTTATAGCTCCATCTGGAAGTAATTGATACAACAGAAGTTTAAAGAAGTGTTTCTAAGGAAGTGAGATAAAATGAAGCCATGTTGCAATTACAGAGGCAATAGACCTTTTGTAAACAATAGTAGGAAGGCACATCTATAGCAACAACAATAAGTCTATATAGCAAACATATAGAAGGAATATCCAAAAGAATATTTGGCTCTATAGATCTATAGCAAATATCTCATCACTACAGTAGCATACTTGTACAACATCTCTGTGATTGGGATTTTGAATGCATCTAGAAGTGATCTACAATCCCAGTGTGTCGAAATTCAAATCTAAAGTTGCAAGAGAAATACAATTGTTTGCAAATTGATCTCATAGGTTCTAGGTGATAAATTGTCTCATCCAAAGGTGATCACATAGTTTCCAAAGTCCATCAAGAAAAGCACTAGCACTTTGGATGGAATAACCAAAAAATTTCAATAGCTATAGTATACTACCAAAAAGACTACTACATATGGCTACTTTGGGCATAATGATTCTGATTTCACTTGGGAGATAGTGAAGCACTATTAATTTTCTACCCATCTTCAAATAGATTTCAACTAGAATAACTTTGTCATTGAGAGCTTATGCTTGCCCATATGCAAATACAACAAAGACTTCACTAATGTAATCCAGAGGTGAATGCTCCTTGAGAGTCCAAACAGAAGCAATTAACAATGCAATTGTTGTAATTGAGATAAGTGATGTATATTCTATTAGTAGTCATGTTTTTCATGCCTTGTCATCTCCTACCTATGAGCCTCAATCTAAGTCAAATGAGGACACTAGGAGCTCTGTCCTATCTGTTGCTTGTTTTGACGGAGGAGGTAGCTCATTCTAGAGCACTCAATTTATTGCCTTTCAATGCATTTTCTCCTCCACTTGGGATTTTCGATGAATTTTTGAGCAATTACTACTTTCCATAGTTTGTCTACACGTGCCAAACATTGTCATTGTCATCTGGTATTTTTCCAAGATCACCCCTATTTTTCTGGCATTCTATTTATCATTGACTAGTATTTATTGTTGATCAGCCAGCATTTATGGCCTCCCTTGATGCAAGTTGGTCATATTTGGGTATTTTTGGCTGCATATCCCTCCCATCATTCATTCATTTTCCTCCTTCCTTGGTAGGTGGACACTTTGACTTCGTTATCTCCCTCTGACTCTAGTGCTGATATCATCATCAGCCTGATTTGGTGCCCTCACTGACATTGCATACTACTTGCAAGGACTAATCAGTTTCCTTTTGCTTTCCCATTTATATTAGCATTCTTTCATACTCAATTTAGATTTCATTATTTTTTTCTTGCAATATCTCTCTATTCCTTTATCTTTGTGTTTCTATTTCTTTCCATTCTGCACTCTCACATGGGATCGGAGCATGGTGGCATTGCCTACTAAGAGAGACACAGAGCTAGTTTCTCATGGAGAAGACCACCCCAAACTACGAGCTGGTCTTGCCGCATTAGCATTTTGCTGAAAATTTAGCTTTCTTCTTGAAGCTGAAAGCTTATTTATGTAGGCGATAGTATTTGTCTCCCACATGGACCCTCTACATTGAATTCATTGTGATCATGTAACTAACTCCTCCTTGTTTGACGCTGTCTATCACAAAATTACAAATTTCTTATGGGTGTCTTGCAAGACTTTGAAGACTTCTTATCATTAGTTTTGCAACTTTGATGATACAAATGAGGAGTTTTCTATACACTTCTACAAATGGTAGCAAGATGATCATTCGGATCATGAAGAATGGAGGTCACCTAGCCCGTTTGTTTGGGAACTCTCTCCTCCCTATTCCCTCCATGTCTCATAGAAGGCTTGTTCTACTAGCCTCCATATGCCATCCATGACACCCTCTATACAAGTTCTTGTATTCCCTTCTTTACCCAAAGAGAACCAGCTTAATGATTCAAACTACTCACTTTGGTCGTGTTGGATGGAGTGTATCCTTGATACCTTTGATCTTTGGGAGTTTTTTGCCTACCCTATTCCCCATCCAATGGAGGATCCCACTATTGGATCATCGATGGCTCATGCAGCCTTACGAGATTGGATCAACTCTAGAGCTTCTATGCACTTCTCCGAACGGTGGAAAGGTTATCATATGGATCATGAGGAACGGAGGTCACCTAGCATGTTTGGTTGGGAACCCTCTCCTCCCTATTCTCTTCATGTCTCATAGAAGGCCTGCTCTATTGGCCTCCATATGAAGACATCATATTAGAGAATTTGGGAATCTCCCAAGTCCTACTTTCAAATAAGGGGTATCTTCAAAGTTGGACTTGGAAAGGCAACATATATAGTAATTAGGGTAGACTTCACTTTCAAGTAAGGGGACAAGATTTGATCATGTGGCCAAATATTAACTATATTGGAAATTCCCAAACTATATGAGAATTCCCTAGTATAGTATTATATGATATCCATGATGCCCTCTATAGAGGTGTTCATACTCCCTTCTTTACCCAAAGAGAACTTGCTTGATGGTTCAAACTACTCACTTTTGATAACCGGGAAATCAGTGCAAATAAAGGCACAAAAATGTGCTCAACATAGAAACATCCTTTGCAAATTAACACTTTGCTTTTGTGCTCCTTTGTCAAAAATCAAATATGAAGCAATGTAAAATGTGTAGTCCAAAAGAGACACACTATAAAATATTCCTAGGAAAAGGAAAGGTCAAAACCCTTTTGTCTCATTCCAAAAATTGAGAGGTCTTTAGACCTTAGCCAATGTATGCAAATTTGAATTTTATAATTCAAGAAAGGAAAAGGAGGTGGTTGCAGTCGTGGGATTTGGGGAGGTGGGAGGTTGAGGTGGTTATACCCTCTCTCTTCCTTTATCTTCTCCTCTCACGGTTCATTTCTCCCTCTCTCATTTTGGCACAACTCTCATCTTTCTTGTTCTTGCTTTCCTCTCTTGTGCTTCATGCTCATTTCTAATGGAGAGTGAGGAAGAGGAAGAGGGTGAGGATGGAAGAATTGTCCAATTTCTTGTGTGCCTTCCTCTTGTGTGTTTGGAGAGCATGGTTCTTGGTGAGAAGAAGGAGAGTTTTCTTGCAGGTTTTGTGGCCAGCAAATGTATTTGCAGCCTCTCTTGGCCGGTTCGTGGTTCTCATGGTGCCGTGGCAGGGGGCTCTTCAACTTTGGTCTTATAAGGTGGAGTGTATCCTTAATACCTTAGATCTTTGGGAGTTTGTTACCCACTCTATCCCCATCCAATGGAAGTTCCCACTATTGAATCATCAATGGCTCCTAAAACCTTATGAGATTGGCTCAACTCTAGAGCCCAATCTTTCTTGTTTATGAGCTTACAAGATTCTATCCTAGTGTATGTGCATAGGTTATGAAAAGCAGCAGAAGTGTGGACAAAGCGTGCTTATTTGTACCATCAGAAGACACTTGCCCACCAAATTACTCTTGAGAAGAAATTATGGATGCTTGTTCTTAATGATTCTCCTTCCCTGAAGGATCATATTTATAGGTTGGAGGATATGAGGGATGAGCTTACGTCCCTCAGCAAGATGACCTCTTCAAAGGATATGGCTATGATTGTTTTGACTCAACTGCCACCCCCTTGGTTTGATGTCTTCTACACCAGCCTTCTTACATTGAGGACCCAGGAGAATCTCCTATTAGAGAAGCTTTCCCCACTTGTTTTGGAGCATGAGGAGCATGACAAAGAGGTTTTCAATGCATCCACCTCCAGAAGAAGAAGAAAGGGAAGTCAAAGGCTAAAAGACAAGAGAGTTCTTCAGGTTGCTCTAACTTTGATTCAAAGAAGCCTAAATGCCCATATTCTGGTACTAAGGGGACACATCCTAAAGAGAAATGTTGGAAGAAGTACCCTCACTTGATAGAAGGATGGAGCTAAAACATCCAAGTCTTCTAACACTACTCCAATAGTTATCCATGAGTCAGTGTTCGTTCATATTGTTGGAGGAGTCTTCTTTAGTGATTGTCCCTTTTTTTAAGAGGCCTTGGTTGGGTTGATAATGGAGCTTCTAGTCATATGACTCCACAAGGTCATTTGTTATAGGATCTATGCCCTTTTGAGGATTCAGTCATTGTTGATGACCTTGTATCAATGTCTATTTGTGGTGTTGGCACTTTGCCTTTGTTTTCCAATTGTGGTTCAAGCTCCCTTTCATAGGCCCTTTATATTTTGGACTTGGGCTTTCGAATCCTCTTAGTTTATGGCCTTACTAAGCTGGTACCTAGGTTTTCTTTACCAAGTAGGCCATTTGTATTGAGGGTTCCTCTGCATGGCATGTTATTGTGACATGTTAGTAGGAGAGCAAGCTTTACAAGTTCCATTCTTCTTCTCTTATGCATGGTTCTCTAAGGCCATTATCCATTGCTATACCCACTCCCACTTATGCACCACCTGTTCCAATGGTTCCTTCCCATCTTTTGCCCTCTCCTTCGATGGTTCCCTCATACCCCCCATTCCTTTTAGAGGGGGAAAATGTCAGTGATGCGACTATGGATTCCTTGGTTCCTAGTGTTTCAGAAGGGGTTTCCCAAAATCATGAGTTTCTTCATCAGCAATCTACATCGACAGACTTCCTTGACATTGGCATTCCTCTTGCCACACTAGGATTTGTTTCTTTCTTGGCCTTCTGCCGCATCTAGGATCTAAGAGGGGGTGTTAGCAATCATGTTTGTCATGACTTGTCATCTCCTACTTATGAACCTAAGTGTGAGTTAAACATTGAGGACTTTAGAAGCTCTAACTTGTTTATTACTTGTTTTGACATAGGAGGTAGCTCATTCTAGAGCACTCAGTTTATTGTCTTTTAGTACATTTTCTCCTCTATTCGGAATTTTATGTGCATGTCATGGGCAATTACTACGTTCTATAGTTTGCTTATACCTGTCAAACATTGTCATTGTCATCTAGGATTTTTCGAGGATCACCCCTATTTTCTTGGCATTTTATCCATCATTGACTAATATTCATTGCTAGTCAACTAGTATTTATGGGCTTCCCTAATGCAGGTCAGCCATATTTGGGAATTTTTGCTATATATAGCCCACCCCTCCCATCATTCATGCATCTTTCTCCTACCCTAGTAGGTGGACACTTTGACTCTGTCATCTTTGTCCATCTCCAATGCTATTGTCATCATCATCCTGATCTGGTGCCCTCGCTGACACTATGGGTTGTGTGTAAGGACTAATCAATCTCTTGCTTTTCCGTTTGTATCAGCATGCTTTCTTATTTAGTGTAGATTTCATTCTTCTTTTATTGCAATCTCTCTCTATTCCTTTGTCTTTGTGTTTCCATTCCTTTTTGTCATGCACTGTCACATATTCAAAGCCTCCTATGGTCATGCCTCCATACACTAGTGCTCAACTAAGAGGAAGAAAGTTTTCTTTATATATTGTGCAAGAGAAACATGCGTATAATATGCAACAATAAGTTACACAACAACAATCAGAGGTGACTTTCCTAGTGAGTCAAGGTTTCTAGGATCTTCCATACCTTGATGTATTAACTAGTGTTGCACTTGGGGGTAGATCAACAAATCAAGAAATGAGCAGTAGAAATATTATGAGCATCATAAGAAAAATTGAATTCAACAAGTCACTTGCTCACATGGTTAACACGATTGATGTATTGGCACATGCACTTATGGTTTTTGATTATACCATGATGGCAACATAAGTGGTAGATGTAGTTCAGATAGAATGAGAACTTGCCCAATACTTAACATCTCATATTGATCAATCATCGATATATAGCCATGCTATCTGGAAGCTCTCATAAGTCTTTATGATAATGTTGTTTTGTAAGAAGGCTTAGCTCATGTACAAGAGAAGCATATGTTGGTTGCATTGATTGCTATGGCCAATGTAGCAAATCAACAAGACTTAATGCAATCATTTCTCAATTTGTGCAGAAATGAGTATAGGCATCTACTCTCTTATAGTCAACATTATGTATATGGGCAGAAGTATGACTATGACCCGCTATCATTTTATTCTCAACCATATGATTGTCATGAGAGCACTATGAATAGTAGTATGATAGATCTATTGCTAATTTAAATAGTGATGATGTGGGAAAAATTTTGTCTAAAGCCAGTAGAGCTATACATTTAACCAATGATGACCAGATCGGAGAATTGCATGCTTGAGGGCTATGTTATAACATATATGCTCCAATCACAAACATATGCAAAGGATGTGTTGAACTGATGTGCTCCAATCACAAAGACATATGCAAAGCAAAGAATGCAAAGATATTCTTGGTGATTGAATATTCCAATGAAGAGAATGAAGAAGGTATCGTTGAAGGCAATCTTCATGAGGGCCACATCGAAGAAAAACTTTAGTTCAAGGAATAAGATCACTGGTAGATTGTTGATGAAGTTGAAGATCATGAGAGCAAATCACTAATCGAGTTGCCTCAACCATAGTGAATATGCAAGATGATGCAGTGAATATTTCAACATATGTAGCCTTGTATGCTTTTGGGTGTATCATGGAGAAGCAATGATTAATCTCATGATAATGATTGAGAATTATATCCATGAGACACTAATTGATTTAACTTTGTTTGCAAATGAGTTTGGGATTATTGGCCCAATGGATGACAATGATCTCAGCTTTCCTTCTAATCTTGGAGGTTAGAGGATCGTTTTTGAAAAGAAAAAGCTATGTTTAGACAAACTCTCTCAAGCAGGTTATGTTAGTTGGATTCCATTTTGTTGGCACTATTCCAGCTCAGACAAGTTGCAGATAGCTCTCTATTTTAAACCAAATTTTACTCTGCACCATGGACAGTAAAAGACAACGTACGTGAATTCAAAGCATTTGAAAGGAGCTTTGTTTTAATGTATAGCACACCTCAATCGGATTCTCCTACTCAAAGCAATCTTAGACTTACTACACAAGGTCGTGTAATAGACAACATGATGTCCATGTCTGTAATTCTTATTTGGCCAAAGATTCATTATCAAGTATTGGATTTTCTCATTTCCCATTGATGTACATGTAGTATACTTGATCATAGCTCCTTTATTCATTCAAGATTCTTTGATTCCCCATTGATTTATACTTTGTAATGGCTAAATAGAGTAGTATTTTATTCTATTTCTATCCCATATCCGAAGTACAGTAGCTAAAGAGTGCAGTATTTGACTGTGCCGTTTTGTAGTGTTCCTCAACCATGATCCAAGGTTGTAATATAGTTGAAGATTTTCGGAAACATTGGGGGCTACTTTTGAGATAGCAAATAGTCAAATACTACACTCTTTAGCTACTATACTCCGTAAACAAAGTAAGGCTTTAACAATGTAGGGCTCTGCTTGACCATGATAACTACTTTTGGCCTTATCGATTGGCTTATTGTAAGCAAGCTAAAGACAAAAGATAATGTGTTCTTCAAAAGAGCAAATGAGCTAAGCCAACTTAACTCTTTTAAAAATAAAAATGGAAAAAAAAAATTGGCGATAAGAATACTATAAATAATCTATTGTTAACCAGACAATATGCCTTTGCTTAAGTTAATGCCAATTCAATTAATAGCAATGGCTAAATAGAGTAGTACTCTATTCTATTTCTATCTCATACATTGTAATAAGTCCTAATCTTGTTTTTAAAAACAAAAGCATTCGAGTAGGGATAGAATGTAAGAGAGTGGATAAGGGCATATAAAAGGTGTAAAGAACATATGTACAACTATCTTTTTTTTGTAATAATAAAACTCTATCCTTTCCCCTTCTAAGCTTCTCTCCTGTCCTTTCATAGTTGCCAGACATCTGTCTCTTTCATTTCTATCTTTCTCTCTCCATTTTGAGTCTCTGTGCCCTTATCTAGACTCTCTCTCATATGGACTCTTGTTCTATCTTTCATGTAGTCTTCTATTTTCTCTCTCTCTCCTCTCAAGTCCCTTCATTCCAAGGCTCTAATACCACTTATAATGAAAGGACCTATGAGGAGATAGAAAGAGGAGAACGAGGACTGCAATAAAGAGAGAGAAGAGTTGTGAGGAGAGAGAAATTCTAGAGGAGGAGAGAGACTAGAAATTGAGAAAGAAAGACAAAAAAGAAAGAGAGATGGTTGTAGCCATGAAAGCTTAGAAAGTGAAACGATAGAGTTGGATTATTGTCAAAAATAAAATATAGTTGTTCATATGTCATTTACACCTTTTATACGCCCCTACCCACTCTATTACATGCACCACACACATGTATGGTCTTCAATTATAGTTCCATAAATCAACATCATAAAACTTGGCACATAGTTCTTTTCAAAATCGGTATACACCCTACCATTGGGAGCTTTTCACTGAATAACTTGATTCAACTTGCAATGTGAATATTGGCACCTTTCAAAATTGATATACACCCTACCATTGGGAGCTTTTCATTGAATAACTTCATGCAACCTGTAAGGTGAATATTGACACCTTGCCAATCTCTAGTCATTCTCTCCACAAAAGAAATTTGATGTGTGCAATTTTTTGTTTCACACACACACACACTCTCTCTCTTTCTCTCTCTCTCTTTGTGTCGCTCAAGATATATTGAAATGACAATGATTGAACTTCGTCCCAATCTTTGCACCCCTCTGTCATTTACACCTTTTATACGCCCCTACCCACTCTATTACATGCACCACACACGTGTATGGTCTTCAATTATAGTTCCATAAATCAAAATCATAAAACTTGGCACATAGTTCTTTCCAAAATCGGTATACACCCTACCATTGGGAGCTTTTCACTGAATAAATTGATTCAACTTGCAATGTGAATATTGGCACCTTTCAAAATTGATATACACCCTACCATTGGGAGCTTTTCACTGAAAATAACTTCATGCAACGTGTAAGGTGAATATTGACACCTTGCCAATCTCTAGTCATTCTCTCCACAAAATAAATTTGATGTGTGCAATCTTTTGTTTCACACACACTCTCTCTCTCTCTTTCTCTCTCTCTCTTTGTGTCGCTCAAGATATATTGAAATGACAATGATTGAACTTCGTCCCAATCTTTGCACCCCTCTGTCATTTACACCTTTTATATGCCCCTACCCACTCTATTACATGCACCACACACATGTATGGTCTTCAATTATAGTTCCATAAATCAAAATCATAAAACTTGACACATAGTTCTTTCCAAAATCGGTATACACCCTACCATTGGGAGCTTTTCACTAAATAACTTGATTCAACTTGCAATGTGAATATTGGCACCTTTCAAAATTGATATACACCCTACCATTGGGAGCTTTTCACTGAATAACTTCATGCAACCTATAAGGTGAATATTGACACCTTGCCAATCTCTAGTCATTCTCTCCACAAAATAAATTTGATGTGTGCAATTTTTTGTTTCACACACACAATCTCTCTGTCTCTCTTTCTCTCTCTCTCTCTTTGTCTCGCTCAAGATATATTGAAATGACAGTGATTCCCAATCTTTGCACCCCTCAAGATGAGACACTATCAAAGTAGTTGATCCAAGATTTGAATGCTTGACCATGTAGAGACATGTGCGCGTGCACACACTCTCTCTCTACTCGTGTTTTCCAATTTGTTCTCAATATCTCAATTTTGAAATGATTGTGATTTGGCTTCATCCCAATCTTTGCACCCTTCAAGGTAAACTACTCATTGATCATTGATCTCATAAGTACCTTTGTTTGTATTGGTGTAAACCAATCTTCAAGTCTTATCTCGTCATTGCTTAGTGTTCTGATATTTATTATTCAATGTTGTAAGGAAATCTAAGATTTGCTCTCTCTCTCGAAATGAGTGTTGTGACCTTATATACGTTTTTTTAATGTCCAACCGAAAAAAAACCAAAAAAATAAATAAATGTGTAGCGCTTTCACATGGTGCTTTCACACGAGATCCCAGAGAAGACACATGCAACGCTAGCCTAGTGACGAGGTGGTTGTTGCAGTGCGCGCAACAACAAAATATTGCTAGCTAGTAGCGAGGTGAGTACGCAGTGATATTTGAGACCCGCTCGTACTGCACTGCACATCTAAAGGAAGACGGAAAAAGAGTATCATTTGAAACTTCTTCCTAATTTGGCGAATCAACAGCTTTTCCTGGGAGCTTTGTGCTGTTTAACTTGAAATGGGATAGCTTCCGAGGAACCACGCTTCCATAAGGGAAAGCACGAACACACAGATCAACTGACAAGGAAGACGTTGCACGATGGAAAAGAACATGTCATAATCAGCCAGATTAGTTTGCTTTTTTACATAGTGGAACCATACACAAGAGCTGTGCCCCAGATCTAGAGGAGCTATACACAAGAGCTGCTCGCTTACAGGCCAAGAAAAACATAGGATGTTACTGCAGAGACTGCAGTGCAGCAGATATTGCGACACATCCTCCTCATCATGCCACAGAATTGTGAAGCTCTCGAGCACGGCGCTCTCTAATCAGGGCCTTTTTCTGAGAAGCAATGGTGTGGGCTCTGGAGACGGCCTGTTTCCTGCGTTCTGATCAGAAGCAAGAAGGAATTAAACAGGGTCAGGAGACACAGAGAGGGAGAGAGAGAGAGAGAGAGAGAGAGAGAGAGAGAGAGATTGTTTACCTGTGGCGGCGGCCTTCCTCTCTCGGGCGGCCTCCGTGGCGGCGACGCGGCGGACCGGATGGATGGGGTGGCGGATCTTGAGGAAGGTGGCACGCATGGATGCGCGCATGTGGGCTACCTTCTCCGCCATCTTGGCACGCGCCACCGCCATGCGGGCGCCTGAGTCCGCCCGGAAGTCCGCAAACCTCACGGCCGGGCTCGTCATCTTGTTCTTCACCACCGCCGCCGTGGGTCCTTTCGCGCCACTGCGACGCCTCCTCGCCATCTTTCTCTCCCCCCTCTTCTGCGGATAGATGCTCGATGCTCGATGCTCGCTCGCTCGCGCTCTCTCTCTCTCTCTCTCTCTCTCTCTCTCTCTCTCTCTCTCTCGGATAATAGAAGATGCTCGCTCGCTCACTCGCTCAAGTACTGCTCCCTGCGAATTATGATCCCATTCCTCCTCCTCTCACATTTATAGTTCCTAGCGTATCTCATGTTGCCCTACCTCCCTTCTCATAACACATGTCGCGCTCCCTTCTTGCCACGTATCCCATGTTAGTGGTCTCTATATCTTTTGACTTTCGAGAGTTGCGTCTACCACCTGTCCCGTCCACGGTCGCTTGTCACTCGGTGAGTCACAAGTCGCAAATTGCAATCCACTTTCGCCCTTCCTTGTGCTTACACATTTCTTCCTTTTTTTATGCAATCGCAATAAATAAATTTGCTATTGGAGGTTTCATGGTCAAACAATCAAAACGAGATCCAAAATCAAAAATGGAATTTGGAATATGAGATGTGTGCAGCATGCTTATGTGTGTGCCAGACCATGCAAAAGAAAAGAATTGCATGGCCATTTTCATCACTCTCAAATGAATGACTATGGAGTGAAACATGGCTAGGATAAAGAGGCCAACAAAGTGATGCCCTTCAAAAGGAAAACGTACCCCATCCCAATTGACCAACAATTTTGCAAAACAGATGTGGTTTTTACATGTTCAGCTAATGAGGTGTTTTGATTTATCTTTTTTGCTTTTCTTCCAAATTATCCATTTTTTGTTGAAATAAAAACATTTTTTAAGAAAGCTTCAATATCGAGTATCGAGTATCAAGCGAAGCTTTAGCTTTTTAAGAAAGCTTTTGAATATCAAACGTGTTTTATTTTTATTATAAAAAGCTTACCTATGACCGCATTGTGCTTCTCCCTTTGTTACATATGTGATGTGAGTTCATCTTGTGTTGCATCGTGTTGTCCCAGCAAGAACTACCATCACCCAATTATCCAAGTTTGTTCCGTTGTTGCCACTTTGCCTCATTTGATTTTTATTGTCATCCAATCATCCAGGTTTGTGCCGTTCTCATCATGTTCAATTTCTACCCATTCAATATCTGTCCATTGTGCATAATGCCATTGTTGTTGCCATCAGTTAAGTTGCATTCAATTTGTGTCACTTGTGCATAATTTCATTGTTAGATTACATGCCTAGCAATGCCGTTGTTGCCGCACGTTCAAGTAAGTTAGATTATAGTTCAAAATGAAACAAAACGAAAATTTGATTAAGTAACAAAAATTAGCTTTAGTTAAGTAGCCAAAATCAGCTTTAGTTTACTACTTGCCACTAACAAGTTCTTCAATCTTCTCAAAAGCTTTCAATGATCTACTTCATTACACATTTATCTTTGTAACTCTTTTTAATCCTTGAAAATCAAAAATCGCTCAAATTCTATCATTAGTTTACTTTTCGTCGCTAAATTTTCTCGAACGCTATGCTCTTTGCTTTTCATTGAACGTTGAATGTTGTGGAGCACTCGTGTAATGAGCCTCACACTCATTTGATGTACTCATGTTATAAGCCTTGCACTCGTTTGGCACCATCTCGTTATGAAACAAATGTAGTATTAGTATTAGTAGTTAATTAGTTAGACTTATTAGTAGTAGTAATAGATATAGTAGTATTAGTTACTTAGTTAGACTTATTAGTTTATTAGTAGCATTAAGTAGTATTAGTAGTTGTACTATTATTAGTCAATTAGTTAGACTTATTAGTAATATTAATATTAGTTTATTAGTAGTATTAGTCAACTGGACTTATTAGTAGTATTAGTAGTTGTAGTATTACTAGTTAATTAGTTAGATTTGTGTAGTATTTGTAGTAGTTAATAGTTAATTATTAGTTGTAGTATTAGTAGTTAGACTTATTAGTAGTTGTAGTATTATTAGTTAATTAGTTAGACTTATGTAATAGTTAATAATTAATTTATAGTGAAACAAAAGGAAAAGAAAACGATCTTTTGAACGTATGAAAAAACCGAAAGCATAACGATCTTTCAAACGTACTAAAAAAATGAAACCGTTTTTTTTTATAACAAATAACATATTTTGAATGGACAAGGAAATAGCACCTTCCCCCATAATTGTATAAATATGAAGAGATATGTGTCAACTCTTCGACATGATATACAACATATTTTTTTATTTCATTTAATTTTTAAAGTATTGTTGATATTTATTTATTTTAATATTTATTGATTTTATTTATTTATTTAAACTACTATTAAGTGAAAAAATTAAAAATCATCATTCTTACACGTAAAGGAGATAAACTAGCTTTTTTTTAAAATATGTAATTACAAAGTATAGCTTATTGTTTTCATGAACAAGTATAATGTAGTTGAATGAAAAAAATGTATTGTTCTCATCAACATCAATGGACGCTATGGAAAAAGAAAGTCATAGGGCATCCTTCAAGACTTCTAGAAAAGAAAAACTATGGCTTGTGGAAAAACATCATTAAAACCCTTTGCTGCAATTTGGTATGACATAGACAATTTTGAATCATCTTGGGCAACAAAATGTGAAAGCATCATTGGAACACTAACAATGTGTGCATCTTGTGTGCTATAGTCACAATGCAACATCATGTTGTCATCTCGCAAAAGAATGATGCATCTACAGAAGAAATACAAGTAACAATGGCTTTGTCAAGGACTATTCTCATCCTTGTATGCCAACAACACAAAGTCAACATGATGATAAGGAAATGCCAACCATGTCTTGTGAACAAAGACATAAACAAATATGTGGACTCACTGTTATCAAACTACACAAAACAAATTCTGAATGCAAATCCATTACATCTTTAACTCTTGAGCATCATTGATACATTAATCTTAGTTTCCAAAATGACAACAACGATTGTGAACAGAACCTTGGATCGTCAATCAATTCTCGCGAACAACAACCCTCTAGTCTCTTGGAATGATGCATCGCTTTCACAACCATCTACTAGAATTGACTTGACTACATTTGATATTGTGAATGTGTGCACTTTCAACATGCTACATAGTCCGCCGATCTAGAAGTACATGGCTATAGTAGAACATCCACATCCAAGGATAGGGGTTTGCATCCTCAGCAGGCAATCCATCTAAAGGATTCTAGAGCTCCATTTTGAAAGCTCTCCATTCAACCCAATGCTCCAAGCAGAAGACAGGAATGAAAGATGTTACAATTTGCTTAACAATATAGTCGAGCCAAGCTGACAAAAGGCATTCCAAAGAACCGATAAGCATGAGTTCGCATGCATCATATTACGGAATAATAACCATCTCTTAGAAAGAACAACAACCTTTATGACAGAGGCTTGCATATAAGAAGCTCGCCCTACCTAGATATCACCTTGAATACCATATTAGAGAATTTGGGAATTTCCCAAGTCCCAATTTGAAATAAGTGATAAATATTTGACCACGTGGCTAAATCTTGATCCATATTTGAAAGTGGTATTTGGGAAGGTAGCTTATATAGATTTTAGAGTAGACTCCACCTTTAAGTAAGAAAACAAGATTTGACCATGTGGTCAAATAATAAAGGTATTGGGGGTTCCCAATGTGCATGGAAATTTACAAATTTCCTAATATAGTATTCTTGGAAAATATAGTGTTTATGTTCCTATTCCCAAGTCTAGGCCATGATGTCTATGATGGCAACATCTATCTTAGTGAATACATCAAGATGTGGGAATCAACCCTATTCTTTGTGTACACTTACATAAGCCTTGCATCGTGATTCTATACTAGCTAAAATAGGCTATCTTGATTGCAAACAGCACAAGCACAACTTACCTACAAGTAGACATCGACAACTACAAGCGCGCAAAAATAAGAACAATTCCAATGAGAAGGTCATCAACCACATCCTTCACATGACAGTTCCCGCTTCAATACTAGGATCCCAATATTGGCATCGGTATAACTTGAAGGACCTTATTACAATGGTTGACATATGGAGCATGTCTCATTTCTTCCTTATGTTCACTACATGCAAGGTCATTGGTATAAGATAAGTCAAGATCAACAAGTTTGAATGCATTGCAACAAGGAGTTCAATCTTGAATTCTCATGGAAAGACTACCCCATCAAGTGTGCCATCCTCTTCCACACCAGGTTCCATCTTTTCTTCAACCAGTACATTCTTGGTAAAGATGCTTGCGTTGGGCATGTCTAGCCACCATGCCATTAGATATGAGATCCAACACAGGGGCTCCTTACATGCACATGTGATCCTATGGTTCCAATGATGATCGACACAATTTGACAAGAAAACTGAGCCCTCATCATTCGCAAACGAAATTCATAGGTATCGTCGTGTCTACTACATAAGCAAAAGTAACGGTCATGGTAAATGCAAGTATGGATTTCCATATGCCTCACATGACAACCCAAAACTAACAGTAGACCCTGAAACTTATGATACATCTACTACCATCCTAGAAATTAGCACCGAAATGTTGTGCCATATCACCCAACGCTACTGCTCCTCTGGTGTAACGTGTCCCCTAGTATCATCCAAGACACGTCTTAGCAGTCCATCGGAAAGGATGTCTAGAAAACTCCGCCCGGCACTCCCAAGGAATGTTACGGGTTTTGCGATCTAGGTCTTCCCACATCTGCAACGTAGCGGAAGTATCCTGGCCGTTTCCCACTTAGGATCGACCGAAATTAGGGATTTCATGTTTGGTCATTAGCTAACAACAACTAGCGTCAGACCCGAGCGAACTACTTTACGCAGAAACGCCAGGTCCGAAGCGGATTCACCCTGCACTTGGTTCAAGGAGAATGGGAAACGAGAGGGATGCAAAGCTCAACCTCTCTACCAGAAGGCATAGTCCCATTCCGTTCCCCTAAAACAGCGTAAATTGGGTAAGACGTAACTTTAGGTCATTGTTCTCGTTATTCGTTTTGATGATGATGATCATTCCGCTGTTCTTCGAGATTTTTGAGAAAATTTCCCGGCTAACCGGGATCACACAACTGTAGGACGGACCCATGGCCCATCCTCCGCACTTTCCTCGGTTTGTTTTAGTTATGTAATTATCTAACACATTAATTTGACATATAACAATCAGCTTCTTTAGTTAATCCCTTTAAGCACTGGTTCTTTCATGTAACCTTATCACGTGACATAGAAAAACAATATCAAGCAAGTTCTTTTAACATTTCATCATTTTATCTTTGAAATACAAGGAGTTCCGCCCGTAGGCTTGTGCATAATCTGCCCGAAGGCTATCCAGTAATCACCAGGGATCGATATTCCAAGCTTCCGCCCGACAACTAGTATGCGGGCCTCGAGATCCAATCCCGAGTCACGTTAGCCTCTTGTGCAGGACCCGGAAGGCGAGGGATTTACGGCCAGAGCCCCCCTGGCACCCAAGCATCCTCCTGATCCAAGTAGAACTCAATGGAGAGACCTCTCGTGGCGGGTTCGGTCCACGTTCCCAGCGCGGTCAACAACCCCCTTGATTAGGGTTAGGCAGGCAGTCGGGGGTAACTGAAGCTGCCTCTCCCTTCAGGCCTTTAACCTGAAGTATAGGTACTCATTTAATTTGTAATTTATATTTCAAACAGAGCTCTAAAATCTCTAGCAAGCACAAACATTTCCGTTAATCAACCGAGTTGTTTGACAAACTGCTAAGGAAGTGTTCTTTCCTTTTCGAGTGTACCAGCACTCGTTCCCAAGGTGTCTTGTAACTTGGCAATATCTCTTACACTCCGGTGTAGGGCATACCCAATTTGGTTAATCCCTAAAGTGCCTTAGATGTGCTAGTTTCTGGTTTACAACTCTCTTTATTTAGAAGGATATCCAATAATACGTCTTTTTGCAAGATAACTTGCGTAGGGATCTGCCGTCCTCGATGAGGGTTTTTCCCTTTTCTCCTTGTGAATCAATCACAAGATTAAATGATTTCATATATGTTGCGCAAGTCTTGCGATGGAATAATCTATTTAGATTCTTTAAGCTGACGTATGTCAGGCCTAGGGTTTCTTCTTTTAAGAACCTTAGGGACAAACCCTAGTTTCATATCTTTATGAATTTATTGTCCCTACGGTAAGGAAAGTAGTCAAGTGTTTAGGGTATGAATGTTTCTATGTTTAGATTGGTTCAATTATCTTTTGGAAGATAATATTAATCGTCTTGTTACGGTTTTACTATCCTTGTGACAATTTACTCTCCCAATCAATACAGTTTAATTTGGCATATAGCCTAATGCCAAGGTGATACAAAGAGCGACAATACTCCTTGGGACAAAAAGGCCTAGCTGTGAAATTGGTGTATACACACTTTATTAGTTCCCAAGTCCTCAAATAGCAAGCGAAAAGTATTAATAGAGTGTCATCTAGCAATTTCCCATTACATTTTCTTTCCAAATGAGTTCGTATATCTAATTTTTATACTTGTTAATTCCTAACTTTTAACTTCTGTTTTCTTTAAATATGAACTCATGCTAAATAACAACAATTTCCTTGCTAAGATGTGCAACTAGCAAAGATAACTCCCTCGTAATTTAAGCATCAAAAGAAACATTTCTTGAATTTAGCCATTTACCATGAATCGTTGCGAAAGGAATAAGACTAATGGTGCAAGATATAATTTCTACACCTTAGGATTTAACTAAAATATATTACTATAGTAAATGGATAATCTTGCTCGTAATTTATAATGCTTGATGCAATTTGAAGAAAGCTAAGTTCTATACATTGTCATTCCTAAGCTAAACTCCTTCGTTACAAATAACTTGAACAAATATATCCTATCCTTAACATTTTTCCTTTGCATGATCGACTTAAAACCGAATTAAAGCAAAGAAGAAAAAACTGGCTTTGAGGTGAGATATCCACATGGATACCGGGGGATGACCCTCCCGCAGCTACACCTTGGACTTTCTTCGGCGGCATCGTAGATCGAATGTGAGATAGCCTTTTCCTCTTTCTTCTGGAATTCCACCGTCTTCTCCTTCTTTCCCTTTCTTTTGTCTTTTTTTCCACTCTTCCTCCTTCACTCCTTCTTTTCACTCCCTTCTCTTTCCCTCCCTATCTTTTATCTCACGGCTATTTTTCCCTTACGGGGTACCATCCAAGGCCATGATGATAGTTAGGTTCCGGGGGGAAAATAATAATGGGGATACACGGGATTAGGAAGAAAGCTTAGGGAGTTGTGGGAAAATGAGAGTTATGAGGGGGTTGAAGAAGGGTTAAAAAGGGTTATGAGGGGGTGAAAAAAGGGTTTAGGGGAATAAAACACGTGGGTTAGGTTCCCAAAGCCAAGGGAGGGGCTTAAGGGAAAAAGGAACAGAAAAGCCTAGGGGGTGTGTGGTTCCAACCCATGGGGAGGGCTAAGGGAATTTTTGAAACCCGAGGGGGAAAAACAAGGGCCTTATGGGGATTAGAAAGGCTTAAAGACCTCTTAAGGCCTTCTAAGGATAATTTTGGGGGGGGGGACCAGGGCTTAGGGGGGATTTAAAACCCGGAGGGGGGGGGGGGGGGAACAAAGGGGGTTTTGAAAAAAAAAAAACATAAGGGGGCTTAAAAGGACTAAAACTGGAGGGGGAAAGGGGGCTTACAAAGCCCCCTTGGAAGCTTCCAAGCCTTCTGGAAGCCTCACAAAGGCACGTTGGGGGGGGGGGGGAAGGGGTTGCGTGGCGAAATGGTGGCTGACAGCAACAGATGGCGGTTGAACGGCAGCGGATGGCAGTGGCCTCTCGTCTTCCTCCCTCAGCTCGGAGTTATGGCAGCACTCTCCTTGTCTCGCTCGGCCTCCTCTCTCACGGCTCAGCCTCCATTTTCTCTAGCGGCCCCCCCCTTCCCTCGTTTAAATAGTGGAAGGGAGGGGGATCTTTCCTCACGGCATGTCAACACGCATGGTCCCCCTCCCTCCTAAGGCTCCACCAAGGAGCTTATAGCTCCTTCTATTCCCCTCCCCCTCCAGCTCGTTAGCCGGCTGGAGGGATAAGGGGGGAATTTAAAAAAATTTCCATAAGTCCCATTTATTTTCTTAACGCAAAATATTACATTCTCTCCCCCTTGGAGGAATCGAGATGTCCTCATCTCGAGATAAACTGGGGATATTGATGGTTGAGAGTGCCTTCATCTACCCAGGTGGCATCCTCTTCAGAATAATCTTTCCACTGGAAGAGGCATTCTCTTAAGGTTCTAGATCTTAACTGTCTTTCCCTAACATCTAAGATCCTTTCTGGCCTTAGTTCAAGGACTCCTTGACTGGGCATTACAATTTGTTGGTCATCAAGTACATGATTAGGATTGGGTACATATTTTTTCAATAGGCTGATATGGAATACATTGTGAACCTTTAGGTTCTCAAGGAGTTGCAATCTATAAGCATTGGGTCCTAGGCATTTGAGGATTTTATACGGCCCACAATACCTTGGACTTAGCTTCTTGCATTCTCCTAGGGATAGAGAACTCTTTTTAGGTCGTACCCGAATGAAGACCATGTCTCCTTCTTCGAAGATTCTTTCTTGACGTTTCAAATCTTCATATGCCTTTTGTCTATCCTTGGCTGCTTGTATGTCTTGTCTTATTGACCTTATTTCATCATCCATGTCCTCCAACATTTGTCTTGAAGCTTCAACTCTTAGGGTTGGATCAGAAAAGTTTAGGGAACTTCGACAATCCTGACCATACAATGCCTAGAAAGGGGTCATTTGAATGCTCTGCTGGTAAGAAGCATTGTAGGAAAATTCAACTAATGGCAAGTATTGAATCCACCTCTTCGGCTCTCGACAGCAGTATGCCCTAAGCATATCCTCAATGATTTGATTTACTCGCTCTGTTTGGCCATCTGTTTGGGGATGGTAGGCGGTGCTAAAACAGAGTTGAGTCCCAATAGCTTCAAAGATAGCTCTCCAGAAGTGTGATGTGAAGAGAGAATCTCGATCGCTAATGATTCTTCTAGGTAACCCATGTAGCTTGAATATCTCCTTGATAAACAATCTTGCATAACGTCGGTGGATTGAAGTATTGGAGGAATATGATTTTGAAATCAAGTACCGACCAAGGAAGGAGAATGTAGTTGTCGATGCACTCAGTCACAAGGCATTCCTAAATTCCCTAATCTTGCAGAATCCATCAACGGCCAGATCTCTGGCTACAAAGGTATCTATGCCAAACAACCCTATACTTGAACTAGCTAGAGAGGAAGCATGCCATGATTTGACCTACCAAACAATGATAAAGGAAATATCTACCAAGGAGCAGAATCAGAAGTTGCACGCTAAGTATCAGGAATTTTCCATTGATAATGGACTTGTCTACTACAGAACAAGGCTGTATATACCAACAAGCCAGTCACTTAAGCAGAAGATATTATGGGAAGCTCATGATTCTCCTTTCGCAGGACATCCTGGCTATGCAAAAACTCTTAATGCAGTTAGGAAGAGCTACCATTGGGTGAGGCTTAAAGGTGACGTTCTCAAGTATGTCACTGAATGTTTGTCTTGCCAACGTATCAAGGCCGAACATGTCATGATGCCATGGAAACTGCAACCTCTTGACATTCCCCAAATGAAATGGGAATTCATCAGTATGGATTTTATTGTGGGCTTACCCCAAGTCCAAGGAGGATACAATTACATTATGGTTGTGGTTGACATGCTTACCAAGTTTGCACACCTGATTCCAGTAAAGACAAACTATAAAGCCTCCGACATTGCAAGATTGTTTATCAAGGAGATATTCAAGCTACATGGGTTACCTAGAAAAATCATTAGCGATCGAGATTCTCTCTTCACATCACACTTCTGGAGAGCTATCTTTGAAGCTATTGGGACTCAACTCTGTTTTAGCACCGCCTACCATCCCCAAACAGATGGCCAAACAGAGCGAGTAAATCAAATCATTGAGGATATGCTTAGGGCATACTGCTGTCGAGAGTCGAAGAGGTGGATTCAATACTTGCCATTAGTTGAATTTTCCTACAATGCTTCTTACCAGTTGAGCATTCAAATGACCCCTTTCCAGGCATTGTATGGTTAGGATTGTCGAAGTCCCTTCCACTATTTAAACGAGGCAGGGGGGGCCGCTAGAGAAAACGGAGGCTGAGCCGTGAGAGAGGAGGTCGAGCGAGACAAGGAGAGTGCCGCCATAACTCCGAGCTGAGGGAGGAAGACGAGAGGCCGCTGCCATCCGTTGCCGTTCAACCGCCATCTGTTGCCGTCAGCCACCATTTCACCACGCAACCCCTTTCACCCCCCCCCCCCCCCCCCCCCCCACGTGCCTTCGTGAGGCTTCCAGAAGGCTTGGAAGCTTCCAAGGGGGCTCTCTAAGCCCCCTTTCCCCCCCCCCCCCCCCCCCCAGTTTTAGTCCTTTTAAGCCCCCTTTCACCCCCCCCCCCCCTTATGTTTTTTCTTTTTTTAAACCCCCTTTGTTCCCCCCCCTCCGGGTTTTAAATCCCTCCTAAGCCCTGGTCCCCCCCCCCCCCCCCCCCCCCCAAATTTATCCTTAGAAGGCCTTAAGAGGTCTTTAAGCCTTTCTAATCCCCATAAGGCCCTTGTTTCCTCCCCCCCCCCCCCCCCCCCGGGTTTCAAAAATTCCCTTAGCCCTCCCCATGGGTTGGAACCACACACCCCCTAGGTTTTTTTGTCCCTTTTTTCCTTAAGCCCCTCCCTTGGCTTTGGGAACCTAACCCCCGTGTTTTATTCCCCTAAACCCTTTTTTCACCACCTCATAACCCTTTTTAACCCTTCTTCAACCCCCTCATAACTCTCATTTTCCCACAACTCCCTAAGCTTTCTTCCTAATCCCCAGTATCCCCATTATTATTTTCCCCCCCGAACCTAACTATCATCATGGCCTCGGATGGTACCCTGTAAGGGAAAAATAGCCGTGAGATAAAAGATAGGGAGGGAAAGAGAAGGGAGTGAAAAGAAGGAGTGAAGGAGGAAGAGTGGAAAAAAAGACAAAAGAAAGGGAAAGAAGGAGAAGACGGTGGAATTCCAGAAGAAAGAGGAAAAGGCTATCTCACATTCGATCTACGATGCCGCCGAAGAAAGTCCAAGGTGTAGCTGTGGGAGGGTCATCCCCCGAAATCCATGTGGATATCTCACCTCAAAGCCAGGTTTTTCTTCTTGGCTTTAATTCGGTTTTAAGTCGATCATGCAAAGGAAAAATGTTAAGGATAGGATACATTTGTTCAAGTTATTTGTAACGAAGGAGTTTAGCTTAGGAATGACAATGTATAGAACTTAGCTTTCTTCAAATTGCATCAAGCATTATAAATTACGAGCAAGATTATCCATTTACTATAGTAATATATTTTAGTTAAATCCTAAGGTGTAGAAATTATATCTTGCACCATTAGTCTTATTCCTTTCGCAACGATTCATGGTAAATGGCTAAATTCAAGAAATGTTTCTTTCGATGCTTAAATTACGAGTGAGTTATCTTTGCTAGTTGCACATCTTAGCAAGGAAATTGTTGTTATTTAGCATGAGTTCATCTTTAAAGAAAACGGAAGTTAAAAGTTAGGAATTAACGAGTATAAAAATTAGATATACGAACTCATTTGGAAAGAAAATGTAATGGGGAATTGCTAGATGACACTCTATTAATACTTTTCCCTTGTTATTTGAGGACTTGGGAACTAATAAAGTGTGTATACACCAATTTCACAGCTAGGCCTTTTTGTCCCAAGGAGTATTGTCCCTCTTTGTATCACCTTGGCATTAGGCTATATGCCAAATTAAACTGTATTGATTGGGAGAGTAAATTATCACAAGGATAGTAAAACCGTAACAAGACGATTAATATTACCTTCCAAAAGATAACTGAACCAATCTAAACATAGAAACATTCATACCCTAAACACTTGACTACTTTCCTTACCGTAGGGACAATAAATTCATAAAGATATGAAACTAGGGTTTGTCCCTAAGGTTCTTAAAAGAAGAAACCCTAGGCCTGACATACGTCAGCTTAAAGAATCTAAACAGATTATTCCATCGCAGGACTTGCGCAACATATATGAAATCATTTAGTCTTGTGATTGATTCACAAGGAGAAAATGGAAAAACCCTCATCGAGGACGGCAGATCCCTACGCAAGTTATCTTGCAAAAAGACGTATTTTTGGATATCCTTTTAAATAAAGAGAGTTGTAAACCAGAAACTAGCACATCTAAGGCACTTTAGGGATTAACCAAATTGGATATGCCCTACACTGGAGTGTAAGAGATCTTGCCAAGTTACAAGACACCTTGGGAACGAGTGCTGGTACACTCGAAAAGGAAAGAACACTTCCTTAGCAGTTTGTCAAACAACTCGGTTGATTAACGGAAATGTTTGTGCTTGCTAGAGATTTTAGAGCTCTGTTTGAAATATAAATTATAAATTAAATGAGTACCTATACTTCAGGTTAAAGGCCTGAAGGGAGAGGCAGCTTCAGTTACTCCCGACTGCTTGCCTAACCCTAACCAAGGGGGTTGTTGACCGCGCTGGGAACGTGGACCGAACCCGCCGCGAGAGGTCTCTCCGTTGAGTTCTAATTGGAGCAGGAGGACGCTTGGGTGCCAGGGGGGGCTCTGGCCGTAAATCCCTCGCCTTCCGGGTCCTGTACAAGAGGCTAACGTGACTCAGGATTGGATCTCGAGGCCCGCATACTAGTTGTTGGGTGGAAGCTTGAAATAGTGATCCCTAGTGATTACTGGATAGCCTTCGGGCAGATTATGGACAAGCCTACGGGCGGAACTCCTTGTATTTCAAAGATAAAATGATGAAATGTTAAAAGAACTTTCTTGATATTGTTTTTCTATGTCACGTGATAAGGTTACGTGAAAGAACCAGTGCTTAAAAGGATTAACTAAAGAAGCTGATTGTTATATGTCAAATTAATGTGTTAGATAATTACATAACTAAAACAAACCGAGGAAAGTGCGGAGGATGGGCCATGGGTCCCCGTCCTACGGTTGGGTGGTCCCGGTTAGCCAGGAACTTTTCTTAAAAATCTCGAAGAACAGCGGAATGATCATCATCATCAAAACGAATAACGAGAACAATGACCTAAAGTTACGTCTTACCCGATTTACGTTGTTTTAGGGGAATGGAATGGGACTATGCCTTTTGGTAGAGAGGTTGAGCTTTGCATCCCTCTCGTTTCCCATTCTCCTTGAACCAAGTGCAGCGTGAATCCGCTTCGGACCTGGCGTTTCTGCGTAAAGTAGTTCGCTCGGGTCTGACGCTAGTTGCTGTTAGCTAATGACCAAACAGGAAAACCCTAATTCCGATCGCAATCCTAAGTGGGAAACGGCCAGGATACTTCCGCTACGTGGCAGATGCGAGAAGACCTAGATCGCAAAACCCGTAACATTCCTTGGGAGTGCTGGGCGGAGTTTTCTAGACATCCTTTCCGATGGACTGGTAAGACGTGTCCTGGATGATACTAGGGGACACGTTACAAGTTGTGGCAAATATCTCCCCTGCACGGCTTTCTTTAACTTCTCCTAGGTAACGGACCCCTCTGAAGTCCCTTGATCCCTGCACCATTGTTTCCACCAAAGTCTGGCTTCGCCGGTGAGTTTTAACTTGGCGAGCATGGCCTGATTGGTAGGTGCAGTACCAGCTGCTTCAAAGTAATCCTCCATAGATTCAATCCAAATTTCAGCATCAGACTGGACAAATCTGCCTCTCCCGTCAAACTTGGGTGGCTTTATCTACTTGAGGAGGAACTTCTTCTCCTGGGTTACAGCAGTACTTGATATAGGGGGCGAATTTGGAACCGTACCTGGGGTTGTGCCTGGATAAAAGTTTTCTTAACGTTATTATATGATAATTGTCGTTAGCTTATCTTTAGTTCAGCTATCTCGTAAATAATGAAGATACTTAACTTTTTAACAACTCTGATGCACAGCCAGATATTGATAAAAGAAGTCTTTATTTATATTTACATGGGCGTAGCCTTATACAACGTCTAGAGTGATGATAATCCAATCATTACATTCAATTTGGGGAGAACAACGTTGTATTGCATTTGTCTACAGGAACTGTGTAATAGTAGGGTTTTGGGTCATGGATCTTTAGGAATCGATAATTCATTGGAAGTTCAGGATACCCTTTTCGTTTGCATCCCTCTCGTTTCCCATTCTCCTTGAACCAAGTGCAGCGTGAATCCGCTTCGGACCTGGCGTTTCTGCGTAAAGTAGTTCACTCGGGTCTGACGCTAGTTGCTGTTAGCTAATGACCAAACAGAAAAACCCTAATTTCGGTCGATCCTAACTAGGAAACGGCCAGGATACTTCCGCTACGTGGTAGACGCGGGAAGACCTAGATCACAAAACCCGTAACATTCCTTGGGAGTGCCGGGCGGAGTTTTCTAGACATCCTTTCCGATGGACTACTAAGACGTGTCCTGGATGATACTAGCGGACACGTTACAAGTTGGTATCCTTGCTAAGATGTGCAACTAGAAAAGATAACTCCCTCGTAATTTAAGCATCAAAAGAAACATTTCTTGAATTTAGCCATTTACCATGAATCGTTGCGAAAGGAATAAGACTAATGATGCAAGATATAATTTCTACACCTTAGGATTTAACTAAAATATATTACTATAGTAAATGGATAATCTTGCTCGTAATTTATAATGCTTGATGCAATTTGAAGAAAGCTAAGTTCTATACATTGTCATTCCTAAGCTAAACTCCTTCGTTACAAATAACTTGAACAAATATATCCTATCCTTAACATTTTTCCTTTGCATGATCGACTTAAAACCGAATTAAAGCCAAGAAGAAAAACCTGGCTTTGAGGTGAGATATCCACATGGATACCGGGGGATGACCCTCCCGCAGCTACACCTTGGACTTTCTTTGGCGGCATCGTAGATCGAATGTGAGATAGCCTTTTCCTCTTTCTTCTGGAATTCCACCGTCTTCTCCTTCTTTCCCTTTCTTTTGTCTTTTTTTCCACTCTTCCTCCTTCACTCCTTCTTTTCACTCCCTTCTCTTTCCCTCCCTATCTTTTATCTCACGGCTATTTTTCCCTTACGGGGTACCATCCGCGGCCATGATGATAGTTAGGTTCGGGGGGGGGGGGGGGGGGGGAATAATAATGGGGATACGGGGGATTAGGAAGAAAGCTTAGGGAGTTGTGGGAAAATGAGAGTTATGAGGGGGTTGAAGAAGGGTTAAAAAGGGTTATGAGGGGGTGAAAAAAGGGTTTAGGGGAATAAAACACGGGGGTTAGGTTCCCAAAGCCAAGGGAGGGGCTTAAGGGAAAAAGGGACAAAAAAACCTAGGGGGTGTGTGGTTCCAACCCATGGGGAGGGCTAAGGGAATTTTTGAAACCCGGGGGGGAAAAACAAGGGCCTTATGGGGATTCGAAAGGCTTAAAGATCTCTTAAGGCCTTCTAAGGATAAATTTGGGGGGGGGGGGGGGGAACAAAGGGGGTTTTTTTTTAATTTTAACATAAGGGGGGGTGAAAGGGGCTTAAAAGGACTAAAACTGGGGGGGGGGTGGAAAGGGAGCTTAGAGAGCCTTCTTGGAAGCTTCCAAGCCTTCTGGAAGCCTCACAAAGGCACGTGGGGGTGGGGGGGAGGGGGGGTGAAAGGGGTTGCATGGTGAAATGGTGGCTGACGGCAACAGATGGCGGTTGAACGGCAATGGATGGCAACGGCCTCTTGTCTTCCTCCCTCAGCTCGAAGTTATGGCAGCACTCTCCTTGTCTCGCTCTGCCTCCTCTCTCACGGCTCAGCCTCTGTTTTCTCTAGCGCTCCCCCCCCTGCCTCGTTTAAATAGTGGAAGGGAGGGGGATCTTTCCTCACGGCGTGTCAACACGCATGGTCCCCCTCCCTCCTAAGGCTCCACCAAGGAGCTTATAGCTCCTTCTATTCCCCTCCCCCTCCAGCTCGTCAGTCGGCTGGAGGGATAAGGGGGGAATTTTTAAAAAAATCCATAAGTCCCATTTATTTCCTTAACGCGGAATATTACATCTGGGGAGTGCACATGAATATTCAATGAGTAACAAACTCTTCCATCTCTTACTGCCTGCTCAAGTATGCAATGAAGGCGAAGCCGATCAGAAAGTTAAATATCCATACAAAATATGCTAAGAGACAAGGATTGTAAGACTGGGACTCAAACAAGAAAAAGGTAATTTTCACTTCAATATTATGCAAGCTAGTGTCACCCACCAAAATAGCATTAAATTGCATGTAGATCTCGATAGTCACATGAAGTGAGGCTATCAAGTAATCGACAACTCCCCTGCATAAATACGATAGGGAAAGCTCACAAGGATAGAGAATATCATTATGCACCCTATAGACCTTTATTGTGCCCACCGACCATTAAGCTTAGAACATGTAACATTTTACCACTACCATAAAAACTACATCATCACCAAAACCACCACCGCATTTGATCTCGAACCCACTCTTTGTGATGCTTTTATGGCATGGCTACAATGAACAAGCTTGAGGTTAAAGAGCAAACTAATAAGTGCAGAAGAGAACTCAACACAATGATGCTACATCAAGTGCCAACTCTCTGGTTTCATGGCCAATAAGGAAGACCTCAAAATGTTCATCACGGACTACACACAAAGAAACTTGCTCTCACCTCAGACCAAACTCACCAATTGATGAACACGATCATTCAAAAGATCCCTTTCATCAAAGACAACCCAGCGACATTCACAGTACATTCAGTAGCTTCTGACTGCGAAAGTAGCATTACATCAATACAGATAAATATGTTATATCGCATGAAAGAGTTCTGAATAATTCTTGACAATACTCTAATAATAGAATAACAAGCTATCTATAACCACCTCATCAATGCGACATATGGCCTACACATTGTCATCAACTCACCAACTAGTGGAAAGACCTTCCTCATACATTATTAGTGTTATAACCTCATTGCCAAGAATAAGAGTGTATTATTGACAGCAAAGCACACGAGTAGCACTTCGAAATATGTGGGCTCTAACTAACACTAGCTTTGATGAGATCAACTCAACCATAGAAATCTATACACACTTGTTAGACCTAAGATGAAGTGAATTATTGCCTCATTTTTATACAAAATATTATAGAGTTAGTTTCCATGACATACTAAAATTATACAAGTAATTGGCATGCTTTTATGAGAGTAGACAAGGGATGGACAACCACAAACAAAATATCTAACTTTTTTGTTGGAGTACTATATTTAGTTTTGACTATGAAGCAAGGTAGCCATGATGAAGACAAGCCCATATCTAGGGAGGATATATTTTTGAAACATAATAAAATTTGAGAGATATTGAATAGTGCTAGCCACTTTGAAATGGAAAACTTACACCTACTAGCTTAGTCTCCCAAAACAAGAAGTACCATTGTAAAGTGATACATATACTTGTGGATGTAGAGTAATTTCAAATGTTTGTAGGACAATAGATTCAAAGATACTCAAGATAGATGGGGTGAATGTAAGTCTCTTTCATATTGTTTGTTTTTTGAGGGACGTTTTTTAGTTTACCAACTTGTTACTTTTCTTTTTGCAATGTTGAGATTACCCTGACTCATATATGTGGTGGATAAGGGAGCGATGTATTGAGGTTCTTTTGGATAGGACAATCACGCCAATCAATCCCAACTCCCCTCCTACAAATCTTCAACTAAGAGTAAGGGCAAGGGCAATGGCAAGTCATTTGGAAAGACTAGTAAGGTGAACTCCAAAAAGAAAGGAATGCTAACACTTTTTCCTATGAACCAATCCACCACAGTCCACTATAAGTTCAAGATACAAATACATGCACAGCAATATCCAGTACATTTGCAAGAGATGGGCAAACACTACTTTACAATAAGAGAAGCTAATGCAATCATCATCAATGATATCTCCATGTTAATAAAGGACAACGTTTGATATAATAGTGCACCAAAAATAAATAGCTTTTGCTAAGGCTCATTGTTCAATCCATTTAGCGAAAATCTCGTGATACTATTTGGTGATCTTGCATAGTTATTGCCCAATCACTAAAATGAGTTCTGCGAACAATGTCACGTCACCTCCTCATCGTACTAGGCACATGGAAAGTAAAACACTCTCCAAACCTTAGTAACCTTGGTTCGACATGCGCATGACTTGCCACCCTTAGAGTTTCTAGAAGTGATCACACATCATTATCCAACAAAGCAAGAGGTACATAAATGCTTATATTAGTGCATGATCGACAAGAAGGATGTCCTAGATTTTTTTGATCAAAAAACAACAATCATATGCATACATAAGGAAGATCTTCACAAATACAATAAGTTGATTATACACAAATACTAAATAGTCAAACAAATCCACACCCTTGTAGCACCACGGGATTCACGCGGAGGTTCGTGGAAGTCGCTCACCATAAGGATGCTTAGCAAGATGGGAAGAAAAAAAGATTAAGAAGGGTACTCAAGTCAAGATAAGGAGTGAAACAATGGTTAGGATTCTCCTTCGAATGATTTCATATGTGAGAATACAAAGATTTCAATCTTCTCGACATGTCCTCATGCATAGATTTCATGATTGCTACACACAAGGAAGAAGTTCAATGAATCAGTTCGCAAGAGAATTTCTAGTTTGGTCACAAGAGAGCTTTATATATCATGGATATGCATGAAAAGAGAAGTGATTACTGCCTCTGAAGCCTCTGTCGGTACAAGGAAGCAAGTCATGGAGCTATCATCATATGTGAAAGAAGTAATGTAATGTAACATCGATACAGAGTCCTAGATTCCAAGGCTTCTCAAATCCACTATTAAGTGTAAGCTTTGGACGTGTTCAACCAACAGAGATTACTTCTAACTCATAGGATTTTGTTTTCCTCTCTTATATGCAGTCTTCTTACATGAGCATTGCCGCATGATGAGACAAGCCTATATGCTATCTCTGAAGGGCTCTCTTTCACACTAGGTGCAACCTTCTCCACATTTGTCAGCTTTCCTTGCATCAAGTCTCCATGTTGTAGGTCACTATGCGTCTCTTGTATCATGAGTCAATGAATTGCAATAGACTCAATCAATCATATAGGCATTAATACAATCTTGGAAACTTGCGATTGGTTGACTGTAGATACAAGTCCCATTGGGATAGGATGGGATGTTGGCCAAGAAGATCTTGAAGGAAACAAGTATGCAATTCGTTTTGGAGCAAAGGTTCTCAATGAACGTCAAAGAAGGTATGCACAAGTAAAAAGGGAATTGTGGGGAGTTATAACAGTATTAAAGTGTGATCGCGAATACTTTATAGGTGCTTCCGTAGTGGTAGAAACTAATTGTCTTCCACTCTTGGGAATGATTGCCAATTGCTCTACACCTGACATTGCTATGCTAAGATGGATTGCATATATTAAATCTCTCAACCCCGAATTAAAGCATATTGCAAGAAAGGAAAATCCAGTTGCTGACATGTTGTCATGTGCAAGATATGACAATGAAGAGGAGCTGATGGAAGAAGACGAAGTTGAAGAGTCTATACTTGCTAAATTTCATTCCATGACTATTGAAAATACCCTTTCAGTTTGCTAATATACAGAACCTAAGCTGAAAACAGTAAGTATAGTTGATCTTTTTAATGATCCAACATTAAGTACAGCAAGAACACGAAAAGGTATGGCTGTAAATCACCAAATGGTAACAAAGATCAAAGATTTGCCTATGGAAGAAGGGTGGTCAACTAGAAGCCAACATGCTCAATGCATTGCTCAAGTTCTAGCTCATTTCCTTGAAGAAGATTGACTAAATATCGCTTTGAAGATCGGCCAATATTTGAGCACAATGAAGAAGAAGGAGATATGGACTGATGAGGAGATCAAGCATATTAAGAGGAAACCTTATGGCTTCTTTCTTAAAGAGAGGCATCTATGGAAGCACACAAATAAGAAAAAAGGAGCACCTGTCACAAAAGATTACAACAATAGGTAATGAAGGAATTTCATGAAAGTTTGTGGGCCGTCCATAGAGGCATATGGGGTCCTTTAATAAAGTCAAAGAAAAATACCGGTGGCAGAACATGTATTGAGTCATAGAGCATTTTGTTGAAACTTGTTATGAGTGTCAAATGTACTCTATGGTTAAGCATCGAGATGGGTTACAACCAACTTATTCCTTATCTTACATTATAGATGGGTTATTGATCTTGTAACCATGCCCACACGAATATTTAATATGCGGTATTTAGTGCTTGCAAGAAGAGAGGATATAACCAATCAAGTTGAAAATAAAGCTTTAACAACCAAGACCACTCAAGATATTTGTTGCTTTTTGCTTGAAGAAGTATTCTGCAGATATGGTTGTGTCGGCAAAATAACCGTAGATAGAGGAGATTTGGATGTCAATGAGACATGCAACTTCTTTGCTCAATTGGGAATTAAGTTGTCATTGACATCAACCTACAATCCTGAAGGCAATGGGAAAAGTGAGAGAGGGCATCATCCTATTCTTAAAGATCTTGCAAAGTCTTGTAGAGGAAAAATTAAGGAATGGCCTAAAATGCTGCCTTTCGCATTATGGGCTGATCAGACTACTCACAGTACCGTAATTGGCTATATGCCAGATGAACTTATGCATGGACAACAACCAATTATGCCAATTGAACAATCTATTCTCACATGGAGTCTTCTACCTTGGGAGGAAGGGATCAATAGATAAGAGTTGCTGACTTTGTGCATATGGCACCTAGAAAGAAGGCCTGAAGATGTTCATGCAGCTATTGAGAAGCTAAAAATAGCAAGACTAAAGAATAAAACAATATTTGATAGGCAACATTGACTTCATCCAAGAGCTATTCAAGAAAATGATTGAGTGCTTGTCTATACAGTAGCCTGGACAATCAATACAGTGCTTCTAGGAAGATGGTAAAGCATTGGTTTGGACTGTATGTGGTTAAGATTGTTCATGACAATGCCACATATTCATTGGCTGAATTGGATGGGACAAGCATGAAGATGCCCATAGCTGGAAAAAGAATTAAGCTCTTCAAACAAAGAGACAGCTCAATATATGAAGTTATAAGACTCGAATATAATCCAAGAGCATGAAGACATAGAAGAAGAAGGATTAGAAGATGAAGATGAACACATGACGAATGAGGATCTCTGTTAACGCTACAAATCCAAAGAAGTGGCACACGCCGCAGGATGCGCAGGCTAGGAGGGGGTGAATGTCATGGGAATGTTTTCCCATGGATGAAAAGTAACACTTTTTGTTATTTCTTAACCACTCTAGAACTTTCTAAAGAATTTACAAAATAAATTTATCTTCCTACTTCAATCACTCTTACAATCCATCCTTTGGTTTTCTACCTTAAGTCGAAATTTCCCACCTTGAATAAAGACAATGTCAAGACAACCTTAAAGTTACAACCCATTCAACTTTGCTTCTTTGACCACAAGTTGTAATAAGTCATGTAAATCACCAAGACTAATACATGATGGAATATTGGGTTGTTGGATCTCTACCCTTTGACTCTATCGAGTAAGCTTCTTTATCACTAAGCCCGAATGGAAAAACCACTCTCTTAAGCTTCTTCTAAGTCTCCAAAGTGGATTAGATCAACCTAGTACACACAAGACATTGTGTAAATGACTTACCATGACTTATGATACTTGAAACGTTTTGAGCATTAAGCCAATGGAAGAGGAGGAGCGGTCCCTTTTTTTCACTGCATTTTGTGGGCTGAACAGGGCACCCTAGTTGGAGAAGGGATGAGAGGTGTCCAAGCCACCACACAAAGGGGAAGCTCAAGTCATGCAACCACAAGCAACTACAGAAGACTCCACTTGACATGTAAGTGCTACTCTTCCCATGCACTAACAAAAATGGAAGGCCACCCTTGGTTGTGTAAAACAGGGTTGAACTGTGTATTTAAGGGCAACAACCCATACTTACTAGAGCTCTCTTAGGATTCTTGAATAAGGTTTATCCTTGACATGTGTAATCTTCTATATGCTAAGTCTGATCTCTCGTGTCAAGAGAGGCATCAAATGTACTCTCTTAAGTACCTCAAGAGTTGAATGAGGGCTGCTATTGACTGTCAAAACCTGAAATCTAAAGGGTTGAAGCTCATCTTGTTGCATTAACACATCAAGGGATCAATCTTGAACTTGGAAGCTAACTTCAAGCTACCATTGTAAAAGCTTGAAGAGAGGAGAATCAAGAATCCTTCTTGACTTGATTATGTGATGAAAGTGGGTTGAAATAGGCAGCCCAAACAAATAATTGCGAGCAGTAGCACTTACCTTTCTCTTCTTGAACATTCATGACCAATCATTGGTCTTACTTAACATTGATATGCTTGATGCAAGTTGACATTGCATAAGCATTGTGGAAGGGGTATCAAGAGAGCATTTTGATTGCTCTATGTACATGCTTGGGGTTGAAAGAGGAAGCCAATAACAAGGCAGACGTGGGCAACAGGATTTCCTTCTTCTTTCCTACTTCTACATGCTTATTGCAAGCTACCTATTGCTTGTTACATGCTCCTGAATATAGGGGCTACTTTTGTACTTCATGGAAGTGTCTTCTTGGAAGGTTTATGTCGTGTATATGGGCTGAAATAGGAAGCCCACATAATGATTTTGTGAACAATATGTCCTTATTCTTCTCTATTGCTTCATATGGTGTGATAGACGCTTAAATTTGAAATATCTATGCACTCCATGATAGGGAAAGTTTATGCTATCATCAAAGGTGAATTCTAGAAGATATTTGGGCTGATTTGGGGCTGACATCTTCAGTCATATTCAAAGAATTAGCTACAACAGTGTTCTTTTGATTCATTTCTTGCTTTACAGAAGACATCTTGACAAAATATGCAAGTATTATATGCCCCTATGGCAGGGCAATATTTGTAGATCACTCATAGATGCTTTGAATTGAATTAAGAGGAGCTTTTTTTCTTTATTTCTTGGCTGTAATAACTTATCTTTATCATGGACTTTATTTGAAGCTTTCTTGAATCAAGTCACCTTTTCCCTACAAGCCTTGTAATTGACTCATAAGCTTTGTTCCTAACAGTCTACATTAAATGTAATCATGCAAAGTTGATCCATGCTATGGCATCATGTATGAATGAGGGATGCTTAGTTGTTTATGATACATGACAGCATATTGTACTCGAATACATAACTTATGATTACAGTCAAGAAAACAAGCTTGATTTAAGATAGATCTTATGAGGTAATACTCTTATGATCTTTGCTAACAAGATGTAGTTGGAAGCTCTATGAACATCTTCAAGGACTTGGCTTGAAACCTTCAACCCTCCTCTTATCTCTACCATCTTTGGAGTCTAAGCTCTTGAAACCCCATACATTCTTCTCTCTCAAACCCCTCTGATTGATTGTGAAGTACCTCTTGAACCTTGAAGCATTCACTGTAATCTACTTATCTCTTGAAGACACATCTCCATCTACCTTGTCCAATTTTCTTGCCAAACCCCTGTGGTGACCTTCAACCCTACGCGTTGCAACACTGTCTTTCAAGAAAAACCCATAAGATTTTCTTTTAATCCTTTTGAATTTAGCTTCAGACCACTCAGCCTTATTTGTCAATGAGGTTGATAGATTGGCCTATTTTTAGCTAATCATCCTCATACAACTCTTCCAAATATTGTGTTCTCACGAAAGCATATTATTAATGATGGTTTCTCTTTACTACCCATCTCTTGTCCATGGCTATAAGTTCTTTTCTTACTGTTGAAATCCCTGTTACAACAGTTGTACCTATTGTATTTGTTGTTATGACAGCTCGACCTACATTAATGACAGTTGTACTTGCTTTTTTCAGATTTATATCTATAGTAATTAACAGAACTTGCATACTCATTCCATGTTGTCATAAAGTCATTTTCAGCACCTATCACATCATCTTCTTCATCTTCAAACCTTTCTCATGAAAGAATATTAGCCACGGGGTTTTCTCTACTTGCAATATACTGAAAATCAAGGTTAAGTGACTTTATATATGCAATCCACCGTAACATGGAAATATCAAGAGTTGAGTAATTTACTATCATGTCCAATAGAGGTAGACAATCAATCTCTACCACTACATGAGCTCCCATAAAATACTCCCTATCACACTTAAGGGCTGTCACTACACCCCAAAGCTATGTTTTGACTTAAGAATACCGCCGTTGATGTTCATTGAGAACCTTTGCTCCAAACCAAATGGCATACCTATTTCCATCAGCGTCATCCTGACCTACTATCCAACTAATGCCAATTGGGCTTGTATCCAGGGTCAGAATAATAATAGGCTACCCATTCTCATAATTTTCTCTCTTTAGTGTTGGGGCTAAAATCAATAAACTCTTTAACTTCTAAACTGCCTTCCAATGTTGTTTACCCCACCAAAACTTTTTCCCTTTTCTCAAGAGACGATATAAACTTTTAACTACATGAGTAAAATGCGGAATCCATATCAAGTAAAAGACACATGCACCCAAAAATCTTCTCACCTCAAATACATTCAAACATTTCTCCCACATCTTGCTTATGGCATCAATCTTTACTTGTGAGGGCTTTCTCCCATATGGTCCACACATGTGCCCAACAACTAATACTTCCTCCACTCCAAAAACTGACTTTTCTCCTAACAGTCAAATGCACTTCTTCAATATGATTCAAAATCGTATCACAATCAACAATATGATCAGCCACAAATCTTCTACATCCATGCTCATTCAACTTTTCATTCTTCTCATAAATATCACATCCTTTCATCGGCACATCATCAAGAAAGGGTAAGGTCAACACAGAAATATACTCCCTCAAAACTTTATCCATAGCATTCATCATATGTGCCACTGAATTGGTTGCTCCCTATGAAAGCGTGCACATCTTAACCAATCCAAGCAGTCTCTTCATGGTAGTGATATCCCAGCTTTCCTGTAACAAGCGGGATACACACCGACTAGGGTTTAGACACCCGTCACACTGACCGGGGTATTTAAGGTGTAAGAGCCCCAAATTAGAGCCACCGGTTATTATCAAGATCATACTTTTCACCTTCATCTCCAGCTTCCATGGCTTCCTTCTCCCTTCTTTCCTCTTTTCTCTCTTTCTCTCTCCTCTTCTAGTCTTCTTCCTTCTTCTTATTCTCTTTCTCTCTCCTCAGCTCTCCTTCTCTCTCCCCTCAGCTTCTTTCATTACAAGTGGTATCAGAGCTTCAGGCTTTGGTCCTTTTCCTCTTTCCCCTTTCTCCTTTTTCAAATCCCAAAAACCCTAGTTACTCAGCTTATAGATACAGGTACAGCAAGAAGGACTGCAGTTAACTTCAACTTTTTGGAGCAAGCAAGAGCTATTGCTGGAGACTCAGACATATCTGGAGGTAAAACAGTTAAAATAGCAGGTCGTCACTTCTTTTCATGCAAATTTTAAGGGTTCCAGGCCAAGTTTAGAGTCCCAGGAGTTGGAAGAGGGCAAAACCTCAGTTACTTTTTTCCTCAGCCCTCTTTCTCTCTCTTCTCCTGCAAGCTGCCATGGCTACCAGCCCAAAGAAACCCCAAGAAATCTGAGTTGAGGGTGCTTCCCGACATCAACCAGCCCTGGGACTTCTTCTCTGACCTCCCAAGCTCCTTTGCTCCCGGGAATCAACTCCCATGGTGGACAACAACAACTGGGATTGTTTGAAATAGTTTGGGGCAGCCATGGATTCTCGTAATTGAAGCTTTCTCTGACCTGGAGAGCTCAATCACGAAGCCCCTTCAGCCCGTGAAGGATTTCTCTTTCCTGGATTAAGCCATTGAGCTTAGCATGCATGGGAGCTTTGCGGGCAGACATGAAAGCTTCACTTGAAGCTTCCCATTCTTGAAGCTCAAGATCGGGGATAAGCTTGGAAGCCTTCTTCATCAACAAGAGCACTCAAATGCTGAAGCATTCTTCCATGGATGCCCAGCCAACAACCGTACTTGATCAATGGAGCAAGCGGCATCATGATGATTCAGGCTTCAATGGTCGTCACAAGCATTAAAGAGGTATGCCACTCTGATCCTAATCTCTCAATTTAGCCACTTGTTGAGCTTAATCCATTGTTGGAGAGATTCAAGATTGCATATAAGCATCATACCTCTTCCCGAATTTCATTGTAATGGCTGACATTAACCCTCACTTTGTCTTATGATCTTGGATGAATATTAGCCATTGTAAATTGGATAAGTAGTAGCCAGTGAGTCACTGGCTGCCAAGGTAACCCCTACCCCAACTTTCATCATTCCTTGCATCTCATGAAAAGGCCCAATGTCTTCTTTCCAATGCATCTCATGCTGATTGCTAATTAAAAATGTCTACCATGTATACTCCAACTGAGGAAAAAGGCCGATGCTAGGCGAGGTGGTAAGACAAAAGAGAGGCGACCCTCCCTTACCACTTAAGACCCTGAAGGAGTGCACAACCCGTCCCGGGGGGTACTTTGCCCACCTCCCAGTGATCTGGAGCCCAATACTTGATTGCAGGTCCATGTACTTCCATAAGCCCCACTTCCCTGCCCCAATGATCCCTCTTGGATACCCCGCAATACTAATGGCACCCATGTATGCCACTTGAGGTACATGCAATCAATGGAGATGTATGGTAGTGAATGTCCTTATGCATGCATAGTGGAGTTGATGGGTATGCAAAAATGCTCAGGATTATGTTTAGTATGCTCAAGATGCTATTGATGTGGCAAATCAGGCCCCTTGATCCATGCTCTACCCATAAAAGACATTGGCACTAAGGGACAGCCAGTGTTTTTTGTCATAGTTCTACAGGACTGTCACAAATATCCTATTGTAGAAAATTCTATCTTGAATTTGGGGGTGAACCTAGCTCATCTTGAAGAGGGCTTTGTCCCCTCCATTTTCAATCAAAAATCTCCCCAATCGGAGTTATAGTGTGAAAGTTATGCCCATTTTTGTGCACTAGGGTCACTGTGGACAGGTTGTAGACCGCTCCAGGACAGGCAATATAAAACCCCTATAGAAAATTATGATCATTTTTTGTCATAAAGGTTAATAGCTCATCTCAAAGAAGCCGTCATCCCCTCCGACTTGAGCCCAAAATCTCAGCAATCGGAGTTCCCTACTAAGAGTTACTCCATTTTTAGTGACAGTAGGTCCTGTGGACTGCATCTAGATGGCTGGCCAAAAAGGCAAAAGCAAGGCCCAAGAGGACCTCCAGAGGGAGATTAGAGACTCTTGGACCTCCATGAATGAGGAACTAATCTCAGCGCAAGATTATCATGGTAACATACAGGAGGAAATGCCTGAAACAGACCCGTATGCCCTTCTTAATCACACCCTTTGTCAACATGAGCTCCGTCATATGGAACGCCACAATGATATGGTCACCAACCACCGCCAGATGATGTCCAAGTTTGATGAAGCGATCGAGCACATGGCTATCTCAAACTCAAAAACCCAACAGACCTTGGAGTAGCTCACTGCTCTTGTTGCTCAGTTAGCAACCGCTTCATCCCAAGAGAAGACCAATGACTCTAGACATGAGTCTAGACGCCCTCCACATCAAGAACTGTGTCACATGGCCCACAACGTATACTTGGAGCTAAGGGAATTTCCCCTTCTACTTATGAGATTGGGGAACCCTCTCATATGCATGATGAGCCCCTATTGAATTCCCCTATCCACCATGCCGGCAACATTCACTTGACGCCTTCTCCCACCTTAGGTCGAATTTCACCCGCTCTACCTAGGAGCCCCCATGCACCACATATGAATCAGCCCCATCAAGGACAATATGGTACAAATGGGCAGTTTGGCAATCATGGATAGCATAGCTATAATGGACAACATGGGCTACATGCACCACAAGGGATGTATGGACAGCAGGGCATGTATGGCCACCACGAGATGCATGGACAGCAAGGATTTCATGGGCAGCATGGCTCCTATGATTTGAATGACAAGGTCATTCTCACAAAGTACAATGGGCAATCCCCCTCACCATCTAACCTAGAAAAATGGACGTCCAAGTTGGAGTCCTACTTCAACATCTACCTCTGCACTGATGATCAGAAAATACTTTTTGCTTCTCTCCATTTGGAAGGTTTTGCCCACACTTGATGGTGCTATATCAATCAAGAGAATCAATAGTTCATTGATTGGGAAGATTTCAAAATGCATATGGTCCAAGTTTTTGTGTCCCTGGTGGAAAAAGAACAGTTGGCAAGATGATAGTACACTCTTAACCAACGTAATCTCCACGACTACACCAATTAGTTCATGAACTTGACCATGTATGCGGAAAGCATCAATAACGATGCTAAATTACACAAGTACATCTATGGGTTGGAACCGAGTCTATCCACTGATGTCATGGCCCAAAAACCCACTACACTATTTTACGCAATCGAACTGGCTGAGAGATATGCAAGAAAGTACCGTAAGAATGAGCATTTTCAGCAAGGTGTTGGACCTCCCCACATCCCTTCACGATCAGCCCCATACAGAGGTGGTTTTTGAGGCTCTTCTATGCCTAACAACAGCCCCAAAGTACCCACTTACCTCGTCATCCATGCTAAAATAAAAATGGGCACTTTTGGGATAGCATCGGGCTCTATTGCTGAAATCGGTATGCTGAAAATAAAAAGTTCACTACATCACCTTCCCATGGGTCTAGTAGTCAATGGTTTATCTCCCCAGATGTCATGAAGGAACGGAAAGAAAAGGGCCTATGCTTTAAATGTGAAGATAAGTACACTGTTGATCATTCCTCCAAATGCCCGTACAAGACAACTAAGGTCAAAGTTCATAGCATGGATGTCATGGAAGATTGGCACAATGAGGAGGATGACTTGGCCATTGACCAAACTGAGCCCACGGAGGATATTGATCATGAGAAGTTCTATGATCTGGAGGATGGGTTTCCCTTTCACCCGGGTGGTGCTCCCTCACAGATACTTGATTTAACATCCCACCCATCTCCCACTTCCCTTTGCTCGATCTCCTTGGATGCTTGGACGGGTTTCCGCAACCCCAATACCCTTCGCATTCAAGGCAGTATCAATGGGAAGCATGTTTTTATCCTTGTGGATAGTGGAAGCACTCACAGTTTTATCAATAAATCAGCCATTGATAGGTTGAAATGTACCCCTATGGCATTACACCACCCCTTGAAGGTCCAAGTAGCAAACAGAGAAGAAGAAATCAGTACACATGTATGTCCCGTAGTTCCCTTATGCTTGGCTAAAGATTATGTGGCACTGGTTGATCTGATTGCCCTAGATATGGGCCCCATTGATATTGTCTTGGGCTGTGACTAGCTGAAACAATTGGGGAAAATTGCTATGGACTTCTCTCTGCTTTACATGGAGTTTATGATGCATGGACAGCCTATCCACCTAGAGGGAGTTTGAGATCATGTTGATTTTCAGCTCATTACAACAAAGCAACTCAAACGGGAGTTTAAGAAATGCTCACAGATCTTTGTTTTGCAATTAAATAAGGACACTTCTGATTAGCCCTCTGCAGTATCACATGACTCTGCCTTGCAGGCCTTACTTGAGGAGTACAATGACTTATTTCAGATGTCTACATCCATCCCTCCCAAGAGACAAGTGGACCACCCACTTGACCTAGAGCCCCATTCAAAGCCAATGAACAAACCCCCCTATAGACTATCCAAGTGTGAGCATGAAGAGGTTGCAAACCAAATCAAGGATTTGTTAGAGATGGATTTCATTGAACCGAGTTCTTCCCCCTATGCATCCCCTATCCTCTTAGTCAAAAAGAAAGATGGCTCCTTTCGCATGTGTATTGACTACAGAGATCTGAACAAAATTACAGTGAAGAACCGCTACCCCATCCCATGGATTGATGATTTGTTGGATGAGTTAAAAGGGGCATGCTTTTTCACTAAGATTGACGTGCGCTCTGGCTACCATCAGATTCATTGTAGGCAAGAGATGAGGTCAAAATGGCCTTCAGGACTGATCATGGACTTTACCACTTTCTTGTGATGCCTTTTGGGTTGACTAACGCCCCTACTATCTTTCAAAGCCTCATGAACAAAATCCTACAGCCCTTTTTGTTCAAATTCATGCTTGTTTTCTTTGATGACATCCTCATTTACAGCAAGTCATCTATGGAGCACTTGACACACGTTCGGAGGTTGTTTGACATATTGAGAGAGCATCCACTCTTTGCTAAGGAGAGCAAATGTATATTCATGCAGACATCTGTGGAGTACTTGGGACACATTGTGAGCAAAAATGATATACATGCTGACCCCAAAAAGGTGCAGTGTGTTAAGGATTGGCCCACTCCTTCCACCACCACCTCCTTGCGTGGCTTCCTTGGTCTCTCTTCATTCTACAGACACTTCATTAAGCACTATGCCACCATTGCAGCACCTTTGACTGATCGCTTGAAAAAAGAGTCATTCTTTTGGGATGCCACTACAGATCATAGCTTCAAACAGTTAAAGGACGCACTTACTTCATCCCCCATCCTTGTTTGCCCTGCCTTCTCTAAGCTCTTTACCATTCATTGTGATGCCAGTGGCCGAGGTACTAGTGAAGTATTGTTGCAAGAGCATGGTGTGATTGCATTTGAAAGCCGCAAGCTTGATGAGAAGGAGATGCAAATGAATGTATACAACCAAGAGATGTTGGCCATCCTCCATGCCATCAAGAAATGGCACCATTATTTGTATTTTAGTGAAAAGCGATCACCGAGTCCTCCAATACTTCTTGACTCAGTCTACCTTGACTCCTAATTAAAGGCAATGGGTGGCAACCTTACAGAACTATGACTTTGACATCTCACACACGCGGGGCAAGGATAATATTGTGGCTGATTCTCTCTCTCGAATGTGGGCATGCACAGTGTCATCTATCTTAGAATTGCACAGTGATTGGTTGAAGAGCTCCAGGAGGCTTACTTGTTAAATGATCATTCCAGCCACATATTCCAGAAATTACAGCATGGGGTTATGGCTGAAAACTCCCAATATCAGCTCAAGCATGGCCTTATTTGGTCCCATGGCAAGATTGTCATTCCACACACTTCCCCCTTCATGCAGAAGATCATGGAAGAAATACATTTTTGTCCCACTGCCGAGATCACTTGGGTGTTTTCAAAATGTATGACAGGATTGCCAAGAGATTTCATTGGAAAGGCTTATGGAGGGACGTCAAGGACTTTGTGACCAAATGTGTTCCATGCCAACAGAACAAGGATAGTACACTCAGGCCCGCTGGTCTCTTGCAGCCTCTCCCTATCCCTGAAGGGAAATGGACTCACATCACAATGGACTTTATCACCGGCCTTCCTATGACTAAGAAAAGGTGGAACAATATCTATGTGGTAGTTGATTGCCTCATCAAAGCTGCCCACTTTATCCCCACTAAGGTCCAATATACTGCCTCTCATGTGGCCACTCAATTTATGGAAAATGTCTTCAAGTTGCATGGCTTACCACAAGTTATAGTACACGATCGGGATGCAAAGTTTATGAGCAACTTCTAGCAGACAGTTTTCACCTCCATGGAGATCAAGCTTGCTCCATCCACTGCATGCCACCCTCAGACTGACGGCCAAACTAAGAGAGTGAACAAATGGCTTGAGACATATTTGAGGCACTTTTGCCATGATGTACAGCACAATTGGGATACGTGGCTTCACTTGGCTGAGTTTGCATATAATAACTCCACACACTCTAGCATTGGAGTTTCCCCTTTTGAGGCCTTACATGGTGGAGCCCCGAGAGGAACACCAAGGAAAAGGGAATTCTCTTACAAGAAAATCTATCTTGTAACATCAACAAGCTTGTTTATCATGTTTCATATGATCACAATGAAGAAAAGAACACCAGGCACAACAAATCTTCATGCAGCATCATGTAGATCTCCCACGGATTTTAATAGAATCAACCATATTCTTCAACATCTTCACAAAATCCATCAATGGAACAAAGAAAGCAAAGGAATACACCATCTTAGAATGGAAATACATCACATAGTATTCATCTTCAATATCTTCATAGTCTTTTCTCTCAATCTCTCATATACAATCACTCTGTTTGAGTAGAATTGGCTATCTCTGACTCTCTCTCTATCTCACTCCATCAATAATACACCATATCCTCACTACAATCTCTCAAAATTACTCTCAATAATCACTCTTAGGTCGTGGATACCCCTCCCAAGAGGTATGTCTGATATGAAGGGTCACCAGAGCCACTACAGTGTCCTTTCATAGCTCACTACTGTCACTTCACTCTAGTCTTCACTTGAGTCTTCAGCAGCTACTTCTTCCACTTCCTTCAGCTCTTTTGCACTTGTATTCACCTCTTTCCAAGTCTAGAAAACTTTCCCAAAGTCACACATACACTCCACAGAACACTTACAGAAGCATACAGAACAGTCTACAGAACAGTACCAGAACAGCTACAGTACAGAACAGAACAGAAACAGAACAGAAGCAGAAGCTCTACAGAAGACCTACAGAAGGTTACAGAAGGTTATCAAAACCTCATAACTCACTCTCAAACCATTTCAAACTCTTACAAACCATTCAATAAACTTTCTCAATATCTCATTCTTCATCAATCAATACTCCATTCCTCCTTACAAAAGACAATCAAAACAAAACAGACCAAAACAGAACAAAACAAAAGGTATACATAACCATTCAGAACCTATCAGAACATCACAGAACCATCAACAAACATCATGATCTTCCAAAACACAATAATTATCATCTAAAACACTCTCAAACCACTTCTAAATCAATCAATCATCCCATAAAATCAACCATTCAGCTCTCCAAAAACAACAAAAATCAGCCAAAAAACAAGTCATTTCAACACTCAACATATCCCCACACTTAATAAGGAAGCGTCCTCGCAACCCAGGAAAAAGGGAATACAAGTTCAGGGAAAAGCTCAACTTTGATCTTCAATATCTTTTCACAAAGAATCCATCCACCACGACCCCAACTTATAACCTGTTTCTGATATAAAAATACAAAGAAAGGAAAACTCTTTATACATTAACACCTCTTATCAAACTAAAAATCACCACAAATTTGTAAAGGATATAAGAGTTTGCTTCTTCTTCATCAGCATCAGCTTCAACTCTCCATCCACGAACCCATCTCTACAAATCTCCAAAACATAGCTCGTACACGAAATCCAATAGGAAACCACCACGTTCGTTTGACATAAAGGAACTCACAACACAAACACTAATACACAAGACAACCATCTGAATGACTCCTTCAAAAAGAGAGTTGTTCATTAAAAGCTTCCACCATACATTGGAAAGGCATCAATGAAGATGATCCCTCTTAAAAGATTGATGTTGTCGGAATCGATCCATAGATAAGGATTCATCTACAAAGTTTTTAGGAGGATTTTGAAAAAATTGGAGACAGCACATCCTTTCCAACAGGACCAAGTATCTGCTAGGCAAACAGAGGGCATGAAAATACAGTATCTCCAGCTGCTGGGAATCAATGCTAACATTGACATTCATGCACAACTTTGGAATAGGCTTTGAATCATTATGAGAGTGCCTATGCATATACGCCAGGTACCAAGCAAAGTGAGCAGTTAATCTCACTGAGGGATCGGCAGACTGTGAATATTGTTGGGCAAAATGAACATAATTTTGATAAGCTTGACTGGAAGCTGTCCATTCTCCTGGAATTACTGGCCAATTAATCTGCGGTCCTGTAAGGCAATCATCCGAACTCCATCCCCTTCTTCTGGAAATCTGATTATCAAACCCGTCACAGTCACTAACCAACTGAGGTGGTTGAGATATAGAAGTGTTAGGAGAGGGTAATGGAATAAGGGAAAGTGGATGTAGGGAGGGATAGGAAAAATCATAAAAGGAAGAAAAGGTTAAAGAAGGAGTGGCAGAAATTTGTAAGGAATCACTAAGGAACGGTGTTAACTGATAAATAGGAAACATGGAGGGTATATTAATGAGGGGTGAAGAACAGGGTGGAGAAGGGGAAAATACCCTATCCTCAATAAAGGAACAATAAGTGAAAATAGGAATTTGAGGGAAATTTGAAGGTTGGAAAAGAAGTGGTAAAATAATTGTGGAATTAGACTGACAAAGGGAAAAATATATAGCATAGCGGTGAGCCATTTGTTGATAACAAAGGAGGGTAGGAACAGAAGGTCCCAAGAGAGATCGTCTATGATAGGCATCAAAGAAGGGAGCATCAAATGGATTATGTTTGGAAAGATAGGGTAAGAGATCCATCCTCAGTTGGTTAGTACTCTGGGCAAAGGTAGGAGCTTGTTTTGTCTTTGATTTAGGACCACCGAATCAATCATAGGATGCCACAAACTATCCTGACAATCAGCCACTTTGGAGGAATAACTCTGGAACATATCAGCTATGCGCAACTCCAAATGATTGACATATAAAACAGCCTGTAAGACCACATCCCCCACATACCATGCCATATCTACCTCATCTGGAATTAACAAATCTCCTCGGAGATACATGTATGACATCAACATGGTATCTGGCGTGACAGAATCTTCAAAGACCATTCTGACTACCTCTGTCAACAACTCAACAGACCAAGCCCCACTCCAGCCATCCTCTGGAAAAGGTAAATCCATCGTGGAAACCTTCATATAGAAAACCAACTTCTGTAAGTGGTAGTGGACAAAGAAAGAATGGTCGGGTAAGACATAGTCCTGAAACTGTTCAAAGGTAGACCATAACAAGTCCATTCTGGACTGCAATCTGTCCACTTTATCTTGGAATAGAGGGCACAAAATAGCCTGTCTCTGAAGAGCAGCCAAGTCCTGCTGTGAAAGAGAAGGAATCAATGGAACAGGAGGGCTTGGAGGAACAGAGCGGGACTTTGCAAACTGATCTTGCAACTGCTGGATTTGGGAGGCTTGGTGGGCCACTGTGTCATTAGCCATCTGTAAAGCTGAAAGCTTGTCATCTAAGATAGCGTGGAATTCCTTCGCTTCTCTGGACATCCTCTCCTTCTCTGCTGAAAGGCTAGTAACCTGTGATTGAGCCTCTAGTAACTGGGTCTTCAATGAAGAAATCTCATCACTTTGAGTGGCAACCAGTTGGGTTTGTTGTTCCATTTGCTTAAATAAATCTGCTAGGGTATCCTTAGCAGAAGCTAACTCAGATGTTGCCTTATGCAACTGGTCTTTGGACTGCATGAGCTCTTCATAGAAAGATGTGTACAGCTGTTGAACACAGTGAAAGGTGAGAAGGATCGAAGCTTGCACGCGAGCTATGGCGGGAGAGCAAGAGCAAGAAAGAGAGAGACAAGAAATGGGAACTCCAACGGTCACAATGTGTGACCGGGCCTTCCTTTATTCAAACTGTCACTAAAAGAATAAAGAATAAAGTGACGTGACGAGCGCCCGCCACCTGCAGTGTGCAGTGGCGGGTACTGTCAGTGTAGTAATACACGGGGCGGCACGGCGGAGGCGCCTTTACCCCCAACAACCTCCCACTTAAAGGCGAATCTACCCTAGTGAGAGAGAAAAGAAAAAGAAAAGACAGTACAAATGTACATAGGTACAAGGGATGAGGAAAGGTGACATCTCATCCAATGCCCATCAACCTCCTGAGGAAGGCAAAGCGCTCAGTAGTGAGGCTCTTCGTGAGCAAATCTGCAGGATTCTCGTCAGTGGAGATCTTGACAAGGTCAACAGACCTGTCCTCCACGACACCACGTATGAAGTGATACCTCACCTCAATGTGTTTCGTCTTCGCATGGAAGACCGGATTCTTAGCCAACTGAATGGCACTCATAGAATCCGAATGCAGTGTAGGTGTAGCATCAATCCCAAGGTCAGCAACTAGACGGCCTAACCATATGGCCTCCTTGCAAGCCTCAGTGGCTGCAACATACTCGGCCTCAGTGGTAGACAAAGCCGTACACTTCTGAACCCTGGACATCCAAGAGATAGCCCCTCCAGCATAGGTGAATACATAGCCAGAAGTGGACTTCCTACTATCTGCATGTCCTGCATAATCGGAGTCAGTGTACCCCACGACCCCTGTATCCTGGCTGCCATAGCAAATACACATATCTGCTGTGCCCTTCAGGTACCTCATGATACCCTTCACGGCATCCCAATGTCTGCTGCCAGGTGTAGCCATATAGCGTGCCACAACACCAACTGCATGTGCAATATCTGGACGAGCGGCTATCATGGCATACATCAAACTGCCCACGGCTGATGCATAAGGGATCTTGGCCATCTCGGCCCTCTGCTCATCTGTCTGCGGACAATCGGCCTGTGATACCTTCACATAAGAAGGTAATGGACAGCCAATAGGCTTTACGTCCTGCATGCGGAAGCGCTCAAGGACTTTATGAATGTACTCCCGCTGTGAGAGATACAAAAGTCCCTTATGCCTATCGCGCTTAATGCGCATCCCAAGTATATGTGAGGCATGTCCCAAATCCTTCATCTCAAAGCTCTTCTTCAGCTGAGATTTAAGAGCATCTAGCTCATCATGAGCTTTCCCTACTATCAGCATATCATCAACATAGAGTACCAAGATAAGCAAACTGCCATCACCAGCTTTCTTCGTGTAAAGACACGGATCCATAGCACTCCTGCTGTAGCCCTGTGACTGCATAAAGGCATCAAACTTATGATACCATTCCCTAGGTGCCTGCTTCAAGCCATACAAGCTCTTCTTCAACTTGCACACTAGGTGCTCCCTGCCAGGTTCTGCAAAGCCCTTAGGCTGATCCATATAGATCTCATCATGCAAGTCCCCATGTAGAAAAGCCGTCTTGACATCCATCTGATATAGATCTAAGTCAAGCTGTGCAACCAAAGCCAAGACTAAGCGCAGGGTGGTCATCTTAACCACAGGAGAGAAGACCTCATCAAAGTCCACACCATGTTCCTGCTTAAAACCCTTTGCTACCAATCTAGCCTTGTATGCCGGCTTGGGGTGTCCAGGGGTACTTTTCAGCTTGTACACCCACTTGCATGGCAAAGCCTTCTTGCCCTTAGGCAAGGCAACCAAATCCCAAGTCTCATTCTTATGCAGGGAGTCTATCTCAGACTGCATAGCCCTCTCCCAGGAGTGACTGTCACCCCTGCGCATAGCCTCATCATAAGTGAAAGGCTCTCCTGCATCTGTAACCAAAACATAATGCATAGAGGGCTGAAATCTGTCAGGTGGACGTCTATCTCTAGCAGACCGTCTCATCGCAGGCTCTGCTGCCTGTCTAACTACCTGTCCAACATCCTGGCCCTGTGGAGGAACTGCTGCAGGCTGTACTACTGACTGTGCTGGAGCTTTAGGCTCCTCCTGAAAGATCACTCTGCGGATCTCAACCACCTTCTCAGGCTGCCTGTGCATCTTGTCTTCATGGAAGACGACATCATGGCTGCGTACTATTTTCCGCGCCTGCGGATCCCATAGGCGATAGCCCATCTCTCCTGACTCACCATAGCCAAGGAATATGCATTTAATGCTCTTTGGATCCAATTTACTCCTCTTGTCCTTGGGCACATGGCAGAATGCCTCACATCCAAAGACACGGAGATGCGCATAAGAGGGTGGCTTACCAGCCCAAACTTCCTCTGCAACCTGGAAATCCAATCCACTGGAAGGCGATCGGTTTATGACATGCACTGACGTACTAACTGCCTCAGCCCAAAAACTCGGGGGTAGGCCTGCATGGCTAAGCATAGAGCGCACACGCTCCTGAATAGTCCTGTTCATACGCTCAGCCAAACCATTCTGGGGTGGGGTGTAAGGGGCGGTCAACTGACGCTTAATACCCCTGTCATCACAAAACTGCTCAAAAGCATGCGAGACATATTCTCCCCCATTATCTGTCCTAAGGCATTTCAGCCTATACCCAGTCTGGTTCTCAACAAGAGCAAGCCATCTCTGAAAAATTGCCAAGACATCGGACTTTTGCTTTATGGGATAAGCCCAGACTTTCCTAGAAAAATCATCAATGAAGGTAACGAAGTACTTCGCGCCACCCATAGACATGCAAGGCATAGGCCCACAAACATCGGAATGCACCAATGCCAAGGGCTCACTCATGAGTGGCCTACCCGATTTCTTATGCGTAGACCTATTCTGCTTACCATAAAGACAATGATCACACGAGTCAAAACATGCATAATCCAAAGGCGGAAGATACTGCAAACCAGATAACATTTTCATTCCTTTCAAAGACATATGCCCCAAACGGGCATGCCAAAGTGATACATGTGGGATAGAGCCCACTGCCAAAACATGGTCTACAGAAGACCCAGATACAACAAGAGGATAGAGGCTGCCAGCCTTGGCGCCTCTAGCAAGCACAAGTCTGCCTTTGGTAATCTTCCAGACAGAATCCCCAAAACAGACATGAAATCCTGCATCATCCAACTGTCCTGCAGACATAAGACTACGCGTAAGCGCAGGTACATGACGTACATCCCTGAGCAAAAAGGAACTGCCAGTGGAAAACTGCAACTGAATATCTCCACAGCCCACAATATCAAGAGACCTGTCATCTCCAAGTCTGACTGATCCAGACACAGTACGGTAAGAGTGAAACCACTCACGGTAAGGCGTCACATGGAAGGACGCACCTGAATCCAATAACCAGCACTGTGCATACATACTAGGTGTCTCAGTCAAGTGTGAAGCATCAGAAGAACTAGCTGCAAGTATAAACTCATCACCACCATCGGACTCTTCAGTCTGCGTGACATTAATTTCCTCAATCTTGACGTTGGACTTCGCAGGTACTATGCTGCGATCAGAGGACTTCTCCTGCACTTTATCTTTCCCCTTATCCTTGCGCTTCTCATTGCGCAACTCATGACACTGTGGTCTAATATGGCCCTTTTTCCCACAATGATGACAAGTGACATTTGCATTGCATCCACGCGACTTACTACGCGACTTGCCACCACGAGATTTAGACCGACCCTTCTGCGAGTCACGGCCTCGGCCATTACCACGGTCATACCTGTCATTCCTGCCTCTAACTGTCAAAGCATGACTACCACGAGAGGCATCCAAGTTTTTGCGATTCACCTCTTCCTGAAGAAGAGCACTCTCAACATCTGCCAATTTTAGAGTAGCACTAGAGGCACAAAGGGCAGTGCGGAATACATCCCATGACTCATTCAGAGTTCCAAGCAAGAAAAGAGGAGTTACTTCCTCTCCAAAGGTGATATCCTACGAAGTCAGGTTCTTCAGTATAGCATGGAACTGGCTCAAGTGAGCAGACATAGTCGCATTATCCTTCATGCGCAGATCCATAAGCTGCTTCAACCAGTACATCTGACTCGCCGGACTTTTCTTATCATAAAGATTCTTGATCTTATTCCATAGATCCCATGCACTCTGTGCTTCCTCAAATACATTATAATGTACCTGTTCAGTGAGAGACAATACAATCGTGGACTTGCATAGCTCATCAAGTTCAAGCCAGTCGTCATTGTCCATAGTTTCAGGCTGCTCCCCACTCAACCGAAGTGGCTTAATCTGAGATTTCTGCACCAAAACCTGCCATATTTGACTCTTCCAGTAAGAGTAGTTGGTACCATCCAACTTTGTAATGTTAAAGATGGCACTATCATGCGAAGATGACGCCATTATGCAGGCTGGAAATGCCCAAACAGTCCAAAACTGCTTGCTGTTTTACTGCAGAAACTGCCCAAAAATGACCAAAACGGGGTCCAAAGGGCGAGCAAAGTGTGCCAAAAGTGGCTGCCCACTTAGTACTAGGTGCGGTACACCAAATCAGGATATTTCAGCATGAAAAGTACACCTCAGTCCACCAATAACTGCTTGCTGTAATAAATTGCAGGTATGCAGTCTAGAGAGCAAACTGTCCCAAAATAGGATCCAATGTCAAGCAAACAATGCTAGGTCCAAAGCCGGCATGAAATGGACATAAGCAAGGCCAATGATAGTGAAAAGAACATGAGCTCAACACCAAGCATGTCAAAATAACATCTGCCAGTGAAAGGCACACCACCAGACACTCTAGGCAAAGTGTTCCTGTAACTGCCAAAACCTGACACAAATAGGTATGTGCTCAAAGAGAAAGATCCAAATATGAGACTCAGCTCATAAGCATCCTGTGAACCAAGAGTGCATCAATGCATATCCATAAATATCGGAGTATGATCCCAAAGTCTCAATGTGTATGTAGCTGCTCAAGACATAAACTGCTCCAAATACATGTAAGTGCTCCAATAGCATGCAACTGTCAAAGGTCAAGAAAGCATGTAAAATGCTCCCACTGGCACAAAAGGCGTACAAAGCGAGCTCAGAAGCTCAAACAACCCAAGAGAAAGCACCAATGATAAGTGACCATGTCAATGCATCAAGCGCATCCGAGAGAGCATGACATACATGAAGCACCGGTCGTATTAACCATGAAGCAATACATAAGCCCAAATAAGCTCTCGGTCAACTCAATGACATCCAAATAGCAACCAAGATCAGTGATCAAGTAAGCCGGGAATGCTCAAATACATCCAAATCCAAGCTCCAAATGTCGGTATCGCATACACGAACCAAATAGCATATGTCACGAACCAAAGCATGTAATGCAAAAGCCTAACTGTCAAGCAGAGACATGAGGCATAGGCGGTCCACGAGCATGCCGAGTCGGTCCAAATGCCAGTGAAGATGGAGCTAATGCGAAGCTCAAAAGCATCCCATAATCTCATACATATGCTCCAAGTCGTCCCCAAATGTCAGAGATATCATGCCAAAGCTCAAAGCATACATCAGGTATCGGTAGGTAAGTGCCAAAGCATGTAAAGTACCTTCAGCCCACTGTTATTCCAGCATGTATTTACTGTTCTAAACAGTAGATTTCAGCCCCAAATTCAAGCCAAAATCATGGTCAAACCAAATGCATACATCCCCAATACATCCGGGTAGGAAGTAGACCGCATACGGGCATCAAACAAGGTAACCGGAGTAGAGTATAAGCATTAAATGCCAATGCCAAGTGTGGCTGCCCTGTTTCCAGCACTGTATAACAGTAAATAACAGTCCCAAATCAGCCAATATTTCAAGCCAAAATCATGGCATAATCATGTGCATACATTCCCAAGGCACTAGGCATCATGTAGACCGCATACGGGCATCAAATAGCACAACCGGAATGGAGTATAAGCAACAAATGCTAATGCCAATGGTGCTGCCCTGTTTTCAGCCTGTTATGACAGTTTATGACAGTCCCAAATCTGAAGAAATCAGCCCCGAAAGATCAAGACCAATGCCCAAAGCTTTAATGACATCAAACATGAAGTCTATAGCCCTCTTGATCAAGGTAGAGAGCAAGAAGCAATGGCCAAGTGTGGAGCTGAAGTAGATGAGTGCTCACAGCCTGGAAAAAATGATGCAATCTGCCCTGTTGGTGTTGAACTTGCTGCTGCTCCACATGGGCTGAAAAGGGGGTAATGGGGGGCTCAATGATGGCCCAAGGTAGGCACATACCAAGCCATGAAGGCCCAATGCAAAGGGGAGGGAAGATATGAGCTATGGAGCTCAAGAAGAGTGGCTGCCCTTTGTTCTTGCCCTGTTTCAATCTGAGAATACACTCAAATGCCTGCAAATGCTGAAGCAATACCTCAAGGGCAAGGCCCTGATGAAGCTCAAGAAGGCCAGGATGGAGCTCGGGAAGCCGGGGAGAGTCGGGAGCTCAAGAGGTCGGCTATGGCTGCCGGGATGGAGACCCAATGCGTGAAGCGAGTCGATGAGAAGGTCGGGAAGCACCGAGTCTAGCTCGAGCAAGAGAATGCCAAGCTCTGATACCAGTTGAAAGGTGAGAAGGATCGAAGCTTGCACGCGAGCTATGGCGGGAGAGCAAGAGCAAGAAAGAGAGAGACAAGAAATGGGAACTCCAACGGTCACAATGTGTGACCGGGCCTTCCTTTATTCAAACTGTCACTAAAAGAATAAAGAATAAAGTGACGTGACGGGCGCCCGCCACCTGCAGTGTGCAGTGGCGGGTACTGTCAGTGTAGTAATACACGGGGCGGCACGGCGGAGGCGGCTTTACCCCCAACACACAGGCTATCACTGACAACTCAATGGAACTTTGAATATCCTTGCAGAGGAAAGGAATGGCATCGCCTGAGACGAGACTATTCAGGGAGGGAACTGAGATCTCCAAGGATCCTTCTCGATGTGCTCTGAACAGGTTATTGCAAGTGAGATACCCAGGGAGTTCACTGCCAGAAGTAGCAGGGATAGGCACTGAGGGAAGTACAGAAGGGGCTTTATCCGCTACCCTCTTCAAGCGTTTGCGCTGTATGACCAGGGGAGGCGGAGAATCATCATCCTCGATGTCAATGGGTGCTGACTCTTCTGAAGGTGGAGGAGGAGGCATTGGATCTGATGGAGGAGGTGGAGGCACAGTCTTCTGTAAACCTGAATAGGTCAAGAAGGCAGACAAATATGATCCGTATGTAACATTGGTAACATTACCCCTGGTGACTTTAACAAAATGCTGATCCATTTTAGTGAGGAGGTAAGTGCTCCAATCAATAGCAACTCCTTTCAGCACCATCCTGGAAGCTGTGAAAAGCTCTTTGGACAAATAGTGGGATGGCGTTTTGGCAGGCATAAACCGGTCCTAAAGGAACTGACACATCGTCTTCCATATGGGATCAGTGATCACAGAAAAAGAAACTCCTGAAGAGTTTATCACTTTCTTAACATCAAGGACTTCCCTTGTCTGCTTCTGCAACAGCTTCAGAATCTCTTCATTAGAGAAGAGCTGATGAGTGGTCACAAAAGGTTCTCCTTTGAAGGGAAGAGACAGAGCCTTCCCTAAGCCTCGAGATGTCAAAGTCATAGACATGCCTTGGACTACGCCTGTCTTCTTGCTGTAAGAGGCCAGGAACTCATCACATAACGACGGATCCTCTGGAAGCAGGGGAAAAGGAGTGGCCACAAAAGCAGCAAGTCCCGCCTTCGTGAGGGGCTCAAAAGTAAGTAGGGAAGAGTAATCCCTACTAACTGGTGGGACGTACTGGATAGGGGGAGGAGCACAAGAAGGCGCCATTCAGATGGTTACACACACACCACAAACACAGACAATCAAGGAGAATGCCTGCAAAGCAACAGACAAAAAACCAAGGATAAGAGAATTACCAATAAAACGTGACACGACCTACTAATCCCAAGCAAACCACATCCTAGAAAAAATTTGACATGACCTCGAGACAAATGCGACCGAAAGCTTCATGCGATGCATCAGACAAACACCCAAAACCCCGTATCAGGCAATAAAAGAAAAAACTGCATACCGTACCCTTAACCGTAACTAAGACAGGAAACCAAAATAAGACCACATTCGACACATATCAAGACTATATCTGTGATAAACCAAGACTGGACCATGGAAAATAACTTTAATGACTGCGCATACCCATCCCTCGAAACGGTTCATTGAAAAGGGGAATTAAGTGCAGTGAGGGGGGAATGAATTTAATGAAGGGTTCATTTTAATTAATTATTAAAAATTGGTGAATTTTTATTAGGTGATAAACCTTAGCAAGAAAACGGCGGTTCCTTATTATAAATTAAATTACCAATTATTAGGTTAAAACGGTGCAGTTATGCGATTCCCGGACTTCGATTCTCGATTGGGTCTCTAAATGCAATTCATTGATTATAAATTAAGGTGATGTGGAGCGCTTTATTGCCAGCGCGTGCTCATGTGACGGCTGGTTGATTTTAATTAAAAATTTAAAGTGCCTCTGTAGCGCACGTAGCGCGTGCTAAGTGAACGGTTGGTTTATTTTAATTAAAAAGTATGTGTGTTTAGCACAAATGCGCGTGGAACTGTGGGTGAATTAAAGGGTTCATTTTAACAATTAATTTGTGATTAAGGGGAAAAATAAAAATAAATAAAGCACATAAAATAAATACCTGGAAGGGGTGTGTATGTAATGCAGAAATGCGCACGAAAGAGTCCACCAAAAGAAGGGAATCCAGGAAAGGAAAAGTAAAGATCACTGATGAAACAACAACGACAACACCTTAGTGGATGTGTGGATTTGGGTTGGGTTGGTTGTTTATTTTTATTTGATTTTTTATTTTTTATTTTTATTTTTTATTTTTTTTGTTAAGTTGTGATTATTTATGGTTGAATAAATGGAAAATGAGCAAGGGAGGTGAGGGGAATTTTTTAGAATTTTGTAGAATTTATTGAGAATTTTTTACGATTTGTAAATGAATTTTCTACATTTATTGGCAATTTGGAGGTGAAATTAGGAAATATTGAATTTTCAGAAATTATAGGGTAGGCAATTGCTAGCGGAAAAATTCCCAAAAATTGGCAAAAGGCAAAAGGAATTTTTAGAAATTTTTCTAAAATTTTTTTAAGGGAAAAATTAATGTAGTGATTAATTAAGTCACCTAAATCACATTAATCAGATAAGTCAGTGAGGCATAAGTCAGGTAAGTCTGGTTGGTGGGGGTAAGTCATGTTAGTCTGCCCAAGTCAAGTCAAGTTAGTCAAGGTTGCTTAGGTTAGTCAACTAGGCTAGGTTAGTCAACTAGGTTAAGTTAACTAGGTAGGGGTTAGTCAACTAGGTTAAGTTGGGGTTAGGTTAACTAGGTAGGTTGGGGTTAGGTTAACTAGGCTAACTATGGTTAGGTAATTAAGTTGACTATGGTTAGGTTAGTCAACTAACTAGGGGAGGGTTAGTAAACCTAGTTAGGGTTAGGGTTAAGTTAGGGTTAGGGTTAGGAGTAGTTTGAACTAACTAGGGTTAGTTTAGGTTAAACTAGTGAGGGTTAGTGACTAACCATAGTTGGGTTAGTGGAGGAGGTGGGTAGGGGAAGTGGTGGTGGTGGGGAGAGGAGGTGGTGGTGGCGGCAGATTCGGTGGCGGCTGCGAATCCAAGGCGGCGGCGGCGAATCCGAGGCGGGGGCTGCGAATCCGAGGTGGCGGCGGCAAATCCGAGGTGATGGCGACCGGCGGGTGGAGGACGGGGAGCGGGGAGGAGGCTGCGCGAGTGGGTCGGGAGGGCGGGCGGCGATGAGCGTCTGGAGGCGACGAAAGGGAGGAGGGAGGCGGCGAGGGCAGGGTGTGACGGCGCGGCGGCAGGAGGGCGCCACGGGAGAGGTAACGGGGGCGCACAGGGCAAGGGCGCCAGAGGCGGCCAGGGCGACGAGGGGAGGCACGGGCGACCAGAGGGCGGGGGAGAAGGAGAAGGGAGGCAGAAGCGACGGGGAGAGGGAGAGGGAGAAGGAGCGGCAGATGGCGGAGAGGGAGGGCAGCGGGCAGAGGGAGGAGGTGACGATGGAGGGGAGGGAGAAGGTGACGATGGAGGGGAGGGAGAAAGGGAGAGGGGAGGTCGCAGGTCAGGGGAGAAGGGAGGAGGGGAAGAGGTGCAGGTCGGGGGAGAAGGGAGGAGGGGAAGAGGTGGTTAGGGGGGAAGGGTCGGGCGGGCAGGGTAGTGGGCGGGTAGGGGAAGGGGTAGGGGTAGGATGATGGGCGGGGTAGGGATAGGGTTATGGGCGGGGTAGCGGAAGGGGTAGGGGTAGGTAGTGGGCGGGTAGGGGTAGGGGTAGGAGTAGGTAGGGGAAGGGTAGGATGATGGGCGGGGTAGGGATAGGGTTATGGGCGGGGTAGGGGTCCAAGGGGGATAGGGGGTGCCCGAGGGAAGGGTAAGGGTGGGAAGGGATGGGTGCGTACCCCCGTCCCGCGCACGTGCGCGGGGCGGGGTAAAAAAATTTGCCGTGACGGGATTGAAATGGCGCTGGGATGACGGTACGGATTATGCGGACACGACCGGGGCGCGTGGAGACTCGTAAAATCGAAAAATGGCGCATTCATGCGCAAAACGGGCGCGAGAAAAAACGTAAAAATAAAGAAAATTTAATAACTCCCAATCGGGACGTCAAAACGATATAGTGTAAAAACACAAAGTGGGTAGGACGACAGGGGGAAAACAAGAAAAATATATGACAGAGGCTCCGGGAGGGGTAAAGGGCGGTCACGTGCAAAAAACACAAAAAAAAACCAAAAAACACAATTAAAAATTAATAGCGAAAAATCCGTGCATCGGAATGAGGTGCAGAAAAAAGAAAAACTGTGCAAAAAGATGTGTCCGACAATCCTATCATATCAAAACATAATTCCGACTGAGATAAGACGTGTTCACATGGGAAAAACCCAAAAAACAAACCCGAAAATGGGATCGAAAATTAATATCGGACAACCCATTCACCGGAATGACATGCAGTAAGAAGGAAAAATGTCCGCACGAAGGGGTGGCACAGGGTTATCACGTTAAACCACAGTTCCGGTGGAAGTAAGAGGGGTTCACATGTGAAAAACTCCAAAAATACTCCCGAAAACATATTTAAAAATTAATAATAATAAATCCAGAAGTTGAAAGAGGGTGGAGGAAAAAGGAAAAAGGTCAGGGAAGGCACAGGGGACACGGCTATCAAATCAAATTGGAATTCCGATGCAAATAGGGCAGGTTCACATGGAAAAATGTCGAAAATACGCAGAAAAAAGTCTTAAAAACCGGAAAATTAATAATGGACAAACCGTGTATCGGAATGATGCGGAATAAAAAGGAAAAATGTCAAGGGAAAAGTGGTTGGCAGGGCTAGGATGTCAAATCCTAGTTTCAAAGCAAGAAAAGTGCGTTCACATGGAAAACCGGCTAAATTGCGCAAAATGCTTCAAAAATTAATAACTCAAAAACCGTGCACCGGAACAAGGGTAGGTAAAAAGGAAAAATGGTCAGTTCAAAGGGAGGAACATGGCTATAAGGTGGGATTTGGATTTTGGTGAACGTAGGGTGCATTCACATGGCAGGACCTCAAAATCAAGGAATGAAGGAAAACTACAAGGGAACAGTCCCAAGGGTGGGTGGAACATAACCGGGGGGTGGAAAGGGAGCCCCGTAGGGTAAAAGCAAGTCATGGCATACATGCAGGAACAGGTTGAGGCATATGCAGGGGATAGACAATATAGACGCGCAGGGACGCGTCCCCACACTTAAGACCTTAACGGATAGGGTTAACCGAGCAACAGGGACCTAGGACCACGCCACAGATCATCCACTAACGTCCCCACACTTAAAACATGACCGTCACGAAGAAACCAAAGTGGAAGGGTTAGAAAAACTTGGCCCATTTTGTCAAGAAGCAAGTTTGAGTGTCGATGGCACGTCCAGTGTGGTTGTCGGCGCTGGAGGGACCAAAGCATCTTCTCGGCACCCGTTCGTCATGGCAGGGACCACGCGGTAGCACCCAGGGAGGTAGCTGGTTGAAGGAATCGCAGGAAATCCGTCGATGATGAGGGATACTACACTCAACTCACAGTCACTCAATTGGAATGAAAGAACTGTCACTCGCCCCATGACTAATATCACTCGAGGAAGAATGATTAAAACTCATATCTCATACCCGGTTGAGGAATCGACAAGGGGAAAATGGTGCAGAAAGAGTATGCCAGGGTGCACAGTTGATGGTGCATTAGTGCGTCCAACCCGTCTGGCATAAGTGCAAGGAGGAAGGCAAGGGAGCCTTACAGTGCAGTGTACAGAACAGGGTGACGTGTCTTGTGATGACGGTAAAGACCCATCCCGTGGGTGCATAGGGAAACGGGAACATACCTGACTCCAAGTGTCGTAACGTCCCTCAATCTCACCTCTCGGTAATTGATTGAAGAAACTCCAGTCACACTCAACCCACCCTCTGTCTCACGCTCTGTTGAGAGATACAGAAGGGCAACCTTTTCCTGAAACCCATTGATGTAATCCTCACGGTCACTTGTGCAAAGGTTGTATGCCTTGTGCGCATTTGATGGTGCAACAGTGCATCCCGCCCTGTGCCGGCATACGGTGCAAGAAGGAAGGCAAGGGAGCCTTATGGTGCAGTGCACAGAAACAAATTGTGCTTTGTGCATTGAGAGGCCCATCCCGTGCGTGCAACACTTCATTCACACTACTCACCTCTCATTTGATTTGAAGGGAAAAGACTGGTCTCTCGCCCCACCCTCTGTCTCACTCGTTGTTGATAGATACAGAGGGCAACCGTACTCACTTCCCCATCCGGTTAGGATGAAAGCTCTCATCACTCTATTGTTTGTCGATGAAGATCGCGTCATCAATTGTTAAAGAGGCATACCCAGGGAGGTAGCCATCAAATCGATTATTGTATTGGACAGGATCATGTCGTCTGCTGGAGGACAGGTAGTCACTTTGCAAAGAGACCCAGGACATGGCGTACCAAGGGAGGCAGCTTCGGAATTGGATCCTAGGGATATCAATTAATGAATCCACTTTCTGGACTGCTGGGTGTTACCACTTTTTCCACAGCCAGCTTCTCGCCCAAGGGTGTTTACCACCTTTTCTTGGAACGAGGCCTGCTATGACAGGGAATTGCTTCCTTTTCTCTCATAACAGATTTGTTTTTCTTGTTTTTTTTTTCTTCTTTGGTTTTTTTTCTTTTTCTTATTTTCCCCTATTCCCGAGGGTGTTTCCACCTTTTCTCGAAGAATAGGTCGGCATGACAGGGACCTAAGTCCTTTTCTTCCATGACCGATATGTTTTGTTTTTTTCTTTTCTTTTCTTTTTTTCAAATTGAGCAAGGGAATGGTAGAAAGACCATGTATCAAGACCAACCTCACCACTGTCGCTGGTGGAAAATAGAGGATAAGAGATCAAGGCTGGAGGGTGGTTTTGAGGGGACAGAGGGTTGTGCCCACTTCATCAGAAGTGATTGAAAAACGGCTATCAGAAGTAGCATCATAAGAAGTACAATGCCGTGCCAACGAGGGAAAAGATCAAGTGACAGTAATTGTCAAGATCCCCAAGGAGGGAAGTACTTCTTCAGGCGATATCCATTGATCAGAAAGGGATCATCAGAGGCATCAACGGTCTGGACTTGGACAGAGCCATTAGGGTTGACGGCAAGTACCTTATAGGGGCCCATCCACCGCTGTTGGAGCTTGCCAGGAAACTTGCCAAAGCGTGAATCATAGGCTAGGACCAAATCACCTTCTTTGAACTCCTTGTGCTTGATGAAGCTATCATGGTAAGCCTTGCGTCGAGCTTGCGTGGCTTCCATGCACTGTAGAGCCATCCTACGAATTTCGTCCAAACATTCCAGGTGCAGGAGACGGCGTTGTAGTGAATTATCGTCCCCCAAACGCTCTTTGATAGCCACTCTCAAAGAGGGTAATTCCAGCTCAACAGGAAAAATGGCTTCTGTACCATACACCAACTGGAAGGGTGTCTGTCCCGTTGCTGCTTTATGGGAGGTTCTGTATGCCCAGAGGGCCTCTGTAAGTCGATCATCCCAATCACGACGATGTGCAGCAACTGTTCTTGTCAGAATCGAGCAGAGGATGCGATTGGTGACTTCGACTTGGCCGTTGGCTCTGAGATAATAAGGAGTGGACTTGCGATGGCGGATCTTATACAACTCTGTCAACTCTTCCACGACTTTGTTAAGGAAATGAGTGCCTCTGTCACTTACCAGCTCTAAGGGACTGCCAAAACGGGTGATGATATTCTCGTACATGAACAGGGCCACGCTGTTACCATCGTCCCGCTTTAGGGCTTTAGCTTCACACCACTTTGTGACATAATCCGTACATACGAGGATGTATCGGTTCTGTTTCCTTCTGGTGGGAGGGTCGATCGGACCTACGAAGTCAATGCCCCACTTCTCAAACGGCTTCAACGGAAGGATAGGTTGCAGTGGCATGGCACTTGTCTTGGAGGGTTTCCCCATTCTTTGACAAGCATCACATCTTTTACAGTAATCATAGGAATCCTTATGAATGGTAGGCCACCAATATCCTGCTAGCAGAGCCTTCCTGGCTGTAGCTTCTCCTGCAAAGTGACCTCCGCATGGCTCGTCGTGGCAAGCCTTCAGAACAATCCCAATCTCATCTCCTGCAACACATCTTCTGAGTACTTCATCTTTGCCTTTCTTGTACAGTGCACCGCCTAGCAGGGTGTATGGGGCTGATTCTAGCATGAGCTTCTTCCTTTCCCGACTAGAAATACCAGGAGGGTACTGTTGGGTTGCCAGCAGATTGGCAATGTCTGCATACCAGGGAGTTACAGTTTCTACCAAGAATAGGGAAGCATCAGGGAGGTCTGGATCATCCTGCTCCTCGTCTGCAGTTTGTGGGATACGCGACAGATGATCAGCCAGAACATGGGAACGACCAGCCTTAGTAATCACCTCAAAGTCGAACTCCTGGAATAGAAGGAGCCATCTCATCATTCGTCCTTTCACATCCGCTTTGTTCATCAGGAAGGATAGGGCCTCATGATCCACATAAAATTTAAAGTGGGTAGATAGGAGGTAATGGCGAAACTTCTCTAGGGCAAACACCATTGCCAAGCACTCCAGCTCTGTCACTGTATAGTTCCGTTCCCTATCAGTGACTTTTCGGCTTGCGTAATAGATCGGTTGATCCAACTTCGAGGAGCCCTTCTGGCAGAGGACAGCACCTAAACCTTCAATTGATGCATCAGTGTGTACATGGAACTCTTTCATCCAATCAGGAGGTTGCAGAATGGGTGCCTCAATCAGACACTGCTTCAGAGTGTGGAAGGCTTTGTCACATTCTTCCGTCCAAGTAAACTCTGCATCTCTCCTCAGAAGCTTGTGCAAGGAGGTTGCCTTTGTTGCGAAATGAGCTATGAACCGTCTGTAGTAACCCACATGGCCTAGGAATCCCCTCAACTGTTTGAGGTTGGTGGGTGCTGTCAGAGCTGTAATCTTTTTTATCTTTGCAGGGTCTGTTGATATCCCTTGTGCAGAGACAATGTGGCCCAACAGAACTCCAGAAGAGACCCCAAAGATGCATTTGTCGGGGTTGAGGAAAATCCCATACTCCCGGCATCGGTCAAAGCATTGTTCCAGGTGTTCCCAGTGTTCACAGATCAAACTATAGACACAGAAGTCATCCAAATATACCTCAATGAAGTCATGCAGATGATTTTGAAATGCAGCCATCATGACTCGTTGGAAAGTAGCAGGGGCATTGCAGAGCCCAAACGGCATCACTCGGTAAGCGTAGGTCCCCCATTCTGTGGTGAAGGTTGTTTTGGATTGGTCTTCTTCCCCGATCTGCACTTGATTGTATCCACTGAATCCATCCAAAAGGGAATAAAGCTCATGTCCTGCCACTGTGTCCAACAGTTGGTCTGTGAAAGGGATAGGAAAGTGATCCTTCTTCGTCTTGGAATTAAGCTTTTGGAAATCCACACATATTCGCAATTTGCCATTCTTCTTGGGTACAACCACGATGGGTGAAACCCATTCACTATTTGCCACTGGATAGATGAACTCGGCTTCCAGAAGCTTGAGCAGCTCCGCTTTCACCAATGTGGAATAATTCGGGTTCATTCGCCTCTGTCGTTGCCGTACTGGCTTGGCATCAGGCTCCAAGTCAATATGATGTTGACATATTGTGGGATCAATCCCCTTTAGGTCTTTGTAAGACCATGCAAACACGTCCAAATTCTCTTTCAACAAGTTGTACAAGGTTGACAACTCCTCTTCTGGGAGGCTGCTACCCACCTTCAAGTGGCATTCAATGCCATCTGCATCCACAAAGGTTAACTGCCTTTCACCTTCTACTTCACGGATGAAGGTCCCACGGACTGCTTCTGGATACAGATCCGACTCCTTCAAGGGAGTGGTGTCCTCTTCTGATGTCCCACTAGAACCAACTTCTTCTTTTGGTGGAGACTTAGGTTGCTCCTTAAGACGTTGGAATGGGATAAGCGCCGTTTCGGGTTTGGTTTCAAAATTAATTACCTCTTGGCTTGAAGACTCCTCTTCTGAAGATGCATCCAAGAACGTCACATAACAGGGACCCTCTGATGCCTGTTGGGTTTGTGGGATTGGTGCTTGTTGGCACGGTGCATCATCATCATCTTTCTTTGGCAAGGATAGGTTAGGACGGCATGAGCCACTGCTGAAAGACGGCTTGTTCTTCTTAATCCACATCTTATAAAGGTTTTGCATATGAGAAGATCCATTTACCAGACCAAATGGTACCATCACCATTATGTCCCATAGCATGAGCTCGTCGGCTTCTGATGCTTCTGGAACTTCTTCCTCAAATATATCCTCTTCAGGTGGGATAGACCCTTCTGGCTCACTTTCATCATCTTCTTCGTCCATATCATATTCAACCTCTTCTGTCTCTGCTTCTGCTTCTGTTCCTGCTTCTGCTTCTGTTCATGCTTCTGCTTCTGTCTCTGTAGGAGCTCTATAACAGAAGAATAGATTCTCTGTTTCCTCTTCTGCCTCTGTCTCTGCTTCTGCTTCTGTTCCTGCTGTGACTATGTAACAGGGAGAGCAGTACATCCATGCTTCTATCTCACTGTCAGAAGTGATTTCAGAAGTCATTTCTGGTTCAGGCAGGAAGTATTCACCCATTGATAATGGCTTTGCATCTTTTGGAAGTCGGCTTACAGTATCCATTGTTAAGGAATGTGCCATTGTTTTCTTGGGAAGGATCTGTTTGACAGCATCTTCGTCTGCTGATGTTCCATCTGTAGCCTCATTAGGGGAATCAGAAGATAATTCCAAGGAGGTGGATCCATGTCCTTTTTGAGAACCATACAGTTTCAGCACCACTTTGTTGGGTCCTCTACCCAAGGTCAAGGTTCCTTTGAACCAATCCGTCCTTGCTCTGGCTTCAAAAAGCCATGGTCTACCCAGTAACAGAGGATAGGATGTACCATAAGAGTTTGGCTTCACCACCAAATAGGTCAGCCAATAATCTTTCCCAGCCACTGTAGTCTTCACATATGGGAGAATGCCCAAAGGCTTGATTCTACTCTGATCCGCCAGTCTGATGAGCCATTGGGTGGGTTGCACTCCTTGTAGGCCTAAATCCTTCATTGTAACATCCGTCATAATGTTCACTGATGAACCACCATCAATCAGTGCATTTGCAATGAAGCAGCCTTCTATCCACACGCCAGTCTCTGGAGTACCCGGATCTAGGAAAGCATTAGCCACATCCACTTCTTTTACAGGCTCTGGAGCCTTGTTGGACTTTGTTGCTATTGAGGGAGCAATCCTTAAGCCACGTCTTCTTCTCAGTATACTTTTGAACCTTTTCCGGCAACTGGGAGACAACATCAATAATTATCGGAATGTGAGATTTGGTCTAAAGGTATCTATCTCTGACCAGATCGTATTCCTTAATAGGATCCACTGGCTTCTCTAACCGGTTAGGGAATGGGGCAACACCCATTTTCATTTTCCCTCTTTCTTCTAACAGAGGAATTACAGGAACTTCTTCTGCCACTTCTGGCACTGTCTCCTCTTCTGTATCCTGGACCTCTGGTCCTGTCTCTGTAACTGTCTCTGTAACTCTCTGTGGCACTGTAGGACTCTGTATGGCACTGTTAGGCTCTGTTCTGTTCTGTTCTTCTGGTGGAAGATTGAACTTCACTGTTCTGGCAGGGGGTTATTTTCTTTCTGGATAGGTGGTTCCTTCTGCTTTGCACGCGTGATGGCAGCAACTTCCAATTCCACCAAATTGGAGGTAGGCTCTTGAGCCTTGGCTGGACTATCAGTAGCACTGTTTTTCACTGGGGCTGGGCTTGGACAGTCTTTTGCAGTGTGGCCTTCTCCTTTGCATCGACTGCATAAGGGCTTGTAATCCACTGACCTTCGAGGATTTGGACAATTTGGTGAAATGTGTCCCTTTTCTCCGCATCTGTAACACTCCACTTCTGATCTCTGACCACCACCAGAGTGTCTTCCTCTGTAACTTTGAGAGGGAAATCTTCTGGGTCCGAAATTAGGACCAAACTCTCTAGGCTTGGGTCCAATATCTTGTGTTGTCATTTTGGATTCCAGCAAGTTGAATCTTGCGTCTTCTTCCTTCCTTCTCCTATCATGCATCTCCTTCAGAGAGCAAATGTCCTCTGTATGATTCTTCCGCAAACAGTAGGAACAAAAGGCTCCAGGGATAGTTGGTTTTTGTGTACATTCAGTGGCTAAATGGCCTGCTTGATGACACTTACCACACCAAGTGTTTGACCGCATCACATCTCTTCCTGCTCCTGCAACGTTGGATATGCTAGCGGTATTCACTTTCAGCGTCTGTAGTTGTTCTGTAATCACATCCATCAACTCTTTTTTGATGTTTGCAACTGAATTGGATAAATAATCCTTCAAGCTTTCTCCTCCTGACGTACTGGCAGGAGGGTTTTGAGGAGTCTCTGTAATCACTGCATAAACTGGTTGGGCTGGTGCAGAGGGGTCTCTGTTCTGGTTCTGATTCAGTGCTCCTGTTTGAACTGTTGGCTGTTGACTCCAGTTGGTAGGGTTCCACTGTTGCTGCTGATTTTGCATTGAGGAAATTGGTTGGGACCATTGTTGTTGTGGTTGAGCCATCATTTGAGGCATGGATTGTGGCCACTGTGGATTTGGTGCACTGTACTGTGATACCGAGGGCATCTGTTGGTAGGGATAGGAAACAGTCCCTGGAACTGCATTTGGTGGATACATCATTCCTAGCATCAGGGGAGGTAAGACTCCTCTTCCTGTATTCATTGCTAATCGAGCTTCCACTTCATCATACAGTCTTGCACCTTCTGTTGTGCAGCTTGCACGGTGGCTGGTCTTTGTAGCTCCACAAACTTACGGACTTCTGGTTGTAATCCTCTGAGAAACACCCCCTTCTGAATGCCATCATCTAGATTATGGTTAGTCCATCTCTTCAGGATGGATTCCATTCGTGAGACATAGGCTTCCACTCTTTCTCCAGAGGACTGACTCAGGTTCATAAATTCCTCTCTCATCCGCTCTTCAAAACCTTCACGCCTGAATTTAGTGAGGAAGGCCAACTTCAGGTCGTCCCATGTGCCAAAAGTTCTTGCTGCTTGTCTCTCATACCACTGAAACGCCGCGCCCTTGAAAGTGGCAGGGAATATTGCTAACCAATGCTCAGGGGTTCTGGCATTGTTAGTCACACATGCTACCATAAACTCTGCTACATGAAGATCGGGATCTTCATTGTACTCTCCCTTAAAAACTGGCAATGGAACTACATTCGCTAGCCTGTCATCAATATTTCCAAGACGGATCTGGCTTGGAAGTGGACCTCCAGCAAGAGGAGGAAGGGCTTGATGTGCCATTGGGACTTCTGTAAAGAGTTCCGCAAGGGCGTCAAAGGCGGCTTCTGCTGCGAGCTTGCTCTCGGCTCTGATTCTTGCTTTCTCTCTTCTCACGTACCTCTGGACTCATTCTAACGCTTGCCTTTTTATTGCGTCATTCATCAGGGGTGTGGCTCCACTATGTTGTTAGTGCTCCACAGAGGGTTAACAGAAGGCCTCAGTCTCTATAGGACTCTCTTGCCAACATTTCTTCTACTTCTTTCTTTTCAACGTCCCTGAATTCTGCTTTCATGCCACTACACAGGGGAAGGTATTCGGTTCTAAAGGTGTCAAAATGCATACGTCTGAGCATTGTGGTGGTGCCATCATCATAGTAATGCCAGCTTCTGATGGTTTCAACAGTGTATGTTGTGAAAAACACCCTGTCTACCAACTTCCAGTGGGTTGCTAATTGAACAAACAGAAGATTATCAGTACACCAAGCATCCCATGTATCTTGCTGTTGAGCATCCACGAACAAATTCCAACTCTTTTCCTTCTTGTCCCTGTGAACCTCTACAGACCAAGACTCCTGAAGCTTCTTCACAATCTCCCACTTGATGTTGTCTGGAAACTTCTCAATGAATGTCAAATCTTCCATGGATGGTCATTCTCTCTGTTTCTGCTCTTCAGTTTGTTCCCAAACAGTTTGCCACCAAGATGCAAGTTTCTGCTACTTCAACAAAAAGAGGAAACTGTCCACCACATAGAGCATGCATCATGATGGTGATGTGTTTCCGCCATTGTGGGATGAACTTCTTGTGGAAAGTGGCTTTGATTATGAGAAATTCCAACTCTTCAGTGGAAGAAGAAATTTTACAAACATCCATTGAATTCTTCTCTTCTTGGCAATGCCATTTCCTTCATTTTCAGACTCTTTTGGTGCTTGTTAATGGCAAGTTTCCCCGGCTGCGCACCAAAAACATGGAGCCCCGAGAGGAACACCAAGGAAAAGGGAATTCTCTTGCAAGAAAATCTATCTTGTAACATCAACAAGCTTGTTTATCATGTTTCATATGATCACAATGAAGAAAAGAACACCAGGCACAACAAATCTTCATGCAGCATCATGTAGATCTCCCACGGATTTTAATAGAATCAACCATATTCTTCAACATCTTCACAAAATCCATCAATGGAACAAAGAAAGCAAAGGAATACACCATCTTAGAATGGAAATACATCACATAGTATTCATCTTCAATATCTTCATAGTCTTTTCTCTCAATCTCTCATATACAATCACTCTGTTTGAGTAGAATTGGCTATCTCTGACTCTCTCTCTATCTCACTCCATCAATAATACACCATATCCTCACTACAATCTCTCAAAATTACTCTCAATAATCACTCTTAGGTCGTGGATACCCCTCCCAAGAGGTATGTCTGATATGAAGGGTCACCAAAGCCACTACAGTGTCCTTTCATAGCTCACTACTGTCACTTCACTCTAGTCTTCACTTGAGTCTTCAGCAACTACTTCTTCCACTTCCTTCAGCTCTTTTGCACTCGTATTCACCTCTTTCCAAGGCTAGAAAACTTTCCCAAAGTCACACATACACTCCATAGAACACTTACAGAAGCATACAGAACAGTCTACAGAACAGTACCAGAACAGCTACAGTACAGAACAGAAGCAGAAGCTCTACAGAAGACCTACAGAAGGTTACAGAAGGTTATCAAAACCTCATAACTCACTCTCAAACCATTTCAAACTCTTACAAACCATTCAATAAACTTTCTCAATATCTCATTCTTCATTAATCAATACTCCATCCCTCCTTACAGAAGACAATCAGAACAAAACAGAAGGTATAGAAAACCATTCAGAACCTATCAGAACATCACAGAACCATCAACAAATATCATGATCTTCCAAAACACAATCATTATCATCTAAAACACTCTCAAACCACTTCTAAATCAATCAATCATCCCATAAAATCAACCATTCAGCTCTCCAAAAACAACAAAAATCAGCCAAAAAACAAGTCATTTCAACACTCAACACATGGGTATAAGGTTCCCCTTCCTACAGTCTTGTTTACTGATAAGATCAATCCTCAGAGTCAAGCTGAATTGGACTGCATGCAAGCTTTACTTCAACAATGCAAAATGAATCTTCAGAAGGCCCAAACACACATAAAACTCTATGCTGATGAAATACGCAAGCATTTGGAATTCCAAGAGGGGGAATTGGTCCTTTTGAAAGTGCCTAAGTCCCACTACTCCACTCTCAAAGAGGGCAGCAGTAACAAGCTAGCCCATCGCTTCTATGGCCCATACCGCATCCTGAAGAGAGTTGGCAACTTAGCCTACTGCTTAGAACTCCCCCCTACCACCAAAATCCACAATGTGTTTCATGTCAGTCAGCTGAAACCCTTTGTCGGCTCCTCATTGGACTATGTGGAAGAACTCCCCCCCATCGATGAAGAGGGCATCACTCAATATGTTCATGAAGCAATCATTGGGCAGCGAGATAAGCACTTACGATCCCAATCCATCAAAGAATATCTCATCAAATGGCAAGGCCTACCCTTGGAAGAAGCCTCTTGGCGCCCAGCAACCATCCTTGATGAATTTCCCTAACTCCATGAACCCCAACGGCTGGAAGACTAGTCAATCATGCCCCAAATTGCCCACTTCTCGCCCACACACTGAATACTGTTTTAGAACAATTTTGTACTTACTCAAATCACATGCATGTGCATTCTACATAGGATTAAATTACTCGTCATAAGCTCCATTTCGACATATAGTACGCCCCGTTTGGAGCTGTCTATCAAAAGTTATGACCAATTTACTTCAGCAGACCAGTTCACAACTGCATGTTGTCCCTAGTCTCTCCACACCTATTCTTCATTGTCAAAGGGCTCTGAGTAGTACTCTAAAACCCTCCCTTAGCCCACCCATCACTCCCCTCTATTTCTCCTTGTTTTTTAGGGCAAAAACCTTTCGAGTGGGGATGGATTGTGACAAGCGGGATACACACCGACTAGGGTTTAGACACCCTGTCACACTGACCGGGGTATTTAAGGTGTAAGAGCCCCAGATTAGGGCAACCAGTTATTATCAAGATCATACTCTTCACCTTCATCTCTAGCTTCCATGGCTTCCTTCTCCCTTCTCTCCTCTTCTCTCTCTTTCTCTCTCCTCTTCTAGTCGTCTTCCTTCTTCTTCTTGTTCTCTTTCTCTCTCCTCAGCTCTCCTTCTCTCCCCTCAGCTTCTTTCATTACATTTCCAATGCAAACTAGAACTGATCATATCCTGAATATAAATTACCCATAGAGTAAATTTCATTACCTGCAATTTCTTCTGCAAATTCATCCACTATCGGGCTTGATCCAACATTCCTTATGGTGACTTTATTAACTAGTTGTAAATCATGTATAAACCTCAAAGCACCATTCTTATTACGAATAGTAAACCATTGATTCAAATATGAAGCTGAAGAAGGCTCCAAAATTTGCATTCTAATCTTGTGGTTCAAAAGCTCGAGCAGCTTAGGCAAATATGCTCGAGGCACTGGAATAGGCTTTAAATTCCATGGCACATGAGGTACTCTAAAGATCACCATAGATGCAACTATGGTTGAATCAACACATCCAATTTCATCTAGCTGAAACGCAAAGGCTTTCCCATGCCTTGCTAACATCTACAAGAAATAAGCTCTTTCTACATGCAAAAGGAAGCTTGTATCACCAATTTTCAGCTCTTGTAAAGTTTCAACTATAAATTTATGTCCTACTCCATGTGGAACCCATAAACTAGGCTGTTGAGTCACTTTTTCAGCCAACCCATCACTTTTAGGCAGTAAAGGCAAAGCCACAGGCTTAAAATTCTTTGCAACTATTTTGTAATTTATATCCACCCTTGCTTTAGCCCTGTTTTGCATCCATATTGCAGCCCATAACATTCATGCTCAACAAACTCTTGAATGACTTCATACGTCTCTAAAGTGTCAACATAAATAACCTATTTTTCTACCCCGTTTTCAACATTAATTGTTGCAAAAATTTCAACCATTGTATCAACATCAACCAATGTTGAAAACAATCTTGAAATACCTTCATTTGCAACCATCAAACCATATGTCTTCAGCTCTTTTTCAACCCATCCTACATATTCTTTTCCTCCCTACACATGGCTAAAATATTCTTAAAAATTCCAAGACTACATGTTGTCCATTCCTGCAATCCAAATACAAACACAGTTTCCTCCTTTCTTGGTGGCATAATTATCTTCCTAGAGGCACTACCATAGCCTCCACTTACAGCAATGCTATATAAAAACCCTTAAACTCTCATGCATTAGGTGGCATGGGATTATCCCGTAGCCTATTCTAATTGTGGGGATGATTCACACAAATAGTGAGAAACTATATCGCCTTTGTATTGTCTTTACTCCAAACTTGAGCATATGAAGAACCATCATCCAAGGCTTTTGTTTCCAGCCTTGATTCCAAAATATACAGCTGTCCCAAAATCACCGGATAACTACATGAATCCTACAAAAAAAAATGATATTCATCCCTAACATCTCCGATAGTCATGGGTACATTCGGACAAGCCACGAATTGTTTTTTGCCCGCATGTGCCATCCCAAATCTACATTAATCAATCAACCTCCATTCTCATACAAGCTGCATGCCATAACATTGATTTCAAAACCATGATCCAAGAGAGCTGTGCAAGGCAACTCTCTTTCTCCCACTTTAACAATTGTCTTTGTTGTAGCACGAGCCCAATGCATTCGTGAATAATAACTACTTGGAATAAAATGAGCATCTTCTTATTTATGTACTTGTTGATGGGCATCCCCATTATACATAGTCTTCTCTCTATGCTTATTATCGTTTCCCATAATACCAATTTCAGCCACAAGCTTGCTATCTACACTCTCATTTAACCATTTTCAACATCAGCTTGCTCCAAATTAGCATTATATGCATCATCATATTCCCTCTGAAGTTGTTTCTCTATGTCTTTGTCAACCTACATCAATGCTTGCAAAACTTCACCATCAAGCTGTCTTTTTCGTTTCGGCATATCAATGATTGTATCATGAAATTCATGCTTTGCAATTCCAAGAACTTCGCCAAGTGTGAATTCCACTCTATTGCCAAGTATGTGATCTTCCAAAATCTTTTTAAGGTTTGTGGCAGTCTCAAGATCTGATTGTAACATGTAACTAGGCTGCTTGTTCCTTTTCTTCCCTTCTTGTTTCTTCTCTTGACATGTGTCCTCCATAACATGCTTAAGTGCCTTTTTCAGAGGACCAGTAGTGTCCTCATCTCTTCTTCTCTTTTCTTCCATAAGAGCTTCTTGATTACGGACCTTAGCCAAATAAGCATAGGTTGAAATTGAATCCATTGGTGCACTCCATCCTATTCTCCCTCGTATATTGTGACTTGCATCAACCAATTCAAACTTTTTTATTTTTCCTTTTTCCATGCAATCTAATGCTTGCATGTATCCAAATGCAAAATTTTGCTTCAGCCATATCTCCTTTACGAGCTTCTTCAGTCCTTTCAATTCTCGAACCATATGTGGCTGCATCTATGGCAACAAATTTTGTTCTTGCTACCATGTCTTCCAACCTCTTCTGCATGCCACCATTTTCAAAATTTGGCTCTATTGGAAGACTAGTTTCTGTTGCATGTATTTTTCTATATTTCCAAAACACTAACATTTTCACTTCTGCTTCACGGTAGGTGGTACAATCTCACTTTTTATGCTGTAAACTATCACACCAAATGCATTTTCTCTTGTATCCTTCTTTGTACGATCTTTGCGCTATTACCCAACCCTTCTCTTCTATCTTAACATCTAACTTTTTGACGTTTGTATAGATTTATGTCTTGGCTACAATTTCAGCCCCCTTCTTTTGAGAGCACTGGTAGGTGTGGTACCTGTACCCCATCTTAATTTCATCTGCTCTCTCTTTACCAACATATGCACTACCCCATTTACATTAGCCCAAACTAATTTTAGCCCCATTTCAAAAGAGGCACCTTCTAAATGATCAGTCACCTTCTCCTACAAGACAGGATCTGTAGCCTTCAAAAACAAATCAATTTTCTAACTCTCCAATGATTGTTGCCATCGGTATCCAACTGTGCATACCAACTTTCAAATTCACAAAGCAAAGCTGTAGCAGTCATATTGGGCTTTTCAATCCAATCTGTAAATGTCTTTTTAGTTACCAATCCAATATCTTCCAAGAAAAACTCTTCTCTCAAATTTTTCTTAAAAGCTACCCAATCAGCATCTCTTCTATGTAGCTCATCAATCCGATCATGCAATACATGCATGGCCAAAACGGTGTGACAGGGCATAGGGTTGAAGGTCACCATAGGGATTTGGCAAGAGAAGAATGTATGGGGATTCAAGAGCTTAGACTTTGAATATGGTAGAGATAAGAGAAGGGTTGAAGGTTTCAAGCCAAGTTCTTGAAGATAAGAGACTGTAGGGTGTAGGTAGATTCAAGGAGAGGAGTAGACGGAAGAGAAGGGGTTCAAAGAGATTGAAGATTTAGAAGAATACTCCCAAAAAGAATTAGAAAATATAGAAGAATACTAATAGAGATGAAGCCTGTCAGTTTCTTTCAGCATTATGAGAAAATATAACTCTAATAGAAAAAAGCGTGTACAAAATAATGCATTCCTCTATGCTGCTCAGATCGCCAATCTGATGCTTCCAATGGCTCTAAAAGGGGGTTTAAATACTAGGACACCTGGCTAGAATCCTACCAGATCACTCCTTTATCCCCCACTTTCGGAGTGTTGTTCACTGCCTGAAAACACTGATCGCGTGTTACACGATTTTGTTAATCCCTTTTTTTAAATAAAATCCTCTCAAATTGGCTAAAAGCTACATGCTTTCTTTTACATGTCCTCCTATTCTAGAATTTATCTATAGTTTTATGGATTTTTACAAGAAATAATATCTAGAATGTCAAAAATTGACTAAAAACTTATCCAAAAAAATCTAATATTTTGAACCATGGACACTAATACTAATGCCTAATGTGGCATTGGCTCTCTAAATCTAAAAGGAAGACACACTCTAGATTTTTTTAGCGGCACGACATTCACCCCCTCCTTACCTGCACATCCTTTGGCATGTACCAAAGTCTTACGGATTTGCACTATCAAAAGAAGTATCTTATGCCATGTCAATGTCTTCATCTTCTGCCTCTTCTTCTTCCTTTATGTCTTCATGGTCTTGAATTATATTCAAGTTTTCTAGATCATATGTTAAACTTTCTCTTCGTTTGAAGGGCTTGATTCTTTTTCCAGTATGGGTATCTTCATGCTTGCTCCATCCAATTCAGCCAATTAATATGTGGCATTGTCATGAATGACTTTTACCACATATGGGCCAAACCAACGCTTTACCATCTTCCTAAAAGCACTGTATTGATTGTCTAGGCTGTTGTCATAGACAAGTACCCAATCATTTTCTTGAATTGCTCTTGGCCGAAGTCGATGTCGCTTATCAAATCTTCTTTTTTTCTTTAGTCTTGTTGTCTTTAGCTTCTCAATAACTTCTTGAACACCTTCAGGCCTTCTTTCTAGCTACCATATGCGCAAAGTCAACAACTCTTCTCTACTAATGCCTTCCTCCCAAGGTAGAAGACTCCATGTGGGAATAGATTCTTCAATTGGCATAATTGGTTGTTTTCCATGCATAAGTTCAGCTGGCATATAGCCAGTCACTGAACTGTGAGTAGTCCGGTCATCCCATAATGCAAAAGGTAGCATTTTAGGCCATTCTTTGATCTTTCCTCTACAAGACTTTGCTAGAGCTTTGAGAATGGGTTGATGAGCTCTCTCACTCTTTCCATTGCCTTCAGGGTTGTAGGATGATGTTAAAGCCAACTTAATACCCAATTAAGCAATGAAGTTGCGTGCCTCATGAGCATCCAACTCTCCTCTCTACAATTACTTTACCCACACAACCATATCTACAAAACACTTCTTCAAGCAAAAAACGACAAACAGTGATCCAAGTTTTTTACAAATCGGATTTCTACCACAAAATTTGGCCAAAACCTCTATCAAGAGCCTTACCATAGCACTTTGGGTTTACTCTTCAAGCACTAAGTATTCTACATTGCTTTTCGATTATGATAACTCTAGCAAATGGGGAGAACAAGTTCTTAGGAGGGATGTCAATGTAAATGGTAAAAGGGATGGTTATCTTAATGAAGATGGAAATGGATTACACCTAACAGTTGAGTGAATGCATAGATTTTTCAAAGGACTAGCCTCCAACTATGCGTGGATTCTGCCTGCATCACTAAGATTTAGAATCTATCACCATCATTAGAGGACACCTCACCCTAGTACACAAGTCAACATCCACATCATGGTGTCATTTGGATCTTACACAAAAGCTTACAAGCATGGAACCATTCTGTCACATAATTATATGTATATATATATATATATGGGGGACTAAAGTCAAAGCAGCTTTTGGAAGCCGTTTTTTATAATCTCAATAACTCCCAAGGAAAAGCGAATTTCAAGAAAATTCTTGTGTCACCCGATCTGTTTCGACTTGGTCTACAAAGTTGCAGAAGAAGCTTTTTTCAAATTCTTCATCGATTTGAAGCTACAAAGACGTAGACTACTGGCTACATGAAATTTTCTTCTCTCTTTCACCACATTAACTTTCCATTCTATCCTTCTTGTAAATATATTATGATAATGTGCTTTGGGCACTTACCTCTTATAATCTAGCTCCATTTCTCTATTTTGTCTACCACCTCCCTTGGCTTCTTGCATGATGACCAATGTGGAGACTTGTCCCATCCACTATTCTCCATATTTTCAAAGATACCATACATCATCTAGGATTATGTTAATCAAGAAGATTAGCTTAATCTAATCCCTCATGGAGGCTATATAAGGAGCCCATGGAGATGTAAAGAGAAAAAAGGAGAATGAGAATGACAAGCACATGAGAGCACTGTAGAATACCCTCATGCTAGTCCATATCTTTGAGGTAAGCTATGAGTGAGTTCTTTTATTATGTAGCATAATGGGAAGCTTCCTCTACCTCTTCTCCTAATGGAAAGCTTCCTCTACGCCTTCTCCTCTTATCTCCCTCTCTTCTCATCTTCTCATTCCATGAATACATAATGGCAAGCTTTCTTTACCTCTTCTTCTCTTGTCTCCCTCTCCTCTCATCTCTCTCTCTCTACAACTTCTATGAAGAAAGAAACATCTAAGGAGTTATCCTCTTCTTCAACGAGTATTTGTCAAGGAATCACTAAGGAGGAATCTTCATCAAAACCTATTCAATGGGTTCATTGCTCAAGAGTACCACTATGGTCTCCAAAAGAAGCTTAAGAGAAGAAGAATCTTTATCGACAAATGGCACGTATGCAGGTAAAGCAAGTTAATTACACACACCCTTCTTTGCTTCAAGAGAAATCTTTCTCTCATCAAGTCTCTAGGTTAAGGCATTGTGTTGAGTGCTTGGTGTCTAATGTAAAGACACTCCCTAAGGAGCCTCGTCTTCAAGTGGTAAATGTGCTTTCAAATTTGGGGATTAACAAGTTTTTAGAGGGAAATTTATATATCAATGGTGTGCAGTATTGGCAAGAGGCTACATATGGTGATACGCTTCAACTACTACTAGCAAGAACACTCAAAGTAATTGAGAAGGTAGCTATCGAAGCCTATGAACTTTACAAGGCTGATGATGGTCACACCAAAGCTACGCTAATCAATGGTGAGCAAATCCTTCGCATCTCTTGAATGGTGGGATCGAAGAGGCCAGAGCTTCAACAACATGCTTCATTAAAGTTTATAGTGGAAATTTGTAGTTAATGCATAAATGACTACTCCTACTTTCTATAACTTTCAATCGGTTCAAACATTCGGGTGGATGTGTACATTGGTAGAAAGTTAATTTTTAGCAAAGATTGGTCTTCTATTTTGGAGCTGAGAAGTTGAGAGAGATCTTGTTGTCCCCTGATCCCATAATATTTCCTATTTTGGATTATAACATCTCCTTTAATGTGCACATATTCATTCTACTCTAAGTGTATCCCATGAACTATGGGGTTTTGTATGGACCTATCCGTCCACTTACTAGGCAAACCGTGCATATAATAGTTAGCACAAAGCTCAGGTTTCAAAATATCATAAGGGGCTTACTGGGGCCTCGTCGTCTTGCTAAGTTTAATGCATCTGTGAATCCATTTATTCTATCCTTAATAAGATATGACTTGGGTCTATACGTGTTCATCTTTATTTTGTATTGAGCTAGATCAACATCTTCCTATCATAGCTTTTCCAAGTTTTTTTGGGCAAAAAGGGGAGAAATATCTAGACTTTCTAGATGACTTAGAAATGGCCTTCCTAGTCATAGGTCGGGACATTGAAGCAACCAAAGTATGGGCCTTCTCTTTAGTTCTAAAGGGTGATGCTCGAGTGTGGTATCAAGCTCTCTCGGAGGCTACAAGGGGTAATTGGAAGAATCTCAAGACCGCATTCATGCACAAGTACCAAGATATAGAGCCACCTGAAGATATTTGGAGACAGCTCTTAGATCTTCGCCAAACCTTACCAGGGTAGTATCAAGCATATGAAGACACGTTTATAAAATTGTGGGATAAATGGACAACCTCCTGAGCCGAGGAAGAAAGAGTACCTGATTTCCTTAAGAAAGATTGTTTTCTAGCCAGACTCCACCCTCCACTAAGGAAGATGGTCAAAGGAAAATTTCCCACATCCTATGAAGAATCTGTCATTTATGCCAGGGAGAAAGATAGAAAATTGAAATATCAAGCCCAATTGAAGGGGGGAGTTAAGCCCATGCAGGTTTTATCAACCATACCAAGGCCTAGAGAAATAGCAAAGGCCCCACCCGAACCGGAGATGCCACAGCAAGAGCTCCTACAGTGCATTACTAATCAACTTGAAAGCCTTTCGTTGAATTTGCTGCAAGGAGTATGGCCCACTCCCTTCATAAATGAAGGCAATTGAGGCCCAAGGAGATAAGAAAGAGAGTATGTTTGCTATAATTGTGGGGAGATTGGCCATGGTATGTACTTTTGCCCTCATCCTAGGCGCTTGCCAGGAAATGGATTCCAACTAAGAAGGAGGGGACAACAAGTGACACCGCCTAGGGAGAGGCTTGTTCCACCGAATCCAGGGCCTCCACCACCGGTTCAAGTTCTCTAGCATCCTTGACCACTTGCAGAGGTGCATCCCTTGCCTGTCCAATTGCCAGAAAATCGTGATGTCAAGATGATCAGTTTGGATGAGAGTGATGTCAAAGGGAAGGCCAAAGTACTAGAGGTTGAAGCAATGCCGGTGAAGAAATCCCATAGAATTGAGAGGATGGAGCCTATACCACCAAAGGAGGTTGAAAATATGGAAGAGGAGGCAGAGTCTTCAAAGGCTGCAAAGACACTCAGCAATAAAAAGATGAGGGATCGCTCATGCCGACACATTGAGCCATATGATTTTTTCCTAGGTAAAGGTACCAGATCTTATGATTTTCTTGCTGATGTGAGGGATCAAAACCAAAAATTTCATGGCCATAATTACTATATCTATCTCCAATAGTGCGGCGACAATGGTCAAAGATGGTAAGTATTAGACCCATGAAGAACAGACATGTGAATACAATCCAAGCTAGAAAGACGAAAGATATTGTGCCTCTAGTGGAAGCCGAAATCAATAGGCAAAGAGTATCAAAGACATATGTGGATGGAGGTGCAGAGATTTGTGTCATGACGAAAAGTTGATGCATCGTTTGGGATTAGAGGTAAATGAAACTACTAAATTTGGGGCCAAAATGGCGAACAATATAGTAGTAAATTGTTTGGGAGTTATAAAGAAAGTCAAGGTAAATGTGTGTGGAGTGCAATTGGAACTTGACATGTGTGTGATGCTAGTGAAGGGGGAAGTCTATCCACTCATTCTCGGGCAAGCATGGCTAATGGGAATGAAAGCCAGACAAGATTGGGAGACAGGGGCTTTAGAGCTAAGGCCACAGAAGGGGCTGCAAAAAAAATGAAAGAGCACTCCATGTAGGCTGCCTTCTCCTCAATTGATAGATCCTTAGCCAACATTTTTTCTAAACCCTCCTTCTCGAACTTTGGAAGCTGTTGCAGAATTTCACTACTAGAAGGCCCTTTTAATGTAATCCCCATCACTTCTAGAGAGCTTTCTTCCTCCTCATTAGAAGACCCCCTCTCTGCTGTGCAGAATTTCACTACTAGAAGGCCCTTTTAATGTAATCCCCATCACTTCTAGAGAGATTTCTTCCTCCTCATTAGAAGACCCCCTCTCTGTCGTAGATGACCAATCCTCACTGGAACTCTATTCATCAACGGTGGTCTCTAACACAAGATCCTCATGTCGGCCCTCCTTCATGTTGTAGGAAGTGGTGATAAAACACTCTGCACTTTTTATTTCTGATTATGAACACATCACAGGTGTGACAGCAATACAATATCACATTAATCTAAAAGAGGAAGCAAGGCCAGTGGTGCAACGACTACAATGGTTGGGAGTAGTTCTACAAAACGCTCTACTCACTGAGGTGTAACAGATTTATCTATCCAATAGGGGACTCAAAGAGGGTTTCACCTGTAGTGGTAACACCCAAGAAGAATGGAAAATGGAGGATTTGTGTGGATTACAAGTTGCTAAATGCTGCAACAAAGAGGGATCACTTTCCTCTTCCCTTTCAGGATGAAATACTCAACAAGGTGGCCGGGCATGAGAGATACATTGTTTGTGATGGGTATTCGGGTTATTTCCAGATCCGAACAGCTGAGGAGGATCAACAGAAGACCACCTTCATCACGCCTTGGGGGTGTTTTGCTTACAAAGTAATGCCATTTGGATTAACAAATGTCCCAGCTACCTTCCAGCGATTCATGAATTATGTCTTCCAGCCATATTTTGGGAAGTTCATCAAGGTATTTATTGATGATTTTTATATTTATAGTTTTAAGGCTCTACATCTAGGGAAGGTGGATGAAGCTTTCAACCGCCTCGTATAAATGGGGGGCAGTTAAACCATAAGAAGTGTCTGTCACATTGGCGAAAGCAGTGTAACTTTGTTAGGGCATGTCGCAAGTGAGAGGGGCATTGAAGCAGATCCAAACAAAGATAAGGCCCTATTGGCGGTGCCATCACCATCTTCTGTAAAGCAACTAACCTCTTTCATTCAGAAGGTGCAATATATGGGGCAGTTCATTCATCTCCTCTCCCAATTAGTATTTCCACTACAACAGTTAATCCACTCTGAGGAGCTCCTATGGAGTGACGAAAGCGAAAGGTGCTTTCACAAGGTGAAGAAGGCTCTTAGCACCCTTCCTATAATTTTACAACCTTGCTGGGATCAAGAGTTTTTTGTCAACCTGAGTTTTGGGGAAGATGCTCTAGGGGCAGCACTAATACAAAAGGATGCTAAAACTATCCAAATGAGGCTGGTTTACTTTTCTAGCAGAGTAATGACAGCATCAGAATGAGGATACAAGATGGTGCATGTGATGGTTTTGTCTCTAACATTTGCTGTAAGAAATTTTTGTCCTTATCTTCTCCCTAGGCCATTCACAGTGATCACGACAGAAGAGCATTTTTCATATGCCTTATAGCACATGGATGTTTCAGCCAAAATAGCTAAGTGGGTGATACAACTCCAAGAGTTTGACTACACCTTCAAGGTGGAGGACTCTACTCGGGCCTGCCTAGCTGATTTGTTGACCCATAGATGCCATCAAAAGAAGGAAAAAGAGAAGGGAAAGGTAAATGAGGAGACACCTCCTCTTGAGGAGCCGCCACAGGTGGAGAATGCCCATTCCCTCTACTTCAATGGGGCCTACAAGTGTATTAAAGATAGAGCGGCAGCAGGAATAGTGGTGTTCAGTCCCAAGGTGACAAACTTTATGGAGAAGGTATTAGCTTGGACGACGTCCATTCTAACAATGGGGCAAAATATCAAGCCTTGCTTTTAGGTTTGAGGTGGTGTCTCTCACTGGTGTCACTCGACTTAATGTTTTTGGAGATTCTATGCTAATTGTTAAGCAAATGAAAGGAATCTAGGCTTGTAAAAATGATAACTTAGCAGTGAAAATGAGAGAAGCTAAAAATTCTCATGAGAAAGCTACAGAAAGCCCAAATCTATTTTGTGCCAAGGCACCCAAATGGTGATTCAGATGTTCTAGAAGCTAAAAATTTGAAAGAGGTAATGGTGGGCATCATTGCAGTAAAGCTTCCCTTGTTTCATGGGAAGTTTCAACTACAAGATATGATTTATTTTCTTGAGCATGGTGAGGCACCTATACGTATGAGTAAGAGTGAGAAAAGGTGGATGGCTACTGAGGCCACTAAATACCGCTTGATAAATGATGTGTTGTATTCGAAAGGAAAGGATGCAATGCTTAGAAGGGTGCCAACAACAAAGGAGATTATGGATGTAATTAAGAGTTGCCATGAGAGGGTTTGTGGCAGACATTTTTCTCAAGAAATAACCAGCAGGAAGTAGGCCGGTTTTGTGTGGCCTAATCTACATCGAGATGTGCAACATTGGTGCCACACTTGTGATGATTGCTAAAAGGCCGGACCAAGGAAGCTAGTGCATGAGGAACAAAATCCCATAACCACATATGGCCCATTTGAGAAATGGGGGATTGATGCAATATGGCCACTCCCATTAACTCAATCTGGCAAGGAATACATCATAATGGGTGTGGACTACATGACGAGGTGGGCAGAGGCTTCAGCAACTAGTAGGATCATCGCCCAAGAAGTGGAAAATTTTGTGTTTGAAAATATTTGTCGCAAGTTTGGCACACCTTTGGAAATTATCTTTGACCAGGGTCCTGGTTTTAGGGCCAATCTAGTGGGGGAGCTAATGGAAAGGCTAAAAATCAAGTGCAGGTGTTCTAGTCCCTACTACCCACAGTGTAATGGTTTGGTCGAAAAAGTGAATGGGCTGATTTGTAAGATAATTACCAAGTACACATGCACCCCAAGAACTAGGATAAAAAATTGAGTGCAGCTCTTTGGTCCTACAGGACTTCATTCAGAACCTCACTTGGCTATACTCCATTTCACCTCGTCTATGGCCAAGAGGCTTTGCTTCCTACAGAGGTGGAACTGGCTAGTTTACGTGTTTTAGTAGCCGGTCAAGAGAAGAATCAAGATAAGAAGATAGAGGAAAGGATCTTGGAACTACAGAGGTTGAAGTTAGACAGAGAAGTAGCAGTCCAACACTATTCCATGCAGGCTGAAGAGAGGAGGAAGACATTTAATAAAAATTTGGCTGGCAAACACATAAGGGAATGATCACTTGTGCTATGCTATGATAATCGCTTTGATAACAGAAAGGATGCTAAACTTGTGTTCAAGTGGGAAGGGCCATTCATGGTCATAAGGAGATATCCAAATGGCAGCTATAAGCTAGGTGACATGGATGGGAGGGTTCACAAGACAAGGGTAAATGGATGGCGGATTGAAGCCTTGTTTTCAAAGAAATATGAACACTTTGGAGCAGTCATTCAATGAAGAGCCACCAATGAGGGGGTGCAATCCTCCTTGCTCTATTGGACCATCATTAGCAAGCTAGAGACATGAATGCCTCTAGCCTAAGGGGAGGGCTAATGATCCAGGTTTTTTACAAACTAGATTTCTACCATAAAATTTGGCCAAACCCCCTATCAAGAGCCTTACCATATCACTTTGGGTTTACTCTTTAAGCACTGATGGTTATCTTAATGAATATGGAAATGGATTACACCTAGGAGTTGATTGAATGCATAGATTTTTCAAAGGACTAGCCTCCAACTACACGTGGGTTCCACATGCATCACTAAGATTTGGAATCTATCACAATCATTAGAGGACACCTCACCCTAGTACACAAGTCAATATCCACATCATGGTGTCATATAAGCATGGACCCCTTCTGTCGCATGCTTATTGTATTTAGATATATATGGGGGACTAAAGTCAAAGCAACTTTTGGAAGCCATCTTTTATAATCTCAATAACTCCCAAGGAAAAGTGAATTTCAAGAAAATTCTCACATTGCCTGATCGGTTTCAACTTGCTCTACAAAGTTGCAGAAGAAACTTTTTTCAGATTCTTCATCGATTTGAGGCTATGAAGGCGCAGACTACTGGCTACATGCAATTTTCTTCTCTCTTTCACCACATCAACTTTCAATTCTATCCTTCTTGTAAATATATTATAATAATGTGCTTTGGGCATCTATCTCTTGTAATCTAGCTCCCTTTCTCTATTTTTTCTACCACCACCCTTGGCTTCTTGCATGATGACCAATGTGGAGACTTGTCCCATCCACTATTCTCCATATTTTCAAAGATACCATACATCATCTAGGATTATGTTAATCAAGAAGATTAGCTTAATCTAATCCCTCATGGAGGCTATATAAGGAGCCCATGGATATGTAAAGAAAAAAAAGGAGAATGAAAATGACAAGCACATGAGAGTGCTCTAGAATACCCTCATGCTAGTCCATGTCTTTGAGGTAAGCTATGAGTGAGTTCTTTTATTATGTAGCATAATGGCAAGCTTCCTCTACCTCTTCTCCTAATGGCAAGCTTCCTCTACGCCTTCTCCTCTTGTCTCCCTCTCTTCTCATCTTCTCATTCCATGAATACATAGTGGCAAGCTTTCTTTATTCTCCTCTTGTATCCCTCTCCCCTCATCTCTGTCTCTCTCTCATGTTCTAATATGGTGTCTAGTACATATATTCTCTCTTGTGAAGTTGTATCTTGGTTCTTTTGATTCTCTTTGAGAAAAGCGATGTCCTAGCCTATTTTCCCTTTGTCTAGGTGGTCCCTCTATTTAGTTCTTTTAGTGAGGATTGGAGGTTGGATGGGTAAGAGGCAACCCATTCATCATTTCTGCCCTCAACAACTTGAGTGGATTTGGTTGTTAAGGCTTTACCTTCAACTTGATTGGTTAGATCCTCTCTTGTAAGCACTAAATATCGCATATTCCATATTCCTATAGGCATGGTTACAAGATCGATAACCCATCTATAATGTATAGACAAAGGATAAGTTGGTTGTAACCTATCTCGATGGTTGACCATAGAATACATTTGACACACATAATAGGTTTCAACAAAATGTGCTATGTCCCAATATATGTTTTGCCACCAATATTTTTCTTTAACTTTACTAAAGGTTTCCCATATTCCTCTATGGCGAGCCCATAGGTTTTCATGAAATTCCTTCATTACCTGTTGTTGCAATATTTTGTTACCTAAAACTCAGATAGGCGCTCCTGCAAGATGCTTTATTTCGGGGTTGAGAGACTTTATATATGCAATCCATCTTGGCATAGCAATGTCGGGTATAGAGCAGTTGGGAATCATGCCCAAGAGTGGAAGACAATCAGTTTCTACCACTATAGAAGCACCTATAAAGTATTCATGATCACACTTTAATGCTGTTACAACTCCCCACAATCCCCTTTTTACTTGTGCATACCTTCTTTGACATTCATTGAGAACTTTTGCTCCAAAACGAATTGCATACATGTTACCTTCAAGATCCTCTTGGCCAATAGCACATCCTATCCCAATGGGACTTGTATCCACAGTAAGAATGATGGGTTGACCATTTGAATAGTCAGCCCTTTTGAGAGTGGGGGCTGAAATTAATAGCTTCTTAAATTTACGCATAGTGAGAGTATGCTCTTTATTCCAAGAGAATCTTTGGCCTTTTCTTAATAATTGATAAAGATTTTTAGCTACATGAGCAAAATGTGGTATCCATATGAGATAAAATACATATACGCCAAGAAATCTTCTCACCTCTGAAACATTTGTGCATTTTTTTTGCATTCTATTGATGGCATCTATCTTGATTGGAGAAGGTTTGCGTCCATAGGGGCCACATAGATGACCGACCACTAGGACTTCTTCTACTCCAAAAATTGACTTAACTCCAGAAAGGGTAAGATGTTTCTCTTCTAGCCTTGTCAAAATCCTGTCACAATCATAAATGTGGTTAACTACAAATGTCATGCAACCATCTTCATCAAGCTCCTCATTCTTTTCATTGGCTTCACATCCCTTGATAGGTACATCATCAAGAAATGGAAGAGTAAGTTGTGGAATAAAGTCCCTTAAGACTTTGTGCATGGCATTCATCATATGGGCTACGGAGTTTATTGCACCTCGTGGTAGAGTGCCTCCATCCATTCTGCATGACCTGTCATGTGGTTTGATGCACCTGAGTCAACATACCATACATCGTTGCTTTCTTCTGCACTTGTCACAGAATTGTTCATGTGCTACACCATGAACAAATGCTCATTTCTGTCATCACCCTGTCTACTAGAAGATGCATAATTCCCTTGTTGCAATTTTCCATTCATGACGTCATTCTGCTTTTTATAGCAGTCTTTAGCCATATGACCCATTTTACCACAGTAGTAGCATTCAACATTACTGTTTGCATTTTGGCCTCTTTGCCATCCACCACGACCTCTTTGGCTCCCCTGCCTCTAGAGTTACCATGTCCTCCTCCATAGGACTGGTTTTCTTGAGTTTGCTGCATATTCTGATTTCTACCACGGCCTCCAAATTGGCCTCCTCTACCTCTGCCTCTACCTCTTCCAGCATTTGAGTAGAAGACAGTTTCTTTTGAAGTTCCTCCTGAAGAAGATGCACCACCATTTCTCTGCTCCTCAGAAATTAGAAGAGCAATCAACTCCTCAAAATCAGGAAATCTTTCACGAACTGAAATGGATGTCCGAAACTGTGCATAATCCTTTCCTAGACCATTCAAGGTCACAGAAACTAAATCATCATCTTCCACTGGCGACCCAATGGAAGCAAGTGCATCTGCAATCTTCTTCACCTTCATGTGGTAGTCATTGATGCTCATACTTTCTCTTTGCACATTATGCAACTCTTGCTTGAGCTGCATTTTTCTGGCTTGCGTATTTGTACTATACATTTTTGACAAAGTATCCCATGCCTCCTTTGGCGTACTTGCATCCTGAATATGCACAATCATAGAGTCTGAAATACTGATAGACAGCCAGTACATAACTTTCCTGGCTCTCTCATGCCATACTTTGAATGCCTGTATTTGCTGTTGATTGGGAACATCAGGAAGAACTGGTTCTTCTTCATTTCCTGCAACAAATTCCCAATATCCTTTTCCCATAAGGAAATTCGTCATTCTAAACTTCCATTCTTGGAAGTTGTTCTTGTCAAGCTTTTCAGTTACAATCTATGAAAGAGAATCAGACGCCATTATAGAATACTGCAAAAAATTCTGTCACTGCAGAGAACACAGCTTCACCTCACAAGGGCAAATCTGCAAAACTGATGAAAGTGGTATTTAACCACACAGTCACTTCCTAGTGACGATTTTGCATCAACAAGCAACAAGGATGATTCTGTAACTCCCAATGTCTCTGTGCACAGGCATACGATGCAATTTCTAGAGTAACTTTTCACCGACCTGTAGAACAGTGGCTGCACAACATAAAACTGGGCCTTTTCTTGAGTGCGTGCTGAAAACTTCCACCTCCAAAACAGGCCCCGAAATGGCCTCAAATCAAAAAAACAGGGTCGCCAAGGACTAAAGCCCTATCCCGCAGCATATACTGCCCTCTTGCTTCACCGCGAAGGGCGTCTCAACCTGAGACAATGCACTCTTGCAATTTCCGGCTGTGCTGCCTGCAGATATCTGCTCCCAAAACAGAAAATGAAAGCAACACTGCTCCTCTTACCAGAACACAGCGAGCTTGGCTTGCTTTCTTGAGCTCCTTACCATGAACAAGGCTCTGATACCATGTCAAGATTGTGGGAGAGAAGGAAGGAGTCTCACTTGTAACTTTCTTGCTTGCACAATGGGGGAATACAGACAGAGGTGGAGGCTGAAAACAGTTTTCCTCTTCTTAGTTGTGTAAGCCAAAAAGAACTCTCATACAAAGAAATAGAAGAACCCTATATATGGGTCTCAAACCAAACTCAAATAACTAAGGTGGCATACTAACTGAGCCAAGAACTAGAGTAGATAAGGATAGCTGTCATGTAGCTATTATTCATGGGCGGTATACCAACCGCATCTGCAAACTGACAAGTCGGTGACATAAATGCACAACAGTTACCCTGGCATATCACGAGTGGAGCTCGATATCTCAACATGCCTTAACAAAAACACAGGTAATGTGGGGCTTTCTTCTATAGCATGTGTGTGGAGGGTTATTCATACAAAATATAGGTTTTTTTTGGTATTGCCTTGCCAATAGAATGACCACTTAGACTATTTGACTTTACTACACGAGTATAGTAATGGTGCTGCCCAGTCTCGTAGAGTCCACCGAGGAGCAAACACAAATTTATCATGATAAAAACAGCCTAGAAAAGGGCTTGAAATAGGTTGCCTTGCCTTGTTGGATATCGAATGCATAGACTACAACATGTGTGGATGGCACCCAATTGGTTCTATCATGGATAGTACGCTTCTTTTTTAGATCTTTGGGTCCCACACGTGGATCTAGTACCATGTGTGAGTGTGCAACGGAAAGAGGAAAGTGAATATGGAGAGAAGACAGAGACAAAGAGAGAGCACATGAGAAGACAAAGAGAGAGCACATGAGAAAGAAGGAATAATGTGACTACAATGGTTGAAGCTACAAGATTACAATAGTCTGCCCCCCAAAAGTAGTTGTATGTATCCACGTGGGTGCTAGGCCATAGTAGGGGGATGTGAGAATGCGGAGGAGTACCTAATCATGAAGGATCAATGATGGATAATGGATAATGAAAGTGGGAGGGCAAGCCATCTATATATAGGCAAAAAAGAGAAAAAAACCTAAATGTGGTCAAATATCTGAAAAATAGCTAAAAGTGCATTAAAAAAATGCACTAGTGTGCCCTCCATCTAAAGTTTCTCAAACACATAAAATGATAGAGAAATACAATATCAGAGCTCCTAATGTTCTCATCTGACTCAAATTGAGGCTCATAGGCAGGAGATGACCACATAAGATACACATTATTGCTAAGAGATACACCCTTACACATATGGCCAACCCTTTCTTCTAGCAATGGAGGACCTAAACTCTCCAAAGGCATACATGCCAAAGGTTTATCTAGATGGGAAGATGCTTGAGATACTATCAACAATAAGTTGTGTAGTGTAGATACATTGCAAAGAAGATTCAAGTTGAACTCAAAGGAAACTAAGTGGTTGCACACTATTCTTATGGATAAAAAGAACACTTGGCTTACTAATACTATTATTGTAGGAGACACATGCTTTCCTTCTTGGCTGCTAGTAATGAGGGTTTAAGAATTGTTGGCAAGGTTTCTTTGTGTGGGCTCACAAGCTCTACGGCAAGAATTGCCTCCTCAATAGTAGCTGAAAAATGGATGAAATTATTTTTCCACATATAGTTCCAGACATGGAAGAGTAGACTTAAAAGGATTTGGAGCTCCACCAAGTCAATGCGGCTCAACTCTATGTTGTGGTGCATCTTAACATGCAAGCCTTTAACTAAGCTATCTAGTGTATTTTAGGTCTCACCTATGTATTGCATGCACTCAAGAAACAAGGAGAGAGTTTATCATCTGTTTTGGGAATGCCCCAAGGTCCAATCAATTTAGTCTATGGTTTAAAAATGGCTTGCAAAGGCCAAGCTAAATAGTGTTATTACAACCACAGTTGCTCTCTTGGAGATAGAGGATGTCTTTTTTTAAAGGAAGCATTAAAATATATTAAAAAGGAGTGTGAATTTTACAATTGCCAATGAAGAGGAGCTTCAATACAGGGAAGCTACCTTATGCAACCAGCCTTAGATTAGAGCATGAATCAACTTATATCACATTCAGAGGATGTTTTGATGAGGAGACCATTAGAATAGTCCAAGTCTTTAGGGCCCTAGTTTTGAAGATAATATGGTGACACATGAATGCCCTAGTCTTCCAATGAGTGAGATCCTATGAGCCAACTAATCTAGTCCCAAGTCTAAACAATGATGCCATGACTCTTTTCGGTAAGATGAAACGTTAAAGTTGCATCTTCAACATAATTTGTAAGAAGTCTTCTAAACTCTAGGCTTTGGCTTCGGCCTGAAGCATCATTGTATGCATCTTCTTACTTTGATATTTCAATACGATCACATTATAAAATAGAAATCATTGGTAGATGCAAATGTATAGATAAATCATCCGGACCTATCTAAAACCCTTTATTAGCCATAGATGATAAGCCAGAACATCCTTTAAAGACAAAATAGTCATTGTCAAGCAAAATATGGAGACGAAGGTAATATTCCTCCATGAGTAACTTCATGCACAAGTGTTGAACGAAGGACGAAGGAAGGCATCTCTCTCTCTCTCTCTCTCTCTCTCTCTCTCTCTCTCTCTCTCTCTCTCTCTCTCTCTCTCTCTCTCTCTCTCTCTCTCTCTCTCTCTCTCTCTCTCTCTCGCGTGTGTGAGTGAACATGCGATCTTAACTTCAGGGATTGTAACAGGACTACCAAAGAAGGCCTCGTAGGAAAAAAAAGCACCTGGTAATTTGCACAATTACTACTAGCACTCTGTGCACTCTTCACACGGGCAGAACGCTAGGACGCTTCACACATGAAGCTGCTGCAAAGCAGCATGCAAAGTTGGTGTGCGATAGCACGGCAACTTCGCTCAATAATCCATTTCTCCTCTTTCTTCCTCTTATTTCCCCTCTCCATTTCTAGGATGTTTTATCTCTCTCTCTCTCTCTCTCTCTCTCTCTCTCTCTCTCTCTCTCTCTCTCTCTCTCACTCTCTCTCTCTCTCCCCCCAATTTCCTCTAAGCACCCTCTCTCTCTATCTCTCTCACACACACACACCAAACTTAAAACTAAAAGTAGTTTATAAAATTTGTAACACAAAATTCTAGACATAGAAAAAATCTCTTCCATGCACCATACTTACAAACTTTCCTCTCGACATCAATGTAAGGAATTTCTATAAGAGACCCAGTCAAAATGAAGCCACAAAGGCCAAGTATAAGGCACCCGAGTGTTTCCAAGCACCATAGGCAAATGGCCGATGCCAACAAAAAAATGCAATGTCTCCAAGATGCCTAATAGAAAGAAAGCTTCCTCTTCTTTGAGGAATCATCAACAAAATTTTCCTCCTTAAGCAAAACATGCAAAGGCAAAGCAGGGAATGATTCCATAGTTTCCATTGGTAATCTCATGGTGGGCGATGCAATAGTCCTACCTCTCTCTTTACCACCTACATTGGAACAAAAATCACAATATAATTACATGGAACAACTAACAAATATCATTTCATCCCAGCAATAATAATACCTGATCGAATATTTGTGAACCATTCCGTATGTACTGACAAACATTGATGCAGTGTCACAAAACAAACCAAATCCTTGAACCCATACTTGAACCAATGCATTGGTATCTTATCAGTATGAGAGTGTTGAAATCTCTTCTTATGGTCAACCTCATACATATGCACCCAAAAACATTGTGTGTATCCATAATGTACAACTATAATAAAAATTGAGAGCTTGATGTCAATATTAACATCATTATATAAACGCTCGATGACCCTTGCAAGTGTCCTTCTTATGATATCACTAGAAAAGATTCTAAGGGTTACATGAAATAGGTTAACTCTAGCTTCAATTGGCATGAATCCCATTTAACAACATAGTAGTTAGGAAAGGTTGCATAATGCACATTCATCGTAAGAAGAATTTCATTCATCAAGAGGTGTAGTTAGGGAAAGGCTGCATGGTTCATTTTAACATAAAACCTTAAAATCTTAGTGGCAAAAATCGTGAATGCAAGCCCTAGTAGGATCAATGGAAATTATGCCGTAATTTAACATGTGTTTTGGTCTTAATAAGTAAAGTTAGGGATTGTGAATCTAGTCATATGTAGAGGCAATGAATCGCATGCTTACGTGAATTACAACGTAATGTGACTAGTTTTCCCCTTTTAGATCAAATTAATATCCCTAGGATTGGTTCGCCCTTGTCGTAAGACAAGTAAACTAGATTACCCAAAATACCTAAACCGCAAAGGATTCGCATAGGATGGCTAAATCGATACAATATACTCCACGTGCTAACTAGGGTTTAGCATGTTAAGGACTTGTCCTAGTTTCACACTTGTTGCCAAGTCGAGACCGTCATACCCAAAGGTCCTGCCCACATTCATGGAATGTAGGGACAATTGGACGTACTTGCAAGAAACGATCTAGGGTTTCTACCCTAAGGATCACTCGTTCAAAAGATGAAACTCAGATTGAGTTGGAACCCCTAGGACCGAGGCCTAGTGCAATTAGGAATGGGTTGGACATGAAAACACCCTAAACCCTACTTCTTACTAATCATGATTCTGTGACCAGAAGATGTCGTTCGATGGATGAAATGATCCCATGGAATAGATGCGACACTTGTGCAACAAGTTGCAACATCGCATGATCTTGTGGTTTGATCACAAGAGAATGGCCAATTCCTCGGAATGAGATTGACAGATTCTTGCCCAAGTTTAACTTGCAAGAGGATGAGTAGCCATCCTATTATATTAGCTTTCTTGGGAAAATTTGCCAAGATAAGGGAATAAGGTATTTGCTTGGAAGCAAAGGACCAATCAATAATTTGGAGCGACATGGTCGCCATGATTTACTTTTAATAAAACCTAAGGTATTGGTTAAGTTGGGTTAATAGGATACGGCCTTAACCCAAGGATAAAAGGGAGAACAGACAAACCCTTGTGGATCTTGCCAAGTCGCAATTTGATCGTGGATCGAATGTTGGATGCATTCGGAGAGAAGAATTCACTCCTTAGCATTTGGCCAAATAACGACCACTGGATATGATTGCACTTGTAACAGTTTAGAGAGCACTGTTTGCTTTGTTTTCTCAAGGAACTAAAGGATGAAAATATATCTAATGCTTTAGGTTGAAGGCCTGAAGGGAGAGGCAGTCTCAGTTACCCCCGACTGTTTGCCTGACCCTAACCAAGGGGGTTGTTAGCCGCACCGAGAATGTGGACCGAACCCGTCGCGTGAGGTCTCTCCGTTGAGTGCTACTTGGAGCACGAGGATGCTTGGGTGCCAGGGGGCTCTTGCCGTAAATCCCTCGCCTTCCGGGCCCTACACAAGAGGTCAACATGACTCAGGATTGGATCTCGAGGCCCGCATACTAGTCTACGGGCGGAATCTTGGATTAGTAATCCCTGTGGATTGCTGGATAGCCTCCGGGTGGATTATGGATAGCCTTCAGGAGGATTATGGATAAGCCTATGTGCTGGACTTTATGAATGTATTCCAAAGATAAATATGATAATCTGTTGAAAAGGAACTTGTTTAACACTGTTTTTCTATGTCAAGTGCTAAGATTATGTGAAGGAACCAGTGTCTAACAGGCTAATTAAGGAAGCTTCTTGATGCCTGTCCAAGTAAATGTGGTAGGTAATTAGACAACTAAAGCAACCTTGAGGAAAGTGCGGTGGATGTGGCCATGGGTCCGTCCTACGGATGGGTGGTCCCAGTTGGCCGAGAACTTTTCTCAATCATAATGGACAGCGAGGAGATATTCTCAAAGGAAATGAATAGCAAGGGCGTTGACCTAGAGTCTAGGTTATAATAATCCCAGTTTATGATATTATAGGGGAATGGAATGGGACTATGCCTTATGGCAAAGAGGTTGAGCCTTGCATCCCTCTCATTTCCCATTCTCCTTGAACCAAGTGCAGCGTGAATCTGCTTTGGCCCCGACATTTCTGCGTAAAGTAGTTCTCTTGGGGTTCGACGCTAGTTGCCGTTTAGGAAATGACCATTAGGGAAAACCTTGATTCAGGTCGGTCCTAACTGGGAACGGCTAGAATACTTCCGCTATCTACATGGCAAATGCAGAAAGTCCTAGATCACAAACCCGTAACATTCCATGGGAGTGCCGAGCAGAGCTTTCTAGACCTCCTTTCCGATGGACTGCTAAGACGTGTCCTTAAGGGAACAGGTGGACACATTACACAAATCTATACTAGCATGTTGTTCAACTAGCTCATTATCCCCATTTACAATTTTAACATGGTGAGACAAACTCTCACAAAATACTCCATTAAATTTTTTTCCATTCTAGCACTTAGACATTGAAAGATTATTAACGTATGACTCAATAATCACATGATTAAGACCATTGCAACCATCCAACCATCGATGGCAAAGCATTCGTCAAATCTACACCAAACTACTATTGGACTTGAAATCCCCTAATGGTTCTATCCTCACTGATGGCAAAACATTAGTGAAGTCTATACCAAACTGTGGTTGGCCTTGTTCATGATGGCCACTTAGAATCTCCTAATGAAGAGGCAACTTTTCAATATCCCTAGGAATGGGTCTTTCATGATCTAGAATCCCTTTCCGAGCCTTGAGCCTAGCAACCTGTCATCACTCATACCTTGTGGATGTTAGCACATCCCTACGAACATGCAACGCATAGTCTTTGCCAGTTACCCGCGAACACCCCATATTGATTGGATGGCCACAAAATTTGTTATCAACTAATTCCAATGAAGGCATGGATCAATATATATGTACATACACATTTAATATTTAAATATTATTATTAAATATGAAGACACAATGCCAAGACAATGTGTTTGAGTCAATGCCTGCAACCCTATCAATCTATCTGTCTACAAAGATGTTGCGTCCACCCATGTGTGTGCATGAGAGAGAGAGAGAGAGAGAGAGAGAGAGAGAGAGAGAGAGAGAGAGAGAGAGAGAGAGAGAGAGAGAGAGAGAGAGAGAGAGCCTTGTTGCTGAGATAGAGAATTTAGATATAAACACATGCATAATTGATCCATTTCAATTAACTAACAAAATAAAGTAAGCATGCAACCACAGAAACAGTTATCAACACACTTTATCAAAGGCATGGTTTGATTTCAAAACTAAATGTATTGCGTACATTCCATGTACCCAATACATCGAATGTAAATATACTAACCATCACTAAATTATCAAAACTGCTCCATGTAAACCTCAAGAAAGAGACATCATGTTATACATATTCAATATATTTTACTCAAATATGCTTTGTTATATCAAAAGTATTACACATCTTAGCGCATTCCACGTAGGCTTTACAAAAAGGAAGCATATATTATCATAAAAAGTGCTAGCCCAAGCACTTTAAAATATGCAAGACAATCCGAACCTATAAGCTCCACCCTAATCAAATTTTTCTCCTTAGATGCGATTGTTCATCTGACTGCTCAATTATTGCAGTAAAGCATTAAACCTACTAACATGCATTTGAAACTATAAGAATAGCAACCAACAACCCCTCTGGCAAATCACAGGTTTGAGGTCATCTCCAACTCCCCTAGAACAAAGCCCATATATCATTCATCGGTAGATTCATTAATCTACTTGTCTCAGAAACAATTATTGAAAGTGCCCTTACTTCACCACCCAAGTCAACACTTGCTGGAGAACACCCTATGTGTGCTTTGTCTCACACACAACACCATACAGACTTTTAGCCTATTCATGTAACTCCATTGAGTACATAGCAAGAGCACGATCAACACGCGCACATAAACTCCAATGCATTTCCATCAACTCATTCATCCTGGCCTCAAGTTTTTTAAAGTCCGAAGCACTTGAAGTAGCCCTTGTGTTTCTTCAAATCTTTGTAGCTCTTGTACATTTAGCAACATGCGACTCTTGTCCCCTTGCCACCTCTTTCATCGTTGGCTGCAATGAAATATATAAACAATCATCTCCAAAAATATATATAGTAGCACTTTGATGCAAGCACAATTAAAGCAACTATATTCCATACTAATGCGAATGGCTCCAAGCTTGTAAGCGTTGAATAGATGATGTCGTTGCCATTTTGTTTAATTCAACTGAATCCACCACATTCAATGGAGTCGAAAGCACTACATCGGGAATATCTCCCATGGCTTTGCTTTATTCCATGGCTATACCAAATTTTAAAGAGAACATAAGAGTCACATGACAAATAAATCTCTAAGCTATTCAAGACATAAGTGATAGACAGATTCGCAACCACAAACCCTAAATGCATGAAAGAATATACATATGCTACACATGAGTGCCATCATGCACACATGGCACTCACCAAGTACCAGCCACGCATTGCTTAAAGGCCCTACCAATGGATGTTCATTCATGTACATCTGCATAATCTTCAAAGAAAAGAACATGTCCTACACAAGAAGGTCTCCCAAGTCTCAAAATACTTATTGGTGCCAATCCCATAGGACTATATTTTGAGATGGCTTACAATAACTTACCAACTTACAATAACGAAGAGAGAAAGGCATATGTATCAACTCACTAAGAGAGAGAGGCATATGTACCATGATTTCTGAAACCAAACTATACAAGGCGTCCCAGCATGACAAAGAAGAGGAGGACAAAAAACACAAAGAAGAATGAGAGGAGAGAGTGTATTCGTATGCATGCGAGAGAAGAATGAGAGAGCGATTGAGACACTGTGAGGGAGCCACACATAAGCCACCTAAATATGAGAGAGAGAGAGAGACAGAGAGAGAGGGAGACATATGTACCCTAATTGCAAAACCAAACTATACAAAATGTCCCAATATATCAAAGCTTCAATCATTCTATGTATCTAATCCAATCTAAGTTACAAAAGCACATTAGCAAAATTGTATAGTAAACAAGAGAGAAACATATAGAAAGAGGGACTATTAAAATGGTTTAAAAGTAGTTTTATAATTTGCAAGACATAGACAATGTGTTTCAAAATAGAGATTTTTATCAAACAATTAAGAAGTCTTGTAGAGATTACATATACCAAGCAAAACCACGGCAAAGAAGCATTGGATAACATTGCAAAAAACCTATTGTGAACCACTTTTCAAAGAAGTAATGTTCTCCAGTGCATATCAAGGGCAATGTTCTCCAGTGCCAAAAGATGAGCCTGCACGATATTCATCTACATTAACATTGTTGAAAATCTATTAAGATAAAATTTCAAAGAAGTTGCACATCAAGAGCAATGCTCTCCGGTGCAACCAAGCTCTCATTCTTGTGAGCAATCAACTCACATACTCCATCATCTATACAACCCGCATTATTAAAAAGATCTTCCAACCTCTCTTCTTGATCGCCCGAAGATCTAGCACGCGGCCACCAATTTTTCTAGATATGTTCATAAATGTCACCTATATAACCCATGATCTCTTCTAACTCGCCCTATATCGTTACTTCATCAGGAAGGTGCCCTTCATATTTCTCTTCCAACATTCTCTCAATCCAGAGGTAGATGGTCACCAATGTTCTCACAAACAGAAATCGAAGTTTTTTGACGCCAAAATAGTGTCTTCACTTACTTTTCAATCCCATCCAAGCGACGAATAAACCTCAAGGAACCAATGGAACTATCATGCCCTCCAAAATGCTTAAGTGCACAACGAACTACCTTCTTTCTTGTGACCTCCTTTATTTTGTGTATATTCATTTGCACGTTAAGAGTGCACTGTATAATATCTTCTACAGACATATTCTTGTTTGCTGCAAAAGCCTCCATACTAAGCAAAAAACATGCCTTAACCTTGAGGGGTATATAAAATATTCTCAAAATTTAGAAACAGCAAAAACTCCCATATCTAATACCGCCAAAGTTCAACTAGCCCTCTCTCTCTACTTCTCCCTCTCCCTCTCTCTACACCTAACCAACTGACCAGTGCACTAACTAACCAATGTAACCAACATATCTGGAGTACAGAGCTACATATGCACATACACATACACGACACTTATCACACTCACAGCACCATATTTTCAGTTTCCAGTTTTTAGCTTTTCATTCAGCACTTTTATTTTGGATAGCTGGACCTCATCAGTTGTATCACAGTTTGTCTCATAGGCCAGTTTTGGTCTTTAGAAGACGTTAATATAACTTTCTTTCTTTCTTTCTTTCTCTCTCCACCTAACTAAATAACCAAATATTAATAGAAAATAATAAAGTAAATAACTAAACTAACCAACTAACCCTAAACTAAAGTAACCTACCAACTAACTAACCAACTAAGAAAGAGAGACATTGAGAGAGAATAGGGGAAGAAGAAGAAGAAGAAGAAGAAGAAGAAGAAGAAGAAGAAGAAGGAGAGACAGAGGAGGAAGAAGAGAAAGAAGAAGGAAAGGAAAGAGAGAGAGAAAAAAGAAGAAAAAGAAGCACGAAAAAAAGAGAGAAGATGAAGATTTTTCTCTGTAACTACCTGACCAACTAACATAATACTAAACTAAACTAACCAACATACTAACTAACTATCCAACTAAGAAAGAGACATAGAGAGAGAGAGAGAGAGAGAGAGAGAACAGGGGATGAAGAAGAAGAAGAAGACGAAGAAGAAGTCAAAGAAGGAGAGGTGAGAGAAGAGGGAGAAGGAGATGAGAGACTGAGAGATTGAGAGAAGAAGAAGAAGAGAGAAAGAGATAGAGAGAGAAGGAGAAGCAGGAGGGAGAGAGAGAGAAAGAAGAAGAAAAAGAAGTGAGAAAAAGAGAGAGAAAATGAAGATTTCTCTCCGTAACTACCTGACCAACTAACATAATACTAACTAAACTAACCAACCTACTAACTAGCTAACCATCTAAGAAAGAGACAGACAGAGAGAGAGAGAGAGAGAGAGAGAGAGAGAGAGAGAGGAGGGAGAAGGAGATGAGAGTGAGAGAGAGAGAGAGAAAGAGAGAGAGAGAGACAGAGTGACAGAGAGAAGAAGAAGATGAGAGATAGAGATAGAGAGAGAAGGAGAAGGAGAAGGAGAGAGAGAGAGAGAGAGAGAGAGAGAGAGAGAGAGATTAGAGAAGAAGAAGGAGAGACAGAGGTGAGAGAAGAATATGGAACCTGCTAATAGCTAACCAACTAACTAATATCATGTAGATTTCTCTGTAACTACTTGACCAACTAACATACTAACTAAACTAACCAACTAACCCTAAACTAACCAACCTACTAACTAACTAACCAACTAAGAAAGAGAAACATAACCAACAAACCAACCAACCAACCCATACACAAACCAATAAAAACAACAGATAAACTAACAAACATGGCAAGAGATCACCAACCTGAAAAATAGTCATAAAAAACTGCCCCAACGACCAATCCCACAAACAAAATTGTACCAACCAAACCAATACACCAATAAATTAAATCTCACCAACCCATAACTAATTTACAACAATGTACTCTAACTAACCTACCTACCAACTAAAACTAACTAGGCTACTAAAACAACTAACTAATTAAACAATCAAAAATTAAACAATGAACTAAACAACAATCAATTAAAAATTAAACTAACACTAAACCACTAAGAAAACAATTTAAGGTAACCCCACACTAACAATTTAAACTAAACTAACCTAACCACTAACTAACTAAGCTACTAACAACTAACCTACCAACCAAACTAATAACATAAATTAAACAACAAAAGTAAACACACAATTTAATTCATCCAAACTAACTAACTAACTAATTAAGTAACCAACTTACAACTAACTAATTAAACAATTAAAATCACAATTAACCAACCAACCAATTGATAAGAAATTAAACTCAGGTTAAACAACCAAAGTAAACACACAATTTAAATAATGTAAACTAACTAACTAACTAATTAAACAATTAAAATCACAAGTCTAAGATAAACAATTAACTAACCGACCAATTGATAAAAAATTAAATTAATGCTAAACCACTAAGAAACCTAACAAAATAATAATAAACTAACCTAACCTAACCACACCACTAACTAACTAACCTACTTACAACTAACTTACGATAACCTATCGACTACCTTACAGCTAACTAATTAAACAATTAAAAATTAAACAACTAACTAACCAATAATTAAAATCAACTAACCAAAAATCAATTAAAAATAAAACTAACGCTAAACCACTAAGAAAACAATTGAAGGTAACCTCAAACTAACAATTTAAACTAAACTAGTCTAACCACTAACTAACTAAGCTACTAACAACTAACCTACCAACCAAACTAATAACCTAAAATAAACAACAAGAGTAAACACACAATTTAAATAATTCAAACTAACTAACTAACTAACTAACTAACCTACTTACAACTAACTTACAGTAACCTACCAATTAACTCACAACTAACTAATTAAACAATTAAAATCACACGTCTAATATAAACAAACAAATTATCAATAAAAAATTAAATTAACACTAAACCACTAAGAAAAAAATTTAAGCTAACCCTAAACAAATGATTTAACCTAAACTAACCTAACCACTAACTAAATAGGCTACCACCAACTAACCTACTTATAACTAACTTACAGTAACCAACCGACTAACTTACAATTAACTAATTAAACAATTAAAATCACATGTCTAAGATAAACAACTAACTAACCAAAAATCAATTAAAAATTAAAATAACACTAAACCACTAAGAAAACAATTTAAGGTAACCCCAATCTAACAATTTAAACTAAACTAACCTAACCACTAACTAACTAAGCTACTAACAACTAACCTACCAACCAAACTAATAACATAAAATAAACAATTATCAACTAATGTTAAAAAGCTAAAGTAAACGCACATTTAAATAATGTAAACTAACCAACTAACTAAAAAATTAAAATCACACATCTAAGATAAACAATTAACTAACAAACCAATAGAGAGAAGAAGAAGAAGAGAGAAAGAGATAGAGAGAAAAGGAGAAGGAGAAGGAGGGAGAGAGAGAGAGAGAGAGAGAGAGAGAGAGAGAGAGAGAGAGAGAGAGAGAGAGAGAGAGAGGTTAGAGAAGAAGAAGGAGAGACAGAGGTGAGAGAAGAATATGGAACCTGCTAATAGCTAACCAACTAACTAATATCATATAGATTACTTTGTAACTACTTGACCAACTAACATACTAACTAAACTAACCAACTAACCCTAAACTAACCAACCTACTAACTAACAAACCAACTAAGAAAGAGGAATGTAACCAATAAACCAACCAATCAACCCATTTAGCAAACCAATAAAAACAACAGATAAACTAAAAAGACATCGTAAGACATCACCAACCTGAATAATAGTCATCAAAAACTGCCCCAATGACCAATCCCACAAACAAAACTGTTCTAAGAAAACCAAAACACCAATAAATTAAACCGCACCAACCCATAACTAAGTTACAACAATGTACTCTAACTAACCTACCTAATAACTAAAACTAACTAAGCTACTAACAACTAACCTACTAAGCTACTAACAGCTAACTAATTGAACAATTAAAAATGAACTAACCAACAATAAATTAAAAATTAAACTAGAACTAAACCACTAAGAAAACAATTTAAGGTAACCCCAAACCAACAATTTAAACTAAACTAACCTAACCACTAACTAATTAAGCTACTAACAACTCACCTACTAACCAAACTGATAACATAAAATAAACAACAAAAGTAAACACACAATTTAAATAATCCAAACTAACTAACTAACTAATTAAGTAACCTACTTACAACTAGCTTACAGTAACCTACTGACTAACTTACAACTAAGTAATTAAACAATTAAAATCACAATTAACCAACCAACCAATCAATAAGAAATTAAACTAAGGTTAAACAACTAAAGTAAACACACAATTTAAAAAATGTAAACTAACTAACTAACTAATTAAACAATTAACGTTAAACAACTAACGTAAACACATAATTTAAATAATGTAAACTAACTAACTAACTAATTATACAATTAAAATCACACATCTAAGATAAACAATTAACTAACCAACCAATTGATAAAAAATTGAACTAATGCTAAAGCACTAAGAAAACTAAAAAATTTATAATATACTAACCTAACCTAACCACTCACTAACTAACCTACTTACAACTAACTTACAATAACCTACCGACTAACTTACAACTAACTAATTAAAAAATTGACTAACCAATAATAAAAAATTAGCTAACCAACAATCAATTAAAAATTAAACTAATGCTAAACCACTAAGAAAACAATGTAAGGTAACCCCAAAGCAACAATTTTAACAAAACTAACCTAACCACTAACTAACTAAGCTACTAATGTAATATATCTCAAATATTCCTTTTCCTCTCTTAGCGGCGGGTCGAGCTGTCTCGGCGGCTCTATTTTTTTTCAAATATTCTTTTTCCTCTTGGTGGCAGGTTGAGCTGGAGGGAAGTAAGGATTTAGTAAGGATAGCAAGCTCCATATCCATATCGTCCATGCGGGGCGACACGCAGTGAGGGAGGAATTCCCTCCCTCCCCCTATAAAACCTTGGCCTTAAGAGGTAGGGGAGGAGGACGAAGCTGAAGTTACCACCGTCCACATGCTGTGAAAGGAGAGGGGGAGGCTACCATATCCTACTGAACAGACGAGGGGAAAGGGGGAGGGAGAGGACGACGCTGCGAGGACCTCACCGTGGGAAGGAGGAACGCCGCCTCGACTGTCTGGAGGAGCTGCTGCCTACCGTCGCACGCCGCCACCTGCCATCACACCGCGTTGCCAGTAAGTTTGCCCCACATGGGGGAAACCTTGGAAGCTTCCTGGGGAAGCTTCCAAAGGGCTTAATAAGCCCCTTTTCACCTTTTTTTTTTCCCGGGCTTAAAAATTTCCCCACAAAACCCCCTAAGCCCCTTCTCACCCCCTTGTAAACCTTTTAACCCTTTTCACCCCCCTTATAACTCTTTCTTTTTTTTTTCACAACCCCCTAAGCTTTTTCTTAATCCCCTGTATTCCCATTTCTTTTTTTTTTCCCCCCTGAACCCCAAATCCAAATCATCATCATGGGCTCGGATGATATCCCGTAAGGAAAAAGTAGCCCGTGAGGAAGAATAAAAGAGGGAAAGTAGAGGGAGTGAAAAGAAGGAGTGAAGGAGGAAGAGTGGGAAAAAGATAAAAGATAGGATAAGGAAGGGAAGTAAAATATAAGGAGGGGAAGTAGGGAGGAGTGAAGGAAAAAGGAGTAGTGTGAAAGAAGTAGAGGGTGAGGAAAATATAAAGAAGAGTAAGAAAGGGCTAAAAGAGTTAGAAAAGAGAAGGAATAGAGGAAGTACAAGGAAGGAGAATAAGTGCCTTCTATTCCTTTTACCCCAAGTCAAAGTTCTCCAAGGGTTCTTGTGGTTGCAAAACCACACTCACCCATAAACTTTTTTCCAAAGAGACGGTGGAATTCCAGAAGAAAGAGAAAAAGGCTACCTCACATACGAACTACGATGCCGCCTAAGAAAGTCCAAGGTGTAGCTGCGGGAGGGTCATCTCCCGGTATCCATGTGGATATCTCACCCCAAAACCAGGTTTTTCTTCTTGGCTTTAATTCAGTTTTAAGTCGATCATGCAAAGAGAAATTGTTAGGGATAGGATATATTTGTCCGAGTTATTTGTAATGAAGGAGTTTAGCTTATTTGAATGAATGATAATGTATAGAACTTAGTCTCCTTCGAATTGCATCAAGCATTATAAATTACGAGCAAGATTATCCATTTACTATAGTAGTATATTTTAGTTAAATCCTAAAGGTATAGAAATTATATCTTGCACCATTAGTCTTGTTCCTTTCGCAACGAATCATTGTAAATGATTAAATTCATGAAAGGTTTCTTTCGTTGCTCAAATTACTAGGAAGTTATCATTGCTAATTGCACATCTTAGCAAGGGAAATGTTTGTTATTTGGCATGAGTTCATCTGCAAGGAAAAAGGAAGTTTAAATTGAATTGTATTGACTAAAAAGTAAATTGTCACAAGGATAGCAAAACTGTGACAAGACGATTAATATTACCTTCCAAAAGATATCCAAACCAATCTAAACATAGAAATATTCATACCCTAAGCACTTGACTACTTTCCTTATTGTAGGGTCAGAAAAATTCGTAAAGATAAAGAACTAGGGCTGTCCCCGAGATCCTTAAAAAAGAAACCCTAGGCCGACATACGTCAGCTTAAAGGATCTAAAACGGATTATTCCATCGCAGGACTTGCGCAGCAAGTAAGAAATCATTTAGTCTTGTGATTGATTCACAAGGAAAAGGGTAAAAACCCTCAATAAAGATGGTAGATCCCTACGCAAGTTATCTTGCAAAAGGACGTATTTTTGGATATCCTTCTAAATAAGGAAAGATGTAAACTAGAAACTAGCATATCTAAGGAACTTTAGAGTTGACCAAGTTAAGGTTAATAAGGTACGCCCTACACCGGAATGTAAAGGATCTTACCAATTTACAAGACACCTTGGGAACGAGTGCTGATACACTCAAAAGGAAAGAACACTTCCTTAGTAGTTTGCCAAACAACACGGTTGATTAATGGAAATGTTTGTGCTTACTAGAGATTTTAGGGCTCTGTTTGAATTATGAATTACAAATTAAATGAGTACATATACTTCAGGTTAAAGGCCTGAAGGGAGAGGTAGTTTCAGTTACCCCCGACTACCTGCCTAACCCTAACCAAGGGGGTTGTTCACCGCGCCGGGAACGTGGACCGAACCCGCCGCGAGAGGTCTCTCCGTTGAGCTCTACTTGGAGTAGGAGGATGCTTGGGTGCTAGGGGGGGCTCTAGTCGTAAATCCCTCGCCTTCCGGGTCCTGCACAAGAGGCTAACGTGACTCGGGATTGGATCTCGAGACCCGCATACTAGTTTACGGGCAGAAGCTTGGAATAGTGATCCCTGGGGATGACTGGATAGGCTTCGGGCGGATTATGGACAAGCCTATGGGTGGAACTCCTTGTATTTCAAAGATAAAATGATGAAATGTTAAAAAAGAACTTGCTTGATATTGTTTTTCTATGTCACGTGATAAGATTACGTGAAGGAACTAGTGCTTAACAAGATTAATTAAAGAAGGTGATTGTTATATGTCAAATTTATGTGTTAGATAATTACATAACTAAAACAAACCAAGGAAAGTGTGGAGGATGGGCCATGGGTCCGTCCTACCGTTGGGTGGTCCCGGTTAGCCGGGAACTTTTCTCAAAAATCTCGAAGAACAGCGAGATGATGATCATCATCAAAACAAATAACGAGAGCGATACGTCTTACCCGATTTACGTTGTTTTAGGGTAACAGAATGGGACTATGCCTTATGGCAGAGAGGTTGAGCCTTGCATCCCTCTCATTTCCCATTCTCCTTGAACCAAGTGCAGTGTGAATTCGTTTCAGACCTGGCGTTTCTGCGTAAAGTAGTTCGCTCGGGTCTGACGCTAGTTACTATTAGCTAATGACCAATTAGGAAAACCCTAATTCCGGTCGATCCTAAGTGGGAACGGCCAGGATACTTCCGCTACATGGGAGACGCGGGAAGACCTAGATCGCAAAACCCGTAACATTCCATGGGAGTGCCGGGCGGAGTTTTCTAGACATCCTTTCCGATGGACTGCTAAGACGTGTCCTGGATGATACTAGTGGACACGTTAGAGTTGGTATCAGAGCCGACCAATAATGGAATTGCTTTTATAAAATCTCAATTAAATGAAGTAAAGAAATTGCTGTTGTCTAAACATTTTCTTACCTTCAATGCTGTCTTGCAGAGTTATGAAGCGTGGAACAAATTTTTGGTATTTCGGGTCATGTTTATGACTGCAATGCATTCTCCGCTTTATAGACAAAGAATCTGGATGATGAACATCCTAGAACAGATTTATAATCCATCACCTCTTTACATAGAAGGAAGATGGACGGGGTCTTCAGGAATCTACTATATAGCCGCCCACCGGTTTGCTTATCTACAGACCAAACTAAAGAGGATCAAGTGGTTGGAAGACTTGAAAGTCGTGAAGCTGTTCATTTTTGTGGAAGCTCACGTAAATGCGACTTTACATATTCAAGGTCGGAGGGTTGAGATGAACTCCTATGTATACGAGGAAGTAACCTGTGTAATCCGAGCCGACAGGATTAAAGTGTTGGGCCGCCATGAGAAGTATGGATTCCAATGGAAAGGGTATCCTGAACTTCCAATGAATTATCGATTCCTAAAGATCCATGACCAAAAACCTTACTATTACACAGTTCCTGTAGACAAATGCAATACAATGTTGTTCTCCCCAAACTGAATGTAATGATTGGCTTATCATCACACGAAACGTTGTATTCAAAAAGGCTATGGCCATGTAAATACAAATAAAGACTTCTTTTTAACAATATCTGGCTGTGCATAAGAGTTGTTAAAAAGTTAAGTAGCTACATTGTTTACGAGATAGCTGAACTAAAAATGAAAAGATTAGCTAATGTCAATTATCATATAATAACGTTAAGAAAACTTTTAAACCAGGCACAACCCTAGGTACAAGTTCCAAATTCGCCTCCTACATCAAGTACTGCTGTGACCCAGGAGAAGAACTTCCTCCTCAAGCAGATAAAGCCACCCGAGTTTGACAGTAGAGGAAGATTCGTCCAGGCTGATGCTGAAATTTGGATTGAATCCATGGAGGATTACTTTGAAGCAGCTGGTACTGCACCTACCAATCAGGCCATGCTCGCCAAGTTAAAGCTCACCGGCGAAGCCAGAGACTTTGGTGGAAGCAATGGTGCAGGGATCAAGGGATTTCAGAGGGGTCCGTTACCTGGGAGAAGTTGAAGAAAGCCGTGCAGGGAAGATATTTACCACCTGTATATCGTACGCAGAAAATGAATGAGTTCTACGAGCTAAAACAGCTAGGATTCACTCTTGACGCATACTACTCTAAATTCGTTTCACTTTTAAAGTATGCGCCACAGATGGACATGACGCAGCAGGTGTCCAAATTTTGTGTGGGCTTAAATCCACCCGTAAATACCTGTCTCGAATCTATGCATCCATCAGATCTTCAGGATGCACTCATTCGAGCGGCGCCTATAATTCAGGAGGTGCAAGCTAGACCAAGGGGTAACAAAACTTGGTCCTATAGTGACCCAAACAGAGGAGCATTCAGACCTCAAATGAAGAGAGTTCAAGGCCATAATCAGGGACAAAGGAAGAAAGCAAGGACCAATAACATCAACAACTTTGTTGCTACTCAAAGTAATGGCCGAAACCTCCATTGTTTCCACTGCAACGAACCCGGTCACTTCAAGAGGCAATGTCCCAAGCTTAGCGGAGGACATCATCAAACGCCTTTCCAAGGTGCGGGCCGCGGTCAAGGAGCCGTTACGCGTGGAAGGGGAAGAACCGCTTGCATTGCCAATAGGCAAAGATGCGAAGAAGAAGAAGAGGAAGATCCGACTATGGAAGCTGAATTCGAAAAAGCGACAGTTCATGCCGCTTTACACAATAAAGGGCCGAATCGCCAGTTCTCAGTGATTCAGACACCGTCGGACTATCAAGGTAAAGGTTTCAAAACCTTGATTGATTGTGGCAGTACACATTCCTTTATCTCACCAGTATGTGCAAAAAGTTTAGGAATAACCATAGTAGAAGCACCTACCCTGCTTGTGGAGTTGGCAAACGGTCGTGAGGTAACTTGTACCAGGCAAACTGCTAAGGTGGAATTCTTTCTGGGAGGAAAGAAGACTTCAGTCAAATTCAGAGTTATGAATTTAGGTATCCATGAGTGTCTACTCGGGATGGATTGGCTTAAGCCTACTTAAGCCCAACGACGCCCACATCCACTGTGGAAAGGGTCAAGTTTCCTTTTGAAACTTTGAAAGGGAATTTGTCACAACTCAAGGTGAGGCAGGAGTGCCAAGAATCCAATTAGCCAAAGTATCTCGGATCATAAAAGGAGTCAGAAAAGGATTACCCGTTTACTTGATCAAACTCAACAAGTTAGATCAAAAGCAAGAGTCTCATGAAGGACCTTCTTGGCTAAAGGAATACACTGACGTATTCCGTGAGGAATTTATTGAACTTCCGCCTCAAAGAGAAGTAGATCATGAGATTAGGCTAGTGCCTGGAGCTGCACCAATTGCAAAGAGACCTTATAGAATGTCCATACTGGAAGCAATTGAGTTGAAGGAACAACTCAAGCAACTGTTAGATCAGGGTTACATCTGGCCTAGCAACTCACCGTGGGGAGCTCCAGTACTATTCCAGAAAAAGAAAGATGGGACACTTCGACTATGTATTGATTACCGAGGGTTGAATCAATAAACAGTCAAGCTTTTCACCCTCTTATAAACCTTTTAACCCTTTTCACCCCCCTTATAACTCTTTCTTTTTTTTTTCACAACCCCCTAAGCTTTTTCTTAATCCCCCGTATTCCCATTTCTTTTTTTTTCCCCCCCTGAACCCCAAATCCAAATCATCATCATGGGCTTGGATGATATCCCATAAGGAAAAAGTAGCCCGTGAGGAAGAATAAAAGAGGGAAAGTAGAGAGAGTGAAAAGAAGGAGTGAAGGAGGAATTGTGGGAAAAAGATAAAAGATAGGATAAGGAGGGGAAGTAAAATATAAGGAGGGGAAGTAGGGAGGAGTGAAGGAAAAAGGAGTAGTGTGAAAGAAGTAGAGGGTGAGGAAAAGATAAAGAAGAGTAAGAAAGGAGTAAAAGAGTTAGAAAAGAGAAGGAATAGAGGAAGCACAAGGAAGGAGGATAAGTGCCTTCTATTCCGTTTACCCCAAGTCAAAGTTCTCCAAGGGTTCTTGTGGTTGCAAAACCACACTCACCCATAAACTTTTTTCCAAAGAGACGGTGGAAATCCAGAAGAAAGAGAAAAAGGCTACCTCACATACGAACTATGATGCCGCCTAAGAAAGTCCAAGGTGTAGCTGCGGGATGGTCATCTCCCGGTATCCATGTGGATATCTCACCCCAAAACCAGGTTTTTCTTCTTGGCTTTAATTCAGTTTTAAGTTGATCATGCAAAGAGAAATTGTTAGGGATAGGATATATTTGTCCGAGTTATTTGTAATGAAGGAGTTTAGCTTATTTGAATGAATGATAATGTATAGAACTTAGTCTCCTTCGAATTGCATCAAGCATTATAAATTACGAGCAAGATTATCCATTTACTATAGTAGTATATTTTAGTTAAATCCTAAAGGTATAGAAATTATATCTTGCACCATTAGTCTTGTTCCTTTCGCAACGAATCATTGTAAATGATTAAATTCATGAAAGGTTTCTTTCGTTGCTCAAATTACTAGGAAGTTATCATTGCTAATTGCACATCTTAGCAAGGGAAATGTTTGTTATTTGGCATGAGTTCATCTGTAAGGAAAAAGGAAGTTTAAATTGAACTGTATTGACTAAAAAGTAAATTGTCACAAGGATAGCAAAACTGTGACAAGACGATTAATATTACCTTCCAAAAGATATCCAAACCAATCTAAACATAGAAATATTCATACCCTAAACACTTGACTACTTTCCTTATTGTAGGGTCAGAAAAATTCGTAAAGATAAAGAACTAGGGATGTCCCCGAGATCCTTAAAAAAGAAACCCTAGGCCGACATACGTCAGCTTAAAGGATCTAAAACTGATTATTCCATCGCAGGACTTGCGCAGCAAGTAAGAAATCATTTAGTCTTGTGATTGATTCACAAGGAAAAGGGTAAAAACCCTCAATAAAGATGGCAGATCCCTACGCAAGTTATCTTGCAAAAGGACGTATTTTTGGATATCCTTCTAAATAAGGAAAGATGTAAACCAGAAACTAGCATATCTAAGGAACTTTAGAGTTGACCAAGTTAAGGTTAATAAGGTACGCCCTACACCGGAATGTAAAGGATCTTACCAATTTACAAGACACCTTGGGAACGAGTGCTGATACACTCAAAAGGAAAGAACACTTCCTTAGCAGTTTGCCAAACAACACGGTTGATTAATGGAAATGTTTGTGGTTACTAGAGATTTTAGGGCTCTATTTGAATTATGAATTACAAATTAAATGAGTACCTATACTTCAGGTTAAAGGCCTGAAGGGAGAGGTAGTTTCAGTTACCCCTGACTACCTGCCTAACCCTAACCAAGGGGGTTGTTCACCGCGCCGGGAACGTGGACCGAACCCGCCGCGAAAGGTCTCTCCATTGAGCTCTACTTGGAGTAGGAGGACGCTTGGGTGCTAGGGGGGGCTCTAGTCGTAAATCCCTCGCCTTCCGGGTCCCGCACAAGAGGCTAACGTGACTCGGGATTGGATCTCGAGGCCCGCATACTAGTTTACGGGCAGAAGCGTGGAATAGTGATCCCTGGGGATTACTGGATAGCCTTCGGGCGGATTATGGACAAGCCTATGGGTGGAACTCCTTGTATTTCAAAGATAAAATGATGAAATGTTAAAAAAGAACTTGCTTGATATTGTTTTTCTATGTCACGTGATAAGATTACGTGAAGGAACCAGTGCTTAACAAGATTAATTAAAGAAGGTGATTGTTATATGTCAAATTAATGTGTTAGATAATTACATAACTAAAACAAACCAAGGAAAGTGTGGAGGATGGGCCATGGGTCCGTCCTACGGTTGGGTGGTCCCAGTTAGCCGGGAACTTTTCTCAAAAATCTCGAAGAACAGCGAGATGATGATGATCATCAAAACGAATAACGAGAGCGATACGTCTTACCCGATTTACGTTGTTTTAGGGTAACGGAATGGGACTATGCCTTATGGCAGAGAGGTTGAGCCTTGCATCCCTCTCGTTTCCCATTCTCCTTGAACCAAGTGCAGCGTGAATTCGCTTCGGACCTGGCGTTTCTGCGTAAAGTAGTTCGCTCGGGTCTGACGCTAGTTGCTGTTAGCTAATGACCAATTAGGAAAACCCTAATTCCGGTCGATCCTAAGTGGGAACGGCCAGGATACTTCCGCTACGTGGGAGACGCGGGAAGACCTAGATCGCAAAACCCGTAACATTCCATGGGAGTGCCGGGCGGAGTTTTCTAGACATCCTTTCTGATGGACTGCTAAGACGTGTCCTGGATGATACTAGTGGACACGTTACAGTTGGTATCAGAGCCGACCAATAACAGAATTGCTTTTATAAAATCTCAATTAAATGAAGTAAAGAAATTGCTGTTGTCCAAACATTTTCTTACCTTCAATGCTGTCTTGCAGAGTTATGAAGCGTGGAACAAATTTTTGGTATTTCGGGTCATGTTTATGACTGCAATGCATTCTCCGCTTTATAGACAAAGAATCTGGATGATGAACATCCTAGAACAGATTTATAATCCATCACCTCTTTACATAGAAGGAAGATGGATGGGGTCTTCAGGAATCTACTATATAGCCGCCCACCGGTTTGCTTATCTACAGACCAAACTAAAGAGGATCAAGTGGTTGGAAGACTTGAAAGTCGTGAAGCTGTTCATTTTTGTGGAAGCTCACGTAAATTCGACTTTACATATTCAAGGTCGGAGGGTTGAGATGAACTCCTATGTATACGAGGAAGTAACCCGTGTAATCCGAGCCGACAGGATTAAAGTGTTGGGCCGCCATGAGAAGTATGGATTCCAATGGAAAGGGTATCCTGAACTTCCAATGAATTATCGATTCCTAAAGATCCATGACCAAAAACCTTACTATTACACAGTTCCTGTAGACAAATGCAATACAACGTTGTTCTCCCCAAACTGAATGGAATGATTGGCTTATCATCACACGAAACGTTGTATTCAAAAAGGCTATGCCCATGTAAATACAAATAAAGACTTCTTTTTAACAATATCTGGCTGTGCATAAGAGTTGTTAAAAAGTTAAGTAGCTACATTGTTTACGAGATAGCTGAACTAAAAATGAAAGATAAGCTAATGTCAATTATCATATAATAACGTTAAGAAAACTTTTAAGCCAGGCACAACCCCAGGTACAGGTTCCAAATTCGCCTCCTACATCAAGTACTGCTGTGACCCAGGAGAAGAACTTCCTCCTCAAGCAGATAAAGCCACCCGAGTTTGACAGGAGAGGCAGATTCGTCCAGGCTGATGCTGAAATTTGGATTGAATCCATGGAGGATTACTTTGAAGCAGCTGGTACTGTACCTACCAATCAGGCCATGCTCGCCAAGTTAAAGCTCACCGGCGAAGCCAGAGACTTTGGTGGAAGCAATGGTGTAGGGATCAAGGGATTTCAGAGGGGTCCGTTACCTGGGAGAAGTTGAAGAAAGCCGTGCAGGGAAGATATTTACCACCTGCATATCGTACGCAGAAAATGAATGAGTTCTACGAGCTAAAATAGCTAGGATTCACTCTTGACGCATACTACTCTAAATTCGTTTCACTTTTAAAGTATGCGCCACAGATGGACATGACGCAGCAGGTGTCCAAATTTTGTGCGGGCTTAAATCCACTCGTAAATACCTGTCTCGAATCTATGCGTCCATCAAATCTTCAGGATGCACTCATTCGAGTGGCGCCTATAATTCAGGAGGTGCAAGCTAGACCAAGGGGTAACAATACTTAGTCCTATAGTGACCCGAACAGAGGAGCATTCAGACCTCAAATGAAGAGAGTTCAAGGCCATAATCAGGGACAAAGGAAGAAAGCAAGGACCAATAACATCAACAACTTTGTTCCTACTCAAAGTAATGGCCGAAACCTCCGTTGTTTCCACTGCAATGAACCCGGTCACTTCAAGAGGCAATGTCCCAACCTTAGCGGAGGACATCATCAAACGCCTTTCCAAGGTGCGGGCCGCGATCAAGGAGCCGTTACCCGTGGAAGGGGAAGAACCGCTTGCATTGCCAATAGTTAAAGATGCGAAGAAGAAGAAGAGGAAGATCTGACTATGGAAGCTGAATTCGAAAAAGCGACAGTTCATGCCGCTTTACACAAGAAAGGGCCGAATCGCCAGTTCTCAGTGATTCAGACACCGTCGGACTATCAAGGTAAAGGTTTCAAAACCTTGATTGATTGTGGCAGTACACATTCCTTTATCTCACCAGTATGTGCAAAAAGTTTAGGAATAACCATAGTAGAAGCACCTACCCTGCTTGTGGAGTTGGCAAACGGTCGTGAGGTAACTTGTACCAGGCAAACTGCTAAGGTGGAATTCTTTCTGGGAGGAAAGAAGACTTCAGTCAAATTCAGAGTTATGAATTTAGGTATCCATGAGTGTCTACTCGGGATGGATTGGCTTAAGCCTACTTAAGCCCAACGACGCCCACATCCACTGTGGAAAGGGTCAAGTTTCCTTTTGAAACTTTGAAAGGGAATTTGTCACAACTCAAGGTGAGGCAGGAGTGCCAAGAATCCAATTAGCCAAAGTATCTCGGATCATAAAGGGAGTCAAAAAAGTATTACCCGTTTACCTGATCAAACTCAACAAGTTAGATCAAAAGCAAGAGTCTCATGAAGGACCTTCTTGGCTAAAGGAATACACTGACGTATTCCGTGAGGAATTTATTGAACTTCCGCCTCAAAGAGAAGTAGATCATGAGATTAGGCTAGTGCCTGGAGCTGCACCAATTGCAAAGAGACCTTATAGAATGTCCATACTGGAAGCAATTGAGTTGAAGGAACAACTCAAGCAACTGTTAGATCAGGGTTACGTCCGGCCTAGCAACTCACCGTGGGGAGCTCCAGTACTATTCCAGAAAAAGAAAGATGGGACACTTCGACTATGTATTGATTACCGAGGGTTGAATCAATCAACAGTAAAGCTTTTCACCCCCTTATAAACCTTTTAACCCTTTTCACCCCCCTTATAACTCTTTCTTTTTTTTTTCACAACCCCCTAAGCTTTTTCTTAATCCCCCGTATTCCCATTTCTTTTTTTTCCCCCCCCTGAACCCCAAATCCAAATCATCATCATGGGCTTGGATGATATCCCATAAGGAAAAAGTAGCCCGTGAGGAAGAATAAAAGAGGGAAAGTAGAGAGAGTGAAAAGAAGGAGTGAAGGAGGAATTGTGGGAAAAAGATAAAAGATAGGATAAGGAGGGGAAGTAAAATATAAGGAGGGGAAGTAGGGAGGAGTGAAGGAAAAAGGAGTAGTGTGAAAGAAGTAGAGGGTGAGGAAAAGATAAAGAAGAGTAAGAAAGGAGTAAAAGAGTTAGAAAAGAGAAGGAATAGAGGAAGTACAAGGAAGGAGAATAAGTTCCTTCTATTCCTTTTACCCCAAGTCAAAGTTCTCCAAGGGTTCTTGTGGTTGCAAAACCACACTCACCCATAAACTTTTTTCCAAAGAGACGGTGGAATTCCAGAAGAAAGAGAAAAAGGCTACCTCACATACGAACTACGATGCCGCCTAAGAAAGTCCAAGGTGTATCTGCGGGAGGGTCATCTCCTGGTATCCATGTGGATATCTCACCCCAAAACCAGGTTTTTCTTCTTGGCTTTAATTCAGTTTTAAGTCGATCATGCAAAGAGAAATTGTTAGGGATAGGATATATTTGTCCGAGTTATTTGCAATGAAGGAGTTTAGCTTATTTGAATGAATGATAATGTATAGAACTTAGTTTCCTTCGAATTGCATCAAGCATTATAAATTACAAGCAAGATTTTATCCATTTACTATAGTAGTATATTTTAGTTAAATCCTAAAGGTATAGAAATTATATCTTGCACCATTAGTCTTGTTCCTTTCGCAACGAATCATTGTAAATGATTAAATTCATGAAAGGTTTCTTTCGTTGCTCAAATTACTAGGAAGTTATCATTGCTAATTGCACATCTTAGCAAGGGAAATGTTTGTTATTTGGCATGAGTTCATCTGCAAGGAAAAAGGAAGTTTAAATTGAACTGTATTAACTAAAAAGTAAATTGTCACAAGGATAGCAAAACTGTGACAAGACGATTAATATTACCTTCCAAAAGATATCCAGACCAATCTAAACATAGAAATATTTATACCCTAAGAACTTGACTACTTCAAATTAATGTGTTAGATAATTACATAATTAAAACAAACCGAGGAAAGTGCGGAGTGTTGAGAGAGAGAGAGAGTACGAGAGAGATACACAAGACATGCTCCCAAAGAATGATTCATATTGATGTAGAGTTAGTATATATAGGTGAGACCCTTGGACCGAACCCACCGCGAGAGGTCTCTCTGTTAAGCTCTACTTGGAGTAGGAGGATGCTTGGGTGCCGGGGGGGCTCTGGCCGTAAATCCCTCACCTTCCGGGTCTTGCACAAGAGGCTAACGTGACTCGGGATTGGATCTCGAGGCTCACATACTAGTTTACGGGCGGAAGCTTGGAATAGTGATCCCTGGGGATTACTGGATAGCCTTCGGGCGGATTATGGACAACCCTACGGGCGGAACTCCTTGTATTTCAAAGATAAAATGATGAAATGTTAAAAAAGAACTTGCTTGATATTGTTTTTCTATGTCACGTGATAAGATTACATGAAGGAACCAGTGCTTAACAGGATTAATTAAAGCCATTGATAATGGCTTTGCATCTTTTGGGAGTTGGCTTACAGTATCCACTGTTAAGGAACGTGCCACTGTTTTCTTGGGAAGGATCTGTTTTTAGTTTTCTTCGCATAAAGGGAATGTGTTCTTAACAGTTGGAATACTAATTGTAAGTGTTCCAAATGTTCTTCTTTTGATTTACTAAAGATCAAGATATCATCCAAGAAGACTGGTGTTCGACATCCAGAGGTTGCCTTACTGCAATTCGGGATCTGTTCAGAGTATGACACACTCTCCAGCTCATTACCCCTCCCCTGATCCTTGAGATACAGGAGTTCGAGGTTCAATATTTATTCATTGCATAGTGTGTTTGTTGCGTGAGCATTGTATATTTCAGCAGTTATATCACTTCAGTTATTTTTTGTGTTCATTGTCTGTGTTCTTTTATCAGTCTGTGCTTTGTCGTATGAAGAATAGTATCATCAATATATAGAGCAAGAATAATAAAATATTTGTCCTCCCTTTTGATGTAAAGATTTGGGTCAGCAAAACATGCAACAAAACCTTTAGATGTGAGGAACTGATCAATCTTAATATACCAAGCACGAGAGGCTTGCTTCAATCCATATAATGCACGATGAAGCTGACATACAAGATGCTCCTTTCCTACAATCATAAAACCTTCAGGTTGCTCCATATAGATTTCTTCTTCAAGAACTCCATTGAGAAAAGCCGTTTTAACATCCATTTGGTGAATTTCTAGATCAAATAGTGTTGCAAAAGCCAAAATCATACGAACAGTTGTGGAGCGCACAACGGGAGAAAATGTTTCTTGATAATCTACTCCTGCAATCTGTGAGTAACCTTTTGCAACAAGTCGTGCTTTGAACTTATCAAACGATCCGCTTGCTTTGGTCTTGGTTTTATAAACCCATTTACATTTGATAGGAACACGATTTGGGGGGAGTTCAGTAAGAATCCATGTACCTTTGGAGATTAAAGAATCGTACTCAGCTTGCATAGCTTCTTGCCATTTATCCCTTTGAGACAAATTGATAGCTTCCATATACGATATTGGATCGTCTTGGACAGACATAGCATCATCAAAGACATCATATTCAATAGAATAGAATCCATGCTCTATCTCAATAGGAAGATCAACATAGATCTCCAAATTTTCATCAATCTTCTTTGGAGGTGGAGGAGGTTTATGATCATCAGAATTAGTAGAATCACAAAGCAAGTAAGGAAATGCACTAAGCAAAGATTGTGTATCATCTGAAACATCTGACGACCATGTGCCACCCATAGTCTTCTCATCAAATATAGCATCACGACTAATGATAACCTTTTGAGAAGAAGGATCATAAAATTTGTAACCTTTGGAATGATCTGAATAACCAAGAAAAATAACCTTCAAACCTGGAAGATCCAACTTATGTCGAGTGTCCTTGGGCACATGAATATAAGCAATGCAGCCAAATGTGCGAAAGTAAGAGACTGAAGGTGTCTTCCCTGTCCAAATTGTTATAGGAATTTTACCAGCAGGTGCAGTAGTTGGAAGATGATTTTGAATAAAAACAGCTGTTAGAAGTGCTTCAGTCCAAAACTTTCGAGACAAACCAGAGTGTATAAGCATGCAACGTATAG